>NC_136789.1:14531120-15061120 GCF_951216825.1 Electrona antarctica
CTCTCTCTCACTCTCTCACACATGCATGCATGCGTGCACGCACATACACACACACGCACACACACACACACACACACACACACTCACACTCACACACACACACACACACACACAGACACACACACGCTGACCACATGACCAGCTGACTAGCCGGGTAGAATGTCACTTTATCTGGCTTCTTATACATCTGAACATAAAGTCCTAGAAGGGTGCGGCTGCAGATTCAGACGCTGCTCTGCCTAATGAAGTCGTGAGCTTGACGAGCTTTTCAAAAGATCTGCATGTCTCCACTCAAGTGTGAATAAAGGCCCAAGCTTGTGTGTTTGGTGTGTTTGTGGAAAAAGCACACAAGAAATAGTTTCTGTGTCTGTTTTGCAGTGGTGGAAAGTAACTGAGTACATTTACTTAAGTTTTGTACTTAAGTACAATTTTGAGGTATTTGTACTTTGCTTGAGTATTTCCAATTTCCAATAGCCTACATTTACTTCAACTTCAACTACATTTCGGATCCAAATATTGTACTTTTACTCCACTACATTTATTTGAAAACTTTTGCATTATTATTACAAAACATACATTAACCACTTCATCTCTATATTAATTTGAAAATAGCACTCTTCTATATGCACTCTATATTCACTCTTCTCAACGTCGGGTCAGAGAGTGTACACGTGGAACCAAATGGACCCTTACGGGTCCGGTTCCATTTGTACGCTCTCAGAGTTATATGATATATAAAGAAAAGGAGAACATTGCATTAAATGGAGGTCCATGGCCTAATGCACATCAATCTGGCGGTCCTTGAACTGTAAAGGTTTGAGAATCAGTGATGTAGATCCTTCCAAGTGGATGGGAGTCGGCAGCTCTGATAATGGCCATGGTGACTCAGCACTACAGTATATTCATAATTGCCTAACTCTTGGACATCTGGATGTCTGAACATTATCACTGTTAGTAGCTCAGAGCGAAGTCTGCCAAGTTCACCCCTGTTCACCTTTCTTTGACTGGATAGATTGTCTTTTTACTTTTCATCCCAGAACTGAGCCAAAGTACACCGGCATGAAACCGTTTCAAGTGCTTTTCAACCACTGAGCCACTGAGCCACTTAACCACAAGAAAAGTGTGAACGACTTAGAAAATTGCCGATCTATAAGTTCACAACGTGTCGTGCTGCAAATTGTCGAAATAGTTATTTTATTCTTTTCTATTTTCGCCTACAATAACATGCCCAGAATTGGGATTCCAGATTTTAAGTGGTTAATGTAACATTAGTAACATTATGTGCGTGCACCTGTGTGAATCTATATTTCTCTGAATGACAAGGAGACCTTTTAAGTTACAAAGATGTATAAGTGAGCACCTGCTCATCCTGATGCATAGTGTTTGTGCAGCCATAACGTGCGTTAGATTGCCTTGGGCGAGGCCGGCAGCAGTTAATGCAAGACCATCCATCATCGTCTGGCTCAGTGAAGGAAGGGGATTGCAGGGTGCCCATACGGTCAGCATTAAGCCTCATACTTATAGCTGTGTGGCGCTGTCGCACATTGAACAAGGTCAAAACACGTCAAAGCATGTCACGTTGTTGTGAGCTTGTACCAGCTATTTCCGGGGTTAGCTTGTAGATCGACTAGTTTCACCCTTTCCGGTGAAACTCGTTCTCGCTGTCAGGGAAAAAGAAGCATGGTGTATCCTCTGACAAACCACGTGTGTCAGAGGAGACGTGGTGGCCTACACCCTTCCCATGCCAACAGTGAGGGTTAGAAGGGCCTTTTTTGAATGTTGCTGACCAGCAATTTCCGTCCCTCCCTATGTCCCTCCCTATGTCTGTCTGTATGTATGTTTAGGGTACCAACAGGTGACAAAGTGGCGCTGTTGAGATTCACACTATTTCTTCACACAGATGCACAGGTGCATGATGGGAAGCTGAGTTTTTTGGGAAGCTGAGACTGGTAAGCTGTGAGCCGACAACCAATAATCAGACAACCACTAGTCAGACACCCACTAGTCAGACAACCACTAGTCAGACAACCACTAGTCAGACAACCAATAGTCAGACACCCCAACAGCACCACTCTGATTTTTGAATATTTTTGGGATCAATAGTTACGCAGTAGATGTGTCCCGATTTTTAAATAGGCTGCTTAAATATAAGAAACAAATAAAACAGGACAAACAAAAACAAGACAGATTATTTATCCTGCAGGTCTCGAAGTTGTGACAGTGTTTGGTCACATACTGTATCCTCCCAAAGGTTAATCTGTGTGACCTCGAAATGTTACTGGGAGCTTTTGTGCAAGTGCAAATAATCGTTGTGGTGCAGCCCTTTTTTCTTTCTTTTTCATATTTATAGGTATTCTGTAATGTTATCTTTGAATAGGCAACAATGACTTGACAATGACAATGACAACTGCGACTACCAAGGTGTTAAACTACTGTATGTAAAGAGTATGCTCTGGTCTAGTCTATTGTATTAAGGTCAGCCATTCTGTTACAGTATAGGTTAGTTTTGAGTTTGGGTACGGAGTCAAGATCTTTCATGGGTTTTGTTAGGTCATTCCACATTTTTTGTGTTTTCTGCCCAAAAAATATCTTACAAAATAAAATAATATTTTGTCATGTCTGAAAGCCAGACATTGGAGGGGCTAGCGCCGCTCAAAAATAAAATATTGATTGATTCATATTCAGATATCAGATATCAGGAATAACATTGCTGTATGCAAGAATTTGAACAGATAGTCCTTTCTTTATTTACCGGCTGCCACTCCCAAGTTGAGTTTGTTTGTCCATGTCCTGTTCTTGCTGTATTCAGGCTTTTACAGCATAGACATCTGGGCTTGTGTTGTTGACTATTTTTACATGGGATGCTAGTGAAATATTCATGGACTCCCCGTTTTCTTCATGAGCCACTACACATGAGTGTTGTCCCTGAATTATTGAGGAAAATCCAAGTAAAGCACAAACCACAAGTCAAGAAATACAAGTGGCCTGCTATGTACATAAAGTATACATTAGACTGCCAATACTGTTCTCCCAGCAATGAGCATACCTTAGATGTTGTTTTACTTATATATTTATTTCTATACTTGTTTATTTTATAACTAAAACCTTTAGTTGTTTTGCTCCAATATGCTCTTATGTTGACTTGAAAGGAATGCTAATAATAAAATTCCTGAAGAAGCATCTGTCAATAGTGTGTGTGTGTGTGTGTGTGTGTGTGTGTGTGTGTGTGTGTGTGTGTGTGTGTGTGTGTGTGTGTGTGTGTGTGTGTGTGTGTGTGTGTGTGTGGGACACAGACACACACACACACGACATAATTCTATTCTATTTCTTGAATTACACTCAACGTGAATGAAATTTGTCACGAATCATTGGTATGGTTTATATTTAGTTGATTGCTATTATCGGATCACACAGAATCACAGACTTAATGTGCTGCTTTGAGGCAGTGAAGGCATCAACACAAACATAAATGAGTCTCCGTGCATCTGAGCATGTCATTTTTGTGCTCCCTTGACTGCCCATTACTTCTGCAGGCACACACACTGTGTGTGTGTGTGTGTGTGTGTGTGTGTGTGTGTGTGTGTGTGTGTGTGTGTGTGTGTGTGTGCTCTCTTTACTGTGAGTTCTTCTTGTGCTGCTTTTATGGGGCATGTAAAGGAATGCGGGCAGTTCTGTGCGTTCATGTGTTTGACAGTGAGAGACAAGTACTGTATATCAAGCACTGTACTGCACATGCCAATATGTGGTTCTATTCTTTAAACACCCTCTATAACCCACTGTTTTCCATCTACACCAAATGTCTTTGCTTGGCCGATATACAAGCTCATAACATGTCTCAACGCAGCACATTCTGAGCATACTTTCCCTGATCAAGACTCTGTTTGTGTTGAAACATTTTGGCTTATTTTAACTTTTCTAAATAAAGTGCATTTATTTTTATCCACCCTCTCACACCCTTTTCTAGTATTCCAGTCCCACTGATCCTTGAAGCACTAGCCTACTTTACATTATTATTATCTCCATCGAGCACCTGGTTGATTTTCCTTTTGTCGCAGCACCTTCTGAGCTTGAAGATCTGCTATTTGTTGGCGAATGTTCCCCCAGAATATGGATGCTGGGGTTCAAGTGGTTAATGCAGGGGTCTTAGTATAGTTGGGAATGACATTATTAGTAGCTGTACATTTGTCTCTGTCCCTATGACCCTATCATCACCGTTCCCATCACAAAGCCCATTTGCCCGCAGTTATTGACTGGCTTCGCTATCCAGCAGAGCAGGTGAATGGTAATCTATTCCTCTATCCAGCAGAGCAGGTGAATGGTAATCTATTCCTCTCATTTAAAAGAAATAAGCATCTGTCACTGTGACATCCACACTTTCACTCTCTCTGTTTCTGTTGCAAAATATGGGCATGCACATGCACACGTGTACACGCACACGCACGCACGTGCACGCACGTGCGCACACGCACACGCACACACACACACACAGTCTCACACACACACACACACGCACACACACACACATGCGCGCGCGCACACACACACACACACACACACACACACACACACACACACACACACACACACACACACACACACACACACACACACACACACACACACACACAAAAACAGACAAATTATTAATTTGTCAGAATATAAATTGAAAATGAATGAATGAATGAACATTACAGGTACAGTACATAAAATGCTATGATTCCGATTCTCTTTTAAGTGCTTTATTCTGTAGGACTTGCTCAGGGACGCTTGTGAGTTGAGTGCCATTCGCTGTACATCTTGTGGTGAAATGATTGCATAAAACATGTCATAAGTGCATCGCTTCAAACAGGGGAAAATATGTAAATGTAACAGTGGTGTGATAAGGTTTTTATTTTTGTATAATATTTGTATTGTATCCCAAAACGATATAGCGATATAAGCTATAAACTATGCCTTGAGCCAAAGGTTACACAAATCCATATAATGAGACACTGGAAGTTTTAAGCTGATATTGTTCTATGGTCTGGAATTTGATTTGTAGAAAATGTACACAACTTTCTGTAATATTACAAATTGATGACTACCGGTATGCTTTTTGTGGGTTATGTACCTAGAGACAGGACGCCTGATGAAGGCCGCTGGTCTGCTCTCCAGAAGATGTACTGGTGGGCCATCAGCATATAGCAAGTGGGTCCCCAAATAATTGGCAAAACAGTAAGATTTTATAGATGATATAAAACACGTATTAATAAAATACAGTGTCACAGTGTTTTCTCCTTGAACTTTCAAGAATTAGTTTTCATTGCGATACTGATATATAGGAACTTAAAGTCATACTACATTAGGTCCATTGATTGATCCAAGCTAGAACACAATCGATTGACTGATCATTAAAGATGATCCCTAAAACATGAAGGTTTGCCTGGTAGGTGGTGATGGGTGGTGATCCACCTGAACTGAAGCCGCACCCACAGCTGTTCCATCCATCCATCTTCAACCGCTTATCCGTAGTCGGGTCGCGAGGGCAACAGCTCCACAAGAGAGCTCTAGACTTCTCTCTCCAGAGCAACATTAGTGACTTCCTCCTGGGGGATCCCGAGACGTTCCAAGGCCAGTGATATTGTGATGTCACTATATCACTGTCATTTCGATTGGGCCCTTTTGACCTGGGCCTCGATTGGGAGAAACCAAAAATACACAGGGAAGACATATTTCAATATTCTAACCACACCTGGGGGTCTATTTGAGTAATGTTAACTCCATAGACACATACAAAACAGAAAAAGTACAAAAATCATGGCACTCTATCTTTAAAATGCTCTCGGGGCACGGTGGCACAGTCGGTAGCGCCCATCTGATGGATCATGGACCACCCATCTGATGGATCATGGACCACCCATCTGATGGATCATGGACCACCCTTCTGATGGATCATGGACCACCCATCTGAACACTTAACAAATTAACTGCTCATGACGGAACGTTCCGCCAGTTAGAATCCAACCGGCAACTGCTATTGGCGCAACGTTCCATCAGATAAGCTTTATTATTGATATAAAATCGCTGATTTCTTTTTTTTTTTGCTTGGTCTTTCCTTCTTTAGTGATCCTAGACGGGTTCGCGCATCCGCACTGCTGTTCACCTCCCTTTATACAGGCTGACTAAAAAGCTGAATAACTCGAAATCTACGGAGCTCTCCATGGTTTGGATAAAACGCGTGATGTTCGGAGGTCTTTGCTGATTATCCGGTGATCTAGATGGCGCTTTCTAGAGCAAGGATGACTTAATTTTAGCTCGCTAGCATTGACGCTATTTATTTAGCATCTAAGATGGCTGCCCAAACAGGATGTGAATCCAGCGTGTGTCACATTACAACTGGCTCGGCAGTCTGCGGTTGGCTCTGCGTCCACCAGGTGGCAGTAGATGGGTTAAACAGGGCTGCATAATGCTTTCAAGATTGATTTTCAAGTGGGCCCTAATCCAGAAAAGGGTAGTGTACTGTACTGATGTACAGTACACAAACAGAAACTGCTATGTGAACCGGAGATAGAGGACATTTTGACTGTCTGTGACATCTTTTTTGGCCCAGTGCAGATAACTGAGTTTCATTTAGAAAAGAGAGACACTATGTAAAACCACTCTGTCATTCATTTGTTCCTGAGAGGTCCGAGGTCCCTTGGAGCTTTCACATTTTGCATGAAAATGCTGACTAATGCTATGATCTTGAACTTGATCTTGAAAAGGCAATAATGGAATGAGTCTGAAACGTGTTTAGAAATAGAATGATATGGAAGCTGTGCTCTTGATTCATGTGACCCCAAAAGACTATAGTAATGTCAGGTCCTCTTTGCAAAAGATGATGAGAAACTATTGCATTGTATGTGTCCCAATCTAACATATCTTCATGACATTGATACATTATTCATTGGATGCAGATCACATAGAGATACAAGTGTGATTTGAAAGCAGTTCCGGGACTTTCTCATGTAGTGAATGTCAGTGATTAGCGGTGCAAGTTTGACCTGGTGATAACAGTCGGTCAAAGAGGTGGGAGGTGGATTGCTGAGGTGGAGTGCCACACCTACCAATTATATTATAGTATTATATAGTTATTTACTATATTGTGATGTAGTACGGAGCCCTGGAATGGCCACGGCGGGAAATATTATTTATAATGTACAAAGTGTTGTACTATGTTATGAATAATCTACCCATTGTAAATGTATGAACTGAAAACATAAGATGTCTACTGTTGGGAATCCCTTATAAACATGAACTCAAGCACTTTCATCTCTAACACACAATATGGTATACCAATTGATATGCATTGCATTCTTTTTCATGATAATTATTCAGAGAGAGACGATGAACCCATTCTATTATTATTGTGCTTGATTACCAAGTTCTATTCATCTTGTGAGGATCAAATCAAAGGCCACATTTCAAAGGACCTCAAAATGCAGTGTCTTTTGATGCAAGCCTTGTGTGTTGAGCATGTTGTTTACATGTCTGTATATTGTGTGTGTATGGCCAGAACTGCCAAACACTGAATTCACATGATGGGAAGTGGGAACCCAAACTTTAGACATTGTATGTGTGAAGGGAATGTTTTATTTTATTTTTTTGTAATATATTTTTTAAGATTGGTTGTAATTTCATGTCGATGCATTTTTAACGCAAGGCATTGGTAAAGCACACAAAGTACCTTAATATCAAGTACTGTAGTATTAAAATACAAACCACAGGGAAAGAAAATGTTGCAAATTTCTACCTTCAGAATTGAACTGAATTTGGCTGAAGTAGGCCTACTCCTTTCATTGGGAGAGGCACGTTTAGCTAACGGCATAAACCTGCAAGCCAGCAGGTCACACAAGGGTTTTGCGTTTGTATGAAATATCTTTTTGCACACCTGCTGGTCTTTGGATAGGTACGCAGGAGAGGGAAATAAAGCTAAAAGAGAGTAGTTCTGTCACCTACAAGTTTTTAATGCAATGTTTTGGTTGACCAAAAGGCTGCATCAATAAACTTGCATGTTAGACAGCATTCCAAAAACGACTCTCTGATAACAATTGCATGGACGTCATTTGAATCAGGATGTTTACATGCATCCTTTCTCATAAGCTGTTGTCCTACATAGCCCGGGATAAAAAAAAAGAAGAAAAAATAAATGGCTACTATGGACACATCTTTGGGAACATGGTTATTATTAAGGGTTTGATATCACAATACTTAAGTTGCGTAGACATATCATGTAACACTTCTCCATGCCCTCATTTAATATCCCTCATCTTGTTTCCCTCAAGTTAAAAGTGTTCCGCTGTAATGGCCATATCAGAGCGCTTACTGTATGATGTCAATGGTACCATCCAGCAAATGGAGGGCTGTTAAATTGTTGATGATGCTGAGTGATGTCACACGGCATGATTCAGAAGCTGTCCTGTGACGTCGTTTTGGTAATGGACCTGGGCATCTATCTGCCTTACACACTGCTGCCCATTCGTACTAACACTGCTCTCTGTGTCTCCATCCCTCCCTCTCTCTCTCTCTCTCCCTCCCTCTCTCTGATTACAGGCCAGCCCCGCCCCAATAATAGTCAACACTGATACTTTGGAGTCAGTACCTTACGTGAGTTTTCTCTTTTCTTTTTATTTGGGGCAACAAAGTATGTACAAATACATCTGTTATTGTTTTAATTGAAAACCATTAGCCTCCTCCTTTCGGCCATGCTACCAGGTTTAAGGTAGGGTAACAAAAATAATCGTAGCAGTGTTTCATTGCAAAACATAGCCTACCATATCTCAGTAAAACAAATGAGGTTGGTGTAGTTAATTATTGATAGTTTGGTTAAGGTTAGGGTTGGGTTGTGTCACAAGATGAATAAACAAATATATTCTACAAATGCAGAGTGTTAATCTCACGCTTTATGCATCGATTGTCACACTAGAGTTGATTAGTGTAAATCTCTGGATTTTACTGTGTACATGGCGGTGATAAATTTGGCAGACTTTGGGACCATAATAAATGTTGCTAATATACGACTGCTTGCTTCCATGGCATGCAATCAGAACTCTAGATTATGTCTGTCAGTGCTACTTTCCAGTGAAAGTCTAGACTAGTGGTTCAAAGTTCAAAAAATGTCATTTTAATAACTCTGAGAGTGTACAAGGGTCCATGTTGTTCCATTTGTACACTCTCACCCTGTGGAGGTCCATTTGGAACCCCTCAAGGAACCCTGAGGGTCCCCAGGCCTCACTGTAAGAACAACTGGCTTAGACAGTCATTTTTCCCTACCAGGTGACAATACTCGTACTGTTTAGCCGCTATGAATCAGCTGAAGGGAACATGTCTATTTAGATGCTAATTTATCTTCAACAATTTACCAACATATATCGTATATTGTTAGAGTGGAAAAATCAGACTGATGTATTAGTATAATCCTACAGTAAATATCAAGCTATTAATAGCTCGTAATGATTAGCCTGATAGCCCTCCAGCATCAAGACAAAGATTATGCACACCTATGGAATATTGCAAGTGTATACAAGGACAAAATAGAGTTCACATAGGAAGGATTCTTGCATAGAAAAAGGATCATGGATGCATAAGAACTTCACTTATTATGTCTGTGTGCTGCTATTCCTGTTCACACGCTTTATGAAGAGGAAGTGCTTGTTGCTAATTAATCACCTCAGCAAGAGACAGGAAGAGACAGCATCCCCTTCAACGCGTTTGTTGGGTTCTGGAATACTGTAGCTATTGTAATGTTGATAAGGAGGCAGACGTTCTACTTTTCCCCCTTGACGCAGGGCCTATTTAGCACAAACATGTTAAGCAGCCATGGGGACAACCATACTGCATTTTTGCATCTCAAACTCTAAAAAGTAGATCATAGCTGGATGAAAGCTATTAGCTATTACAGTGAAACCGTAATAAAAACCGTGTACAGTGAAACCGTTTAATATTCCTATAGGCTCTAATGACATATACATACAGTACATTATTTCTGTGTTCATGTACAGCACATTTACAGTACATACGTATGTTGCAATTTAATAAATGGAGCAAATGTCTTGGTTTTCAGGTCAATGGGACAGAAATTGAATATGAATTTGAAGAAATCACACTAGAGCGGGTGAGTACTGTATGGCACATAATAAAGCAATGTTTCGGGTTAACTTTTCATTAACCTCAGCACCGCAGTACTAGCATTCAGTGATTTGGGTGATTTGGAGAAAAAAAAACAGTCCGCCGACTCCGCCCCGGTAACAAGATATGCACATGCACACGCTCTACAGTGGGGGGACACGCAACAGACCAACAGCACGCGCACCAAGGCCCGCTCTGCTCAATTCTGATTGGAGGATGGCCCCCTCTATCCTGATTGGATGAAGGCTTTCTCACCCACCACCAAAGTCGAAACTAGGTTTTTTTTTTACCCCTGTGGTTCATTGGGGATAGGGAGGAACTAATTATATGGTCAGCACACTCTATAGTAGGGATGATAATCACAAAAAAAGGGGAAAAAGTGATTTAAGTGAAATGAAGTGAAATCACTGAATATACCTTTAACTTGTTTTAACATAGATGCATGGACTTTAAAAGATCCCTGCTGATTCAATAGTGTACATAAAATGTACTCATCAAAAACTATTTCAAATATTCAGTGTCACCAACAACATGCAATGATGGCTTTTTTTTTATTTAACATTTTGAACATGAATATACTGTAGGCTTCACATTAAATGCCTATAGTCTGTAATTAACGTAATGCCACCCTGTTGAAACATTGTCAGTTCAGCATGTATTAATAGGATGATAGTATGGCTTAGTTACGTTTTCAGACCCAGCTTAAAATATAAAACTGTGAAATGTATTTATATTCTGTATGCTACAGTAAAAACAGATTGATACTACAGATTGAAGAATGTGCCAAATCACATTCTCAGTTCCATGTTAATGTTTGAGGGTACCAAGGTTGCTCCAGTGTGATTTGAAACACTGGCAAGGCAACCCTAAGGCTGATGATAGATAACAGGTTAATTCTACCAAGAGAATTAAGGAAGCCAGCACTCAGCGCACTGGGGTTTGTTGACAAAGGTGCAGGCACGTACTCAGATAGACACTAGGTGGTGCTGGAGCACCTGCCATTTTCCCCACTGTATACAGCAATGTGCCCTTTTGAAAGTTTGTTTTTTGTGCAGTTTGTTCATTTTATTTTGTTTAGTACAGTGTACGGTATGTTGCATGCTGACTTTGATCAATTCTGGATTAAAATCCCCTAATATATTATTTATGCCCCAAAATCTATAAAGCTCACACACTATTAAGGCAGCCAGTGCAGTTCCACGCACTGCACAAGATGCCCTTTTTTACTTGAGCACCTGTCCCTCAAAATGTCACCCCTCTGGTAAGGCTATCCAATCACCACTGAATGACTTTATATCTATATCCTACATCATCAGTCCTCTCATCTGACCATAATAATTATGCTTCTTTAATTACAGCATCGACGTGTCACCTGAATCATTTTAGTTTTCGATTCAAGTGGCACCGGTGTGACCTTAATTGATATTTGATATGGGATTTGATATAAGTGGCCTTTGTTGAGTCACCAGTGGTGGAAAGTAACTAAGTACATTTACTTAAGTACTGTACTTAAGTAAGTACTGTACAATACTTGAGGTATTTGTACTTTACTTGAGTACGTCAAATTTTCAGTACCTTTACTTCAACTCCACTACATTTCAGCTGCAAATATTTAACCCAGTACAATTATTTGAAAACTTTACTTTGTAGATTTAGATTATTATTACAAAACATACATTAATCACTTCAGCCCTATACATTTCGGCCATTTGAAAATAGCCGATCTACAAGCTCACAATTACTTGTAACGGAGTAGTTCTACATTGCAGTATTGACACGTTTACTTAAGTAAAACATTTGAGTACTTTTTCCACCACTGGATATAAGTGGCCTTTGTTGAGTCACTGCTCTCTGGTCTCTCTCCTGTCCGGCTGCCACAGGGTAACTCAGGGTTGGGCTTTAGCATCGCCGGAGGAACGGACAACCCTCACATCGGAGACGATCCCGGCATCTTCATTACCAAGATTATCCCCGGAGGGGCTGCAGCCGAAGACGGACGCCTGCGGTCAGTTAGGTCCCAGACACACAGGCACTGTTGATTTTGACAGCAGTCGTAGATTTTTAGATTTAGTCGTAGTCTTTTGAATACATTTTCATTTAGTTTTAGTCACATTTTAGTCATCTGAAAAGTGCCTGATTTTACACTTGGTTTACATGCATTCTGAACATAGCCGATCAGCAAGCTTCGCAGCACGACGCGTTGTGAGCTTGTAGATCTGCTATTTTCAGAGCACAACACCTGAGCACAACCAAGCATAATATGACATTTTAGTCTAGTTTTTATTTGCTGATGAAATTGTCAGTATATTTAGCCATACTTTTAGTCATTATAGCTTAGTTGTTATTTAGTTTTCGTCTGCGAAAAAGGGTATGCGTGTAACTAATTCAGCAGCAGTAACATTAGCGCTTTCTCGCAGTCAGTTGATTCTTCATATCCATATGAATGAAACCACCAGGATGATTAGTTTATTTTTCAAACACAGTTCTTATATGAGGCTATCCAAGATCCCCCCTATGGGGATTATTATAATACAAATAAAAAAGTACACGGACCCGTGGACTTGGCGCCCTCTAGCGATATTGACGTCAGACTTCGGTGCTCTATTCACAATCTATGTAAAGCCGCTATATAAATGCACCATTCACCATTTACACTATCTGACCATTGCACCTCTCCTCCGTACGCCCTCCCCTTCCTTCCAGAGTGAACGACTGCATTCTGAGGGTGAACGATGCGGACGTGTCTGAGGTGTCCCACAGCAGGGCGGTGGAGGCCCTCAAGGTGGCGGGCTCCATCGTCAGGCTCTACGTGCGTCGCCGCATGCCCATGATGGAGTCCGTCATCGAGATCAAACTCATCAAAGGACCAAAAGGTGGGCGGTGGGATCCACAGTGGTGGGAGACGTTACTCGCATGTTCTCTACTAGGGACCCTATTATTTTGAAAGCCATTTTCACTCAAAAACTGAGAATCAGGAAGTGAATAATCGCTATGTAACAGGTACCTATGTAACAGGTACTTATGTAACAGGTACCTATGTAACAGGTCTATGTAACATGTCTATGTAACAGGTCTATGTAACAGGTCTATGTAACATGTCTATGTAACATGTCTATGTAACAGGTCTATGTAACAGGTCCCGCGGATGTTATTTAATTCACCCAAAACATACATTTTGTAACCGACGATCATATCGTTTAGAGAAATGAGACGCAAATCAAGCTTGTTTTGATCCAAAAAGGAATCCGAGATATTACAATTCCAAAAACTGCATTCCCATAGACAGCATAAGCCAGTGGAATTTTCACTTTTCACTTTTTTATTATTATTTATTTTTATCGCACCCGAACTGTTACGAGTGCGTAGAGAACACAGTTGTGTATTTGTGTCACGTACAAATATACTCGTACCCCCCAGCTATGGGACGTTATCTGCCAGCTACGTACATGCTCGTACCCCCCACCCCACCCCACACCCCTTAATACTCTGTGTATGTAATGGTTGAGCCCCACGGCAGCTTTTGGCATTGATCCGGTTGCTATGGCAACGCCCCGTCACTTCCAGCTATCGGACGTAAAAGTCAGACCAGCATTTACCTCGGATTTTCAAACCTCTATAAATCGGAATTTTGGAGAGCTGTCCTTGGTGGATCTTCTGCAATCCAAAGTTTGGATCTATATGGTGTCATTGTTATAATGATTTTTGGTAAATCATTTAATCCACTTAAACCCTCAATACTTGGTCTGCTCTTCCTTCCCTCTACACTCTTTGCTATTTTCTGTGTATGATGATGGGTTCTAGTGGTTAATGTAGATCTGTGGTAGCTCCATCTGAGGACCCTCCCTCTGTAAAAGACCCATGCTGTAGTCACACAAACAGTATACACACACACACACACAACACACACACACACACACACACACACACACACACACACACACACACACACACACACACACACACACACACACACACACACACACACACACGCGCACACGTCCTCAACGTAACCAGCTAATCTTCTATGCACACAGGGCTTGGCTTCAGTATTGCTGGTGGCGTGGGAAATCAGCACATCCCTGGAGACAACAGCATATACGTCACCAAGATCATTGATGGTGGGGCAGCGCAGAAGGACTGCAGGCTTCAGGTCGGAGACAGGCTCATTATGGTGAGGCGTCGTCCTGGGCCTCATTTCACTGTCCACATCACAGACTCCTTGAATGAGATTATCTACTGTATGATTATATTACCAGGACATAATTGCCTACGCAGCGCAATTGCGTGATATAAAACCAAATACGATGGCAATGACAAATGCTGTGTAATATTTATCCCATACCCAGTACACCCTAGTAAAATGTCATTATTGTCATTAATTCATTAATGTCATTCATTCATTCATTCATTCATTCATTCATTCATTTATTTATTTATTTATCATCCACAAATGTTTTCCTAGCTGAAAACGCAAGACGCTCCTCCAAACTGCCCAAAAGTTGAAAACGTTCCAACACTCTGTGGCCAGATAAAAACGCTACGCGTGAAGCGCAGCGCAGAATAGATGCTCTATGCCTCGTCGCACTGCGGGTGCTTCCTACAGTACATGGCGTAAATATGTGGCACTCCCATTGAAAACTATTCAAAACATACGCCGTGCTCGGGGAAACCACACCTTTTGAACATAGCCCCTTATATCCCCTGGACTGGCAGAAGAATAACTACCCAGAAAGAAAGACAATCACACTTGTGTGAAGTGAGGGGCGCCTCACTTCTTTAAACGAACACCGTACTCTGTTTGTTAAAAGTGCTCTAAACAAACCTTTCTATTGATATGTCACAGGAAAGGGTTTTACCTTCATATTCCCTTCATTGGATTGTATCATGAGTGACGTTGAAAGAGGGATTAGATTGGACTACAAGGTTACAAAATACTGTATATCCCCCGCAAGTTTACGTCATGCCAGGTACCCTGCCTGTGCATGTCAATTTCCCTGACATGAAGCGAACAAAGCAACGGCTTCGTGTTCCTATGATGCAGCCTCTCTGTAGTGCACAGTAATTGCACCGTCCCTCTTGAAGTGGGGCCTCTACGTGCTTAACCACCGCTTAATTCCATTACCCTCCCACCCTCCTCCTCTCTCCGGGAGACCATCTGTCATATTCCAGTCTGCTGAAGAAAGGGAGGCAGGGGAGGAGAGAGAGAGAGGGGCTGACAGGCGGAGAACATTGGAACTACAAAGTGATCTCTGATAATAAGCGATAACTCCTCGCGCTCCCTCTCCTCTCCTCTCCTCTCCTCTCCTCTCCTCTCCTCTCCTCTCCTCTCCTCTCCTCTCCTCTCCTCTCCTCTCCTCTCTGTGGCTCACAGGTAAACAACTACACCCTGGAGGAGGTGAGCCACGAGGAGGCAGTGGCCGTGCTGAAGAACACGTCGGACGTGGTGTCGCTGAAAGTGGGGAAGCCCACCAATATGTACTTATCAGATCCCTATGGGCCGCCTGATATCACACACTGTGAGTCCTGCTCCACCTCTTTAAGAGTTAGATAGGAGCCGCTTGGCTCCTATTTACAATGGTCTTAGCTTTGGGATTGCAATGCATGGAGACTATATCTGCGGTTGTCAGGCAGAAAGGGGCAGAATCCGTATGTACGTAATCCTTTTTGTTTTGTATGAAAATGTTGCACAAAAGCAAACGCGTCAATCTGATTTATTTCTGCAATTTTAGAAATATTTTTAACAATTTTGAAAATGTTCACCTATAATGACAAGTCGGTTTATGGGTATTATAAATATGAAACCAATATTTATAACATTTAATCAAAAGTATTAACAATGTTCCATTTGCTGAAAATTAACAGTTTTGGGCAAACAAGGCTTGTTGTCGTGCAGTGACGATATTTGCTGTACATATGTATGCTTAATATACAGTACATGCATATTAGCCATATGCTGTACATGTCCTGCAGGGGGTGGGGGGGGGGGGGGGGGGGGGGGGCACGGTTAACAGCTGGAATGTATAGATGCTGTTTCAGACTGAGTATCTATAAATGGTTCACGTTCATTTCCATTCACTGTTCAGAGGCTTATATTTGACTTTGGGTGAGACCCTGTTTGATTGGAATAAACACAGGCGTCCCCTCACACGTTTCTCTGTCTTCATCCCTCCTTCCTCTCCAGCGTTCAATCCAGCAATGGAAAATCATATCTCTTCTGTCGGCAACAGCGGCACTCTGGAGTACAAGTCTGGTCTTCCCCCGATCTCCCCTGGGAATTACTCCCCCCTCCCTAAGCACTTACTGGGGGAAGAGGATGTAAACAGGTTGGATGGTTTTTCCTTCTTACGGTAATTACCTCCCTTCCTACCAGAGAAACACTAGAACTACAGGTAGCAGTTTTGTCTAAACACCCCTGTGCTCCCCTGTCCAGTTGATTTATTGGTGAACAATCTACATCAAAATCTGATTGTGGATTATGGTCCCATTTTCTCTCTGTTTTTGGGTCACCTGTTCCTCCATCCCCACCAATAAATGTCTTTCATGTAGTGATTTTCAAAGCATGGGACCTAAAGCAGTTTACAGAATGATTACAATGGGTTCCTAAATCAAGTAGTGACTTACCCGTGCATCACATTTTCACAACAAACATTTATGACAATTAAATCTGGGTGCCCAGTAAAACTCAATTTTAAAACTGCTGGCAAAGCCTGATAAAGTCCTGTATTTCTATTGTATTGTCCAGTTGTGCTGTATTGTATTGTCCATCTTTTTTGTTGTTGTCTCCAGACATTGTGGTGTATGCCCTTTTGATTTAGCCCATCCGCTAAGCATTGGAAAGTTGTGTTGTTTAGTTCGGTCCACAGAGACAGTCTGGTTTTGATTACGCAAATTAACACAGTTTTGTAGAAAACATTACACTGAACCAAGAACCATAGTCTACACATGGAGATTTTATGGTTGGAGAAGACTGCATGATTTCTTCTACCCCATCTCCTTTAGGACTAATGATAGTAGATATTATACTGTATCTCTTTAGCAAAACATACCTTTTTCTGAGGAGAAGTTGACACTCGTGTACATCAGGGAGTAATTTCTGTCTCAATCCCTAAGTAAGGGTCGAAACATTGGAATTCAATACATCCTGCATCGTGGCTATGAGAGTGTGGCCTTTTCTTTGATTTTATACTTATTTACAAGGTCAGCAGCACCTCATCAATACTGGGTGCACTGTGCACCCTTCTCCTGTGATCATTTCTGTCTCTGACATTCTCCCTCTCCAGTTTCATTAGTAACTGTCACTGGTTCTCAAAGTGTTGTCTGGGGACCCACAGGGGTCCTTGAGGGTTTCCGGGGGTGCCCAGCTGAATTAGTTAGGAACCAAATGGAACATTACTAGTCTGTAACTCTTGAGCACCCTATCTTCTGTCTGGCGCATCGCAACTGTCATTATTACTTTCCAACTGACACATTTCTCATTTTTACACCATGCCAGCACCCACATTATCTATTATTTAGCGACCAAGGGCATGATGGTCTTAAACTGAAATGTGGTCTGGAGCAAACTGGGTGCATTGCTACAGTATCTTACGCACAGACGTGCGTAAGCATTTGGACCAGCTTTTAGTGGGCCTTATCAGCAGGTAGTGACAGTGATAGTGATATTTCCCTACTATTTTGGACAGCGCAACAGGTTAACATCAAATTCCATCATGTTATTTAAAAACAGCTGAGAGTGAGCATATCATTATTATGTTAATTATGTGAAGTTAGCACAGATGTCTCTTGAACACATATTAGGCTACAGGAGGAAGTTGTGAATTTTGTCCAGAAGCACACCTGATCCCCCCCAATGGTAGTTTCAATCTAAATCTTCCCGAATTCAGCACGATAACACTCATGTTCAACATGGTAGACAACAGTTCTTCTGAGGGACCATCTTCGTTACACGGCGAGAGAGGGATAAACATAGAGGCATTTACTTCAATTAGTAGTAGATTACACTTTCTGATAGAATATCTTCAGATACCTCTCGTCCTGTAAGAATGTTTGAACTCATTTCATTCTTTAACAGTCTCTGCTCTATGGACAGCAGTTAACATTCATTAATAATAATATTATTAATATCCATAGAGCTCCGACACAAGGGCGCACAAGATGCACAGTCAGCAGTCTCTGTCAGGCTTTAATTGTTGGTTTACAATACATAAAGAAGAACGTATTGAGAATTAGTGAGTGATAATGTCAAGATATCGTGGATGTGTCTCACATTGCAATGTCTGCTAGATGGTCCCACGCTTCCACTTTTCCACAGCAGAAAATGGTTTGCTTGTCATGTCAATTTGTCATGTAAATACCAAGCTTAAGGGCAGCTGCTCTTAAAAGGAATGGGAAAAGACTGATTGGTTTAATTAATTAGTGTAATGCCCAAAACACATGCATGACTAAGTCAGAGGCTTAATACAACCCCTTGGCGCCGGTTTTGCGACTAGATACGCAATTTGCACCCTACATTTTAGACTGTGTGCCTACAGGTACATCGGGCCTGAGAGTGTACAAAGTGTACAAAAAATTGGACCCTTATGGGTTCATTTGGTTCAATTTGTACACCCTCAGGGTTAGATTAACACAGAAGATTGTTACAGTGGGGTATCAAACGGGTGTCCGTGGCCTAATACAAACTGGGGTTTGCATTAGCAAGTTATTTCTCATATTTGAGTCCAGTTCAAATGTGTATCCATGCAGTTTTGCTGAGAATGCTGCATAAGTGTTCCCCCCCAGCTCAGCTCAACCTCTCTCTCACCTAATCCCATAACAATCTGCTATACAAAGCTGAGCGAGCGTCCATGTAATACCAGGGGCATGGAGCGGGTCATCAAGTGTTCGCAGCGCGTGGTTGGTCGTGTATCCAGGCAGGTCTCAGGTGTAAGGTAGGTTACATTTGTGAAGTACAGCCCATCTCAGTTACAAGCCGATTGTACGTCGCTGCTTTTGAAGCCTGTTAGACAGCGGTGACCTTTGAGGCAGTTCATATGAGAGATACAAACATTGGCTGTCAAGAAGCTGTATCCGAGTTCCTGTTTTGTGCCATAATGGTTTGCAGTGTGTGACAGAAACGGCATCACACTAGACTAGACTAGATGTTGTGCACTTGGGTGGTGAAATAACATGGCAGTGATGAACAGAAGATGGACCTCTATGTAGGCCTATGTGTGTGTGTGTGCTTTATTCAGAGGAAGATTAGTCCTCCATTCTTTTGAGGTTAAGAGGTTTACCACTTCCTCTTAGTGGAGGTACGGTAGCTGCCTAATAGCCTTTCAGATTATCACTCTGACCTGAAGTGTGCCACTCGTAGTGCAGGTCACTGTGGTCCACTACATGTACACCATGAACCGGTGATGTTTTGGCTTCTTCCTCTTGGTCTACTACTATAGTCGACTACTACTACTACTGTAGGCTCAGGTCAGGCTCTTGATTAGAGGTGCAACTAATCAATTGAATTTCTTTCAGAATAGTGAAAATAGGCAATCTACAAGCTCACAATGCATTGCAACGTTGAAAACATGACACATGACTCCAATTTGTGTGAGTTTTTTTGGGGGGTATAGGGGAAGCAAACGTGTGTTTTGAAGAAAACTGTGGCTACGTGTGGCTTATATGGGGAGTTGCATCATGATCCAACGTTATTGTACGACATCTATTATACAATTGAAAAGGTGTGCCCAAAACGCTGTTCCCAACCCAGGAAAAAAAGGCACCAGCTACTACGTCACTCCAAGAGTGTCTGACACACTGCAACACACACTGCAATAACCCACTAAACACACTAACACGTCACAGACTTACCCTCCGCGTCGATCCACGGCTATCTCCTCATGTCGCGCAGCACGCCCACACTCACCACCACACGCGTAAAAATTGTCATCACACTGCCACTACAGCCGGCTCCCGTCCAGACTCACAAACAATATCAATATCAATAATAAACACAAACACGCCACAAGCACCTACACCCCCGCCTAATTTGTTGCCACGTCTATGAAAACAAGCACAGAAACAATGCCATTCAACACGCTACTTACACACACTACCACTCGCTTACAATACGCGGACCTGGCAACACTACATCCCCTCTCCCATTCGCTCAAAGCCAACCACGTGACCCACGAGAGCTTTTATGTTTCTGCAACACCGGAAGTTACACGCTACACACACACACATTAGAAGAACAACACGAACACAACACTACACACACACACACACACACACACACACGGGCCACTGTTGCCAGGTCTATGAAAACAGGCCCAGAAAAAAGCAAACAGACCCAGAAACAAAGCCTTTCACCACGCTACTTACACACACTACAACTCGCTTACAATTCACGACCCTGGCAACATTGTTCCCCGTCACAGTCCCACACAGACACACACACACTGATTCGGACTTGGATGGACAGCGGCGCGATTACATAAATACACCGTTTAATTCATGCAAACACGACAATTGCACCACCAGTTTCATTAATGTAAACACGACAATTGCGCGACCCGTTTTATTCATGGAAACATGACAACTGCGACGCACCGAGTCGCATGGATTCTGTGTGTGTGTGCGTGCGGGGTGCCTCTGATTTGGAGTGTTTATGTCAGTCAGCGATGCGATCCGTTGTTATTCAGCCAGGAAAACAATCTAAACATTATATACTAACGTCAGCACCGGGCAGATTAACACACACAAGCGTTATTAGTTGAGTTTTCTTATTGAAGTGCCTCTGAATTGTAACGGTGTGTTTATGTCAGTCAGCGATGCCATCCGTACCAGCACCATATGCACGGACTGGAGAGAGGCGAAGTGTTTCTCTCCCTTCGGCTCATGTAGCCCTCATTGTAACTACAAATATTGTTCCCGAACAAACAATGTGGGGTCACTGCAATCCGCAATCCAAAATATTGTAGCCCTACTATAATGCAGTCAAGGTCCCCCAAAAAATATACTACAGTATGTTCTGCTCCATTCTCAACAGCTTTTGGTTTCCAAAAACAGTAATTTATTGTAAGCAAACAAAAACAGTCAACAGCAGTTTCATGTCTGCTTATTTTCATTTACATTAATTTCCTTTGATGTGAAAATACAACAAATCATAATAATACCCATCCGTTACTACATGTCAAGGGCACAATACTGGAGTGGAGTCTGTCAAATCCCGCTATTTCCTTCTTCCCATTGCGCTGCCAACGGAACTAGGATTCGCCGCCCGAAGGGCGGCGAAATTCTAGTATGATACAAGAGATATAGGTTTACTCATAAAGCAACCTGTTATTGTGCCACACTGGCCTACTGAGACTGTGTCCAGCAGTGCCTGAGATTACCTGGACACAGACCGACACAAGGACACACATGGATGGACAGGGGTGAAAACATGATCCCTGGCGCCGGCCGCTCCAGCCTGGCGGAGATAAAAAATGAATAGTGGGAACCCAGGCAACGTGCTGTGTGGCCTGGTGCAGTGAACCCAGGCAACGTGCTGTGTGGCCTGGTGCAGTTGAACCCAGGCAACGTGCTGTGTGGCCTGGTGCAGTTGGAACCCAGGCAACGTGCTGTGTGGCCTGGTGCAGTTGGAACCCAGGCAACGTGCTGTGTGGCCTGGTGCAGTGAACCCAGGCAACGTGCTGTGTGGCCTGGTGCAGTTGAACCCAGGCAACGTGCTGTGTGGCCTGGTGCAGTTGGAACCCAGGCAACGTGCTGTGTGGCCTGGTGCAGTTGAACCCAGGCAACGTGCTGTGTGGCCTGGTGCAGTTGGAACCCAGGCAACGTGCTGTGTGGCCTGGTGCAGTTGGAACCCAGGCAACGTGCTGTGTGGCCTGGTGCAGTTGAACCCAGGCAACGTGCTGTGTGGCCTGGTGCAGTTGGAACCCAGGCAACGTGCTGTGTGGCCTGGTGAACCCAGGCAACGTGCTGTGTGGCCTGGTGCAGTTGGACCCAGGCAACGTGCTGTGTGGCCTGGTGCAGTTGGAACCCAGGCAACGTGCTGTGTGGCCTGGTGCAGTTGGGACCCAGGCAACGTGCTGTGTGGCCTGGTGCAGTTGGGACCCAGGCAACGTGCTGTGTGGCCTGGTGCAGTTGGAATCCAGGCAACGTGCTGTGTGGCCTGGTGCAGTTGGAATCCAGGCAACGTGCTGTGTGGCCTGGTGCAGTTGGAACCCAGGCAACGTGCTGTGTGGCCTGGTGCAGTTGGAACCCAGGCAACGTGCTGTGTGGCCTGGTGCAGTGTTAATGCTCACAGAGAGCTTTATGTCAACATGCTGCAGCCTGCTGCCGGAGACAGCCAGTGGGGAGACGTGCTGTGATAAGAAGTGTGCCTTGTCTGAACTGGGTGCAAACACATGGCAGAGAGAGAGAGAGAGAGAGAGAGAGAGAGCGTGTATGCGCAAAGGGAAGAGGACCAACTCGCCCAGAGCGAGTTGGTAAAAGGACGACTTTGTTGGTATTCGTTTTGAGGAGGGTTCCAAAAGGACCCTACAGATCTGTAACGCTGAGAGTTATGGGGGTCCTTGAAATTGTATACAGTATAGAGACTTGTTCGCTCTTGCAGCTCAGTATGTCATTAATAGTGCTCGTGAGCTTGCTGTCCTGTCAATGTAGTTCACATTCACACTAGTAGTGTGATGCATAATGCACATTGCATATTTATACAGTATTGAGTGTACAGCGAGACATTGTAAGACACAGTAGCTGTGATTGATAACGATGAATGCCTAATTCCATGTGATCATAAAAGCGTGGTGCTTGTACTGATTAAGACGGAAGGTGAGATAGGACAGATTGTAGACTTTTGGACACCAAGGTGACTGGGTAGGAATACCACAGAAGAGGTCATCTCTACAACGTGCATGCTCCAATTAACACAGCTGGATTCACAGCAGTTCACGCTCCGAAAAGCTAACACGCAACTACCATAGCACGTTGAGTCAACGCTCATTTGCACCAGATTAATCTTTGCATACAGTACATATAAGCTAGGGATGCACCGACATGGAAATTATTGGCCGACACCGATGTCTAAAATAACAATTTAGCCGATAGCCGGTACTGATACAGATATTTGTTTATTTAGCTTTTGGTGTTATTATTTCCCCCTTTTGTGCCAGGGAAACAAATAAATCTTCATTATAAGAAATAACTGTTCAGAATCTGCAGAGACACCACAACATTTCTTTGATGCAAGTAAAATGAAATCTGAACTGAAAGTGACTGGACTTAGTGACTGGAATATAACATGATAATGTTTACTGTGATGTTATGGTAAGCTTGCATTTCACATCACAAACACTATAGAGTAAAAACTCTCATAACTTTAACCAGCAAAAAATAACAAATAAAAAAACAATACAGATGTTGACTGATAATGGCAAATATTGGCCGATACGGCTGTGCAGACGATAAATTGCTGCATCCCTAAGCTCATCGGGTTCCGATGATTTGACTCTATAAACGGTTGATATTCAGTGTTCAGTGTAGAGGATGTGTCGTAATATCTGTTAAAGTCCCCCACTGTGTGATGTTCGTTCTCTGTAAGCATGCTTCCAAGTGTCTCACAGAAAGTACATGCCTCTATCTGTCTTAATGCATTCTTTCTGTATTTCTTTAATTGTGATTCTTGATCAGTGCTTCAAAAAAAAAAGAGAAACGGCTGCTGAAACTCAAATAGCGATACTAAAGCATGCACTTCGGTTCTTAACCACATTAACTCTGGTGTACCTATTTCGGGCATTTTAACAAATGTAAAACAAAATGAAAGATTTTTATCTTGTATACTGACTATTTTCAAATAGCTAAAATTATAAAATACTATAATAATATAATAGCTGATGTACAAGCTCTCAAGTTTGCATATTGGCTATATTCAGCAAAGAGACTTGGTGTAAAGGGGGAGAAAAAGGAGCGAACCAAGTATAGAGCCCTGAGGTCCCCAGTCAGCTAAGTACTATTATTAGTACTAGGGGTTATGTAGTTAACGAAGTTCATCTTAGGGTTATTGATATGGGTGTAGTCTCGCGTAGCCAGACAACTATTCCACAATCTCCGAATGCTATATAGAGTCTGGAACTATAGCCCCCATGAGCTGAGTAAGGAAGCTGCCATTTCCATTCACGAAAATATATTTAAAAATATCTTTAGAGCTTATTCTTTTATTTCCTTTTCTGCTAAGCAACACGCTATATATGCTTAGATGATTTATATTTATATTAGGATAAATGTACGTGACTGTAAAGACGAAACGGAAGTGGCGAGGAGGCCCCACTTCCGCTTTATAGTTTACTCATGACAGCTCTTCCATTGGTCCAGACTGTATGATGGAAGCATTTGGAAATTGCGGAGGCAACAGTCTGGAAACGCGAGACTAATAGGGGTGTAACAATATAGCAACTGCATCGAAAAATCTATTTTAATTTCAAGTATATATCGAAATGTAAATAGCAACATATCGTATCTTTGTATCGAATCGTTTTGCAATGCAACTATCGATTGTATCTATCGATTGTATGATACGCAGTATGTATCGTATCATCAACCATGTATCGATTTGTGATATGTATCGCATCGCTGTTAAAATGTATCGTTTCACCCCTAGTTATTGATGATGAAGAACTGTATCGAAAGCTGTTAACTTTTGCCATCTACCTCCAATTAGAAATCCCTCACTAGACGACGGAGAGGGTCACAGGTTTGATTCCCAGCACTTCCAGTTGAGGTGAGCCATCCTGACCGGTCATATCGCTCTTCGCATGCTCATCCTCCCATATCACACTGCTTCTCAACATCTGGCCCTTCCGAGGCCCACCAGGGGTCCGAACGGACCCTTATGGACCATTATGTAACTCTGAGAGTGTACAAATTGAACCATTTGTGGACCCCAATCTACTACACCGTGTTAATTTAACTTTTAGAAACGCAACCAATTTGGACACTCACAGTATTCAACACAAGATTAGGTTGATGATGATTATTATTATTATTATTATTATTATTACTATTATTACTAATATTATTATTATTATTATTATTATTATTATTATTATTATTATTATTATGATTATTATTATACACATTGCCCTGGAAGTTATTTCAAGAGTGTGAATGCTGAGTGAGACGTTTGTCTTGTCTGGGTTGTGTATATTATGCCTGAACAGACATCACTGTTCACTTTGTACATGTTCATGTGATCATTTCTCTTTGACCTTTGGCCTTGCTACCACAGATCATATCATTTTATTCTTGACCACTTTCAACCTGGCATTACTATTTTGGACATGTCATAGAAGAACATTTCTGCATTGTGAGTTTGTAGAGGAATGACCACGTATCGCAGTATAGTTAATGGAGCATGATTGATTGATTGATGATGAAGAGGAGAATAGAAAGTCCCTAATGCTCATGATGACGCAAACACAGTATTTGTCTCTACTGTCCGTGCTTGTGGTAGAACTGGAGAAATGTGAATTTTACCATAGCAGCCTAAAGGCTCATACATACTCCAGTTTTTGGTGATAGGTTATCACCGTTTTAGGTGATAGCTGATCATCACCGCGACTGACGTAATGGTGTAGTTTTCCAACCCTTTAAAAACTACACTGCAGTGATAAGCTATCACCAAAAACTGGAGTATGTATGAGCCTTAACCTTCATTCCCTCTGTCCGTCCTTCACTGTTTCTTAATTCTCCTGTATCTTCTCGGACCTACTTGTCACTGCTCTGCTGACTCACCATCACATTATAAAGCACTAAAAGCACGCACCTCATTCTCTCCCCTCATTCTCTCCCCCCCTCTACGCCCATGGATCCCCATCCAAACCACAAATCTTTAACTCATCTTCAGTGGACAAACAACCTAAACATGTTAGCCTCGCTATTACATTCCTTACAGGAATGACATCTTTCCTTCCCCTCTCTTACCATCCCTTTTTCTTCATTTTTCTGTCTTGCTGTCAGAGGTTATTTCCATCTCTCCCTCCTCCTCCTGTGTGTGCTAATCTCTGTGCTCTCTCTCTCTCTCTCTCTCTCTCTCTCTCTCGCGTCCCTTATAGGCCTCCTGAGCCAGTTTACAGCACTGTGAACAAGCTATGTGACCGAGCACCCTCCCCCAGACACTATTCCCCAGTGGAGTGTGACAAAAGCCCCCTCCTTCACTCCGTCCCCCTCCCAAACTATCACTTAGGCCTGTTCCCTGATACGGATGTCACCAGGTATACTTCCCACCACCACCACCACCACCTCCTCCTCCTCATCGTCCTCCACCTACCTACCTGACTACAGTATGTGCATGACATTGCATGTCCTTTTTTACCCATCTTCCTATACAAGTGTTCATTCACACAGCGGCCATTTTGATGTGTGAATGTGGTCACATTCCACTCCCGTCCTTTCTTCGTTCTGTTCTGTTTCTCCCTGAGCCATTGGTTCTCAAAGCGGGCTCCGGCGGGGACCCCCAGGGATCCTTGAGGGGATTCCAGGGGACCCCAGCCAAATGTGTTGTTAACACATCATCAAAATCTGTTTAACCACTTTAACCTCCTATTTGAATGTAGCTGATCTCCAAGCTCACAACACAAATCTTGTATGGGGGGAGGGGGGCGGGGAGTCCTCCCTGGCATAGAAGCTTTTCAAATGCAGTGAAATACATATTAATTTGGTGTCCTTGACATGAAGAGGTTTGAGAACCACTGCTCTAAGCCACCAGTCTCCCTCCATCACAGTCTCTCAGGCCCATAGCTCCCCCTCACTTATCTTTTGCCCACACACTGCAGCTCACATTTTGTGACTCACACTGTCAAAGCAGGTGGTTGATGGCATACTGTATTTACTTGGCAAAACTTCTCCTAAACCAGCCAGTTATATCACATTCAGCAACACTTTTAACAAAGTGATGTCATGAGAGAGACATAATGTGCCTCGCACAGAGGTTATGCAGTCACTCATTGGT
The DNA here is from genome assembly GCF_951216825.1 of Electrona antarctica. NCBI lineage: Eukaryota > Metazoa > Chordata > Actinopteri > Myctophiformes > Myctophidae > Electrona > Electrona antarctica. The sequence continues at coordinate 14,558,248 of NC_136789.1, forward strand.
CCATGTTTGCATGCTGCATGCCCAATAACAACCAGACTATAACCGGACCATTACATCAGGCTTCATCTGTTTGCCATCACAATTGAATGACCCGTGTTTGTTTTAAATCCTTACCTATACCTCCTTCCTAACCTAACCCCCTCTGTTCACATCTACAGTATGTACTCATGTCGAGTACTTATACTTATTTAATACTTATTTATCAGTTACCGTGACTGGGTGAATGTGTGTGATGTCTGTTCCTCCCACTATAGTACAGGAAATCTATGGAAAATACAGGATCAACCTCTAACTAATTGCAAAAAAAACGAACTCAGCTGATTTTGCATCTTCAATATATCCTGAATAACAGAAATAAAGTTGCCTGGAATTGTCTGAGGGGAAAGTGTAGAAAATAGCCTGTACAGTATGGCCACCATTGACATCCTATTATAAGGTAATATTTTCTAAATTTCCTTATGCTTTAAGTAGCATGTGACATATCAAACTAGGGGGTTTCCATGATGCTGAATCCATTCCAAGCATTAGTTTTGCATAAAAACACTCATTGGGCTAAATTTGGCCATAGCAACCAAATGTGCTGACCTCATCACATTTTGGCAAGTTGCTATGGCCAAATTTAGCAATTAGTTAGAGGTCAAATTACATTATTACTGGACTACTAACAGTCCTACAGTCATGAGTCCGACACCCTATACCCAAAACCCAACCCTAAACCTAACCTCACAGGAAACCATGGGTTAGTTTTAACCTGCCACGGGTTAGTTATAACCTGCCGCACATGTCGGGGAGCCACGGGTGAGTTTTAACCCACAGCACGGGTTAGTTGTAACCGGCAGCTTATGTCGAACTAATGCCTGTCGGACTGTTAGTATATCTAACAAACGTATGCACCCCTTCTTGTCCAACCACTTGGTTTGACTGGTATCGTTCTCCCCCTTGTATCACTGCGCTGTAGCCCAGCACTGTACAGTACTTAAAGTTGGAGGCCATCGATATTGTCCTTTTCTTTTTGCTGAGGTTTGCGTGATCTGCGCAAAAGGACAGTTAACCCATTTTGGGCGGGAACCCCTTTTGGTGTTTTAAACATTATGTTATAATTTAGCTATTGAAAAATAGCAGATCTACAAGCTCATAGCGCGCCACCGAGTGGCGCGCTACGAGCTTGTAGGTCTGCTATTTTTGAAAAATCGTGAAAATATTTATTTCAGAAAACTGGAGGATTTAGAAGGATTTTTTAAAATTTTGAGGTCAGGCCTAAATGGGTCAAATGATAAGGGACAATATCGGTGGCACCCAACTGTAGCTTTCACAAGTCTCAAGTGAGAAGAGAATATAAAAGCCTGATGAGTTATCCGAGGATGAAGCCCATATAACATGAATGAGTGCTGAGGGACTGTAGGCGGCCAGAGATATCATCAATGGAGCACGACATATCGACAGCTGCAAGACTGCTTACGGCTGAGACTTTCTGACTATGCAGCCTATCAGAGTTAAAGAATTGATGAAGTGTCAACGTTGCTATAAGCATCCTTTTAACATGCAAAATGTATTTTCTGAGGAGGTTTTTTTTGCCAAGCCAGGCTATGTGTCAAAATGAGTGCTCTAGTCAATTTAAGCCTACTGTATGCTGCTTATTTATTTATTTATTTATTTATATTTGTGTGATTCCCTCAAACAGATAGCTATCCTACCTATACTGCCTTTGTTATCCAACATGATATGAAGATCTGATGTTGTACAACAGGAATAAACAAGTTAATAATTTGTATAGGAATCTTAAATAAAAAATGCTAGGCCACTTGCTTTAGCTCGCTCGGTGGTGGAATTGTTGTTACATTCATAGGATGTGAACGTAACCACAATGTGGATGTATTTCATGGGTAGGATGGTTTATGTCAGGCAGTAGTGACAGTAGTCTGGCTTTCTGGTGTTTGCCGCTCTAAGTATTAATACATTAATGTTGAAGGGACGTTTTGTGGATCATGGCATTTTGCATTTTGTGTTACATTTATTTTGTTTTGTGCATTTTGAGAGCTGGGCACTCTGTGTGTGGTTTGTGGAGCAGGATTATAGTAGATATCACTAGAAGTGACTATTGACTTTGAACCCCTATTTTGTCCAATATAGTAAATGTGATTTTTACAGCTTCCTTTTATGGTTTGAAGAGGCCTGTATCTCCCTGCTGTGGACATTTATGATTTTGCGTCCTGCGATGTAACAAGGCATAAAGCAGATGACTACATATGAGCTAATGGATGGATACTGATCAGTATGCTCGCTTAGTCTCTCTGCACATGTTAGAATGAAAGCATTTAAAAGAAAACTAGATGAGATGCAAAAATGTAATTCCATCTGAATCGGGTCAGTGGAAGTTGCTTCCAACACATTATATGGATGGAAATAGTTGAGCTTGTACTGTGGAGTAGTTCATGCATTCACCAGCAGATGGCAGAATAACATTTATGATGATAAAAGATTGTCTGAGCTCTCTGAGCACACTTTTCAGTGAAAGACAATGCCAGCAACAAGAACCAAGCAGCCAAGCCTCGACCTTAGCAGGTCTTCATCATGATGAAGGTCATGGTGGTCAAAATGTAGCCTACTGCTCGTTGTTGTTGTTTTCTCTGTAAATGCACTTTTAGGTGTAGGCTATGTAGCCTACTCTTCAAATCAAGTCCACTGTATTAATCCTTTGTAACCTGCCTGGGATATTTGAACAATTGTATCTGACATGATCTGGGGAGGCAGTTATATTTCTGCTATGCTGGTACTGTACTCATGTGAATCTGCCTCAGATTCATAAAGCCTGCAATACTTGAGTGAGCCAAATGCTGCATTGTGTTTGTGTTGGTGCATAGCTGACTGTGTATGCATCCTGTACTGTACCCCAGTCTCTGTGTGAGTTTGTGTGCAAGCAGCAGAAGAAGTGCCAGAGAAAGAGCACGTGTATGGATGTGTGTGTGAGAGAGTGTGACGAGGTTCCTTTTCCATCAGAATTGGGACAAGTGGTCCTAAAGTAGAGCACCGTCCCCCCTGTGGGCTCCGACCGCCTTTGTGCTCCGCCTTGCACTGAGCGACAGAGAAGGCTTGTGTCCGCGGCGCATACACACACGCGCCAGTACTGTTGGCTGCAACACCTCGTTCTACACACACCCTCGTCCACCACTGTTGGTGAAAGATGCTGAGACCCACAGAGCCCCCCGAGCTGACGTGCTATGTGAACTCTGTGTACAGGGAACCCAGGAAGATGATGCTCCACAAAGGCTCCACAGGTCTGGGCTTCAACATCGTGGGCGGCGAGGACGGCGAGGGAATCTTCGTGTCCTTCATCCTGGCGGGGGGTCCTGCCGACCTGAGCGGAGAGCTGCGGCGAGGGGACCAGATCTTATCGGTTAGTAGCGCCGTGCTTCTCACACTTTGCTCACAACACCTAATTCCTATGTGTTTGGCCGTGGACCCCTCCCATCTGAGAATATGCCAGGAACCCCTTGAACTTATTTTTTTATATTTCTGAAACATTTTAACAACACAAAGTTTACAAGATTTGTGTTGTTAAAATGTTTCAGAAATATATTTAAAAAAAGATTCAAGATTTTGTTTGAAAATGGCACAAGCTCACAACGTGTCGCATCGTGATGCGTTGTGAGCTTGTGGACAGTTGTTTGTTACATTTGGCTGGGAACCCCTGGGGGTCCCCACTTTGAGAACCACTGGGTTAGTGTACACACATTTTGCCACTTACGTTAAGTTGTAGGATTTCTTATGAATCATAGATTCAATGATATACAGCAGTATATATAAAGTTAAAGTTGTGTGTCTGTGGCTGGCGGGGCGGACTGTGCCCAAATGTGGACATGCCCGACGTCAGCGCAAATCTGCGGTGTTAAGCAAGGCCATGTGTTTTTTCTGACATCACATGCCCATAAAATGGAGATCCCCAACATTAGCATCAATCAGTGTTGTTAGGTCACGGTTTGGGTTGTGTGTGCGCCGTCAGACCGGAGTTGGATCAGTGGGAGAGAGGCAGAGAGAGAGGCAGAGAGGGACAGAGGAAGATGATATGAGATGATAATGTATGATAACGTATGATGATAAGAGCGCCCTCGCCCTCACTTCACATGGGTGTGATGTTTCCTGTTATTGCGACTGTAGGTCGCAGATTACTATGATCACCTAGATCTGCATATATGGAGCCAGTCAGCAACTCTACATCTGACCTCAAACCCTTAGATCTCCATATATGGAGCTGACCTGTTCTGACATTACATATGTTGATCCTTCCCCAACCCTCCTTCCTCTTCGATGTCTCCCGATGGACAACTATCCATTCAAACTCTAGACAGGCCCGGCCCAAAGTTATTAGTGCAGCCGCGCCCGGTAGCCGGCAAAAACTAGAGTTCTCAACAGCCCCGGAAATTAAGGCCCGGCTCTACCTTGGCCCTCATCAAACCCTGTACACTCAAGACACTTCCCCCGCTGCCACCCATTATGTTCCAAAAATGTGTTTTGCAAATATCCACCTGTTGATGCACTATAACAGGCCAATGTGAAAAGGGTGGGATATATTCCTCAGCCTAGTAGGAAAGTGTATGAAAGATTTGAGGCTTTTTGTTCAAAACGGGCCAATCCTGCAAACTTTGAAAGCCAATGTTATTCATATTTCATATTCCATTAGGATGTAATATGAAATATCGGACAGATCGTTCTTGAGCACATGACTATAGAGATACTGTGTAACGATATCTGGGATTTAAGGCCGTTCTGGAAAATTTGGTGCAGAGGTTCATCGTTGGCATCCAGGGAGTGTGTGTGCAAACGGACGGACGGACGGACGGGCGGACGTCATTTAGCATTTCAGCATTTAGCAGATGCTCTTATTCCCGAGTGATTTACAGTAAGTTCTGCAGAAATTGGCCTCATCGTGGCTAGGCAGATGTGGAAAATGCAGGGCAAAGGTTTTGTCTTGGCCTCTAGGGAGTGAGCATGCAAAGTTGTACACAGATCGGTGCAATTATAGGTAAGAACATGAATTGGCCTGTTATAACGCCACCATGAGTCCGCTTTTTTATGTGGCATTTCTTCCTCTGCCTAGTGGTAATGTGTGTGCATAATTTCACGGAAATCGCACAGTGTTCATGATTTGAGGCATTTTGTTCAAAACGGACAAATCTGCAGAACTTTGGAAGGCAATCTTAACCGTATACCGAGTTGCGTGATGTATGCATAAAATGTGTACGGGTAATATAAAGAAATGTGTTTTGCAAAAGTCTGCCTCATGGTGGCGCTATAACAGGCCGTTGTGGTATAAATTGGGGCAGAAGTTCATCGTTGGCATCCAGGGAGTGTGTGTGCAAAGTTTGGCATCGGTCGCGCCAATGATGCTTAATGATGAGTCTAATTTGGGTAGGAAATAAGTGCTCCTTCTGCCCACCCATGCTAATGCCACATGATTGTACAGACAATTAGACTGTCAAATTTCATAAAAGTGTCATGGTTTACTGAGGTCAGCCAATTGCTAAATAAACCTGGCACTGTCAGCATGTTAGTTTTATTCTATCAGTAACAGAGTCTTCCACGGTATCTTGATGGAACCAGACAGATTACATTCAACACTGGCCTGGTTCTGAAGTCTAAGAATAGCTTGCTCTCTTGGGTACACATTCATTTCTCTCACTGTTTCACTAACAGACCCCGAGTAGTGACATGCTTGTTGCCCCTCTCCGGGGGTTAATTCTTCCCAGGCAACAGGCCGCACCAAATGTTACCGACATAAGAAATACTCAATGACGAAATGTCCTTCACACTCAGCAGCAGCAAGGTTAACTTTAGCCTTTCTGTTCACTAAAGCAGTGCTCCTGAACAAAGCATGAAATAACCTTCTGTAATTGTCTTTTCGTCTGAACAGGTAAATGGCATTGACCTGCGAGGGGCCACCCATGAACAGGCTGCAGCTGCTCTGAAAGGAGCCGGCCAAATGGTCTCCATCATTGCCCAGTACCGACCAGAAGGTAAAACAAGTCAAAAACTCCAAATCTCAAATTCCAATATAACAATATGGCATTTAGTAGATGCTCCGATCAGAATAAATGGCATGAACATTAAACAAGAAATGATAGTGTCACACAAGTAGAGTACAAATAAAAACCTTTTTATGCAGGTAGACCTCAAAAATCTAAAAATCTAAATAACAGTCTTAGTATTTGTGAACCGTTAACTCAGTTAACAGTATTACTTAATATTGATATATCTCATGGACTGATGACTCAACTTAAATGACATTGGAATAAATAAAACAATAATGCCACAAATACATTTCCATTGGAAACTATTTTTCTCTGGCAATTCTCATGTTCAGTCACTCTCTTCAAATCCCAAGGTTTGTGTACTAATGCTATCTTCAGGACATCTCAAGCTAGCTACTTTTAGCATGTAGAACAGACTCATGCATTGTTTTGGAGTTCAGTTCCTTGGGTTCCAGAAAAGGTCAGCAGTCACAATACATTAAAAAAAACCCACCAGTGATGAGGTTGAGTTGAAATGATCCAGTTTCTTTCTTTTTTTCTTGTGAAAACAAAACAAAATGTCTCATTTGTATTTTCACCTGTATTCACACAAATGGTACAGATGTCTAGGGCTTTCGAACAATGTTAAGCCCTATTTATTTCATTGTATGACGAATAGCAAAGATAGCCAATCTACAAGCTCCCTACATATGACATCTTTATATAGTAAATAATTATATGAATGTACATGCAGCTGACCTGTGCATACTTCACTTCATGTTTGTGTTCAACCATGCAAATATGTCAACTGATGAGTACAAGTATACCGAGACCTCTGTTAAACCGGGTTATATGTTTTATAACCAGATAGTGTCCATATTTACAACATAGTTACATTACATTTAAACTGACATCCACCTTGAAATCAGAGTATACCAAGACCTCTGTTAAACCGGGTTATATGTTTTATAACCAGATAGTGTCCATAGTTACAACATAGTTACATTACATTTAAACTGACATCCACCTTGAAATCAGATCTCATTTGAAAAAGAAAGTGAGTGGTGCATTATGGGAGATGATCCTATATATCACAATATATCATAATTTCATAATTCTGACTTTTATTTCTGTAAAATGTACCTATCCCTGTTTGTTGGCCAGTCATACGATTGGTAGTTTATTTCTTCTTTAACATGAGCACATAAATGCTTATAATTCTTGGACATCTTCAGGCTAACAAACACGAACCATGGCAGACAACGCAGCACTATAGTTGCTTGTATTGGACAAGACAGCCTTGATTGTTGTCATGCCACTTGTAATTAGCAGCAGCATTAGCAGGAACAATGAATCATGGTCCTAAAGCCTGAGATATACATAGCTGCGAGCGGGTGTCGCGGACTGAAACTGGTGTGGACTGTGGAATCTTGTTTTAGATAAGTTCTGCCCCTCAACACAATCTAACTCAACACAGTCACTCTGTGATCAATGCAGACCCTTAACTTTGGACGCCAGACTTACTGTAACTTTGGACGCCAGAGTCCCATTCAACCCCGGAGCTCGCTTGTCCAAAGTCCAACACTTCACTCTGAGATGACAGCCGGTCTCCATGATCAAGTAGCACTAACTAATTGCTCTCTTTTCTTATACCCATCAGAACTTGCTCTATGCTCACCGCGCCGGGCCCTGTCTCCAGCACCAGGTTCGTGCCATTGGCACCAGTGTGGCTGTTCTGAGCATTAGCATCATTCACAAAAAGGGGTTGGCTGAGGGAGTCACTGAGTGAATGCAATCGCAGACAGTCTACTCACCCCTTGTCCTCTGGACAATGTAACAACCCATTGACGCACCCCTGACTCTCGCCTTGACCAACCTACCCCTAATATTTACTCTCACTCCCCAATCACCGCACACACCCTCTCTCTTATAGCCCTCCTCACTTCCCCTCATGTTACATGTCCTGCAGTTGAATGCACACTGCAGTTGAATCTTTAACCACTTAAACCCTATGTTTAGTTGACCGGGGTACCCCAGGGGTCTATACATGGTCCCCTCCTTTTTTTCCCATGACACCAAATCTCTTGGCCGATAATAGCCGATCTACAAGCTCACAACGCATTGCATTGTGAGCTTGTAGTTTGGATATTTCTGCCAAGTGTTCGTCTATTCTAACATGCCCAGAATAGGGCCTCTAGGGTTCATGTGGTTAATATGCCCTGCCTTGCTTCCTTTTTTAAAAATGTGTCACATTCAGCCTGTTTTCTGTTGTGTATTTGGATGGGAAAGAATATAGAATTGCCGCTATTGTGTTATCAGGATGTCACTTGATGTCACTTTTACACACCGCGGGGCGCATAAGCGATACGGAAATGTGAAATTCTCACCGGCTAATATTTCGCATCAAAACTATTCATATAGTTGATGCGTCATTAATACAGCCTTATAATCGTGGTGCAGAAGCTCAGAACAGTGTACGTGCTGTGTGAATGTACTCAAGGGTCATGGCACAAACGACAGTTTGAAGAAAAAAGTGAATTGTCCACACACAATATAATTCTGCTCCCCGTCCTCTTTATATCAAGCTATATAAATCAACAACGTTTCACCCCTCCGGGCTTTCTTAAGCAAATGACAGGTTGATTATAACCTATAACCTAGAGCAGAGACTCAAGGAGATATCTGACACATTACGATGGAAAAACAAATGTCAAATAAGCATAATAGCAAAACATTCCCTTTTAAACAAAATAAATCATAAATCAGTTAATAAAGATAATAAAGCCAGACATAATCAAACCCTGTACACTTAAGAGACTGCCCCCGCTGCCACCCTGACGTAGAGGAATCCCAATCCTGCTGTTTGCCTGGCAAACAGCCTATATAGCTAAAAATGGTGGTCTGTGAAATCTCAGCCTATGCTCTCGTACTTTGTAAGCCATTAAAATATCTCAGCTGTAGCGTATAAACAAACCACTCTAGCAATTCTAAATTAATCATATCATGGGATCATATGATCCCATGGTATCTATTTATTACTTGTCATCAATCTAGGCCAATGTGATCGCTTGTTCTTGTTCATAGAAACAGAACAAGGCGGTACTGTAATCAACAGGAGATTACTAAAATACACACACACACACACACACACACACACACACACACACACACACACACACACACACACACACACACACACACACACACACACACACACACACACACACACAGGCCAGCCGCTCTGTGTCTACGCAACACAAAACCAATATTATCTTTCCAGTCAGGAAAATAGTATGTCTCAACTAAAGGGAATTAAATATGTACTGTAAATCCAACTGTAACCTAAAATGGTGTACAGACTGATGGTTATGTAGTATAAAGCTAACAGTCCAACGGATAAGAGAGTCTGTCTGGGAATATGCTAAGGGACAGTAACAAGGATCTTGGATTCGTGCAGATTTATTTCAATTTATTTTCTGGGAGAATCTTTAGGTTAGGAATTGATGTATCTTTTTCATTATGTGGTACTGTGGCTTTGTCTACACACATGATCCTGATGAGTTCACGCTAAGTTTCCTGAAATCTTCCCGGAGAACCCCGGAGACAACAATAGTATTACAATACGATAAATACGTATTATCGGCTACAGTTCGTCTATGCGATTGGACGAATCTTCCAATTTGATTGTGCATCATCACATGCTAGATTGATGGGACAAACATCCAATGGTTACTAAACAATTCAGCTGTTTGTCACATTCATTTCCACATCTCCCCTCCCATGCATGTGGTTCCTTTGGTCAGCCAGAGGAGAGAGAGGCATTTTTCTGTCACTACTTAGCATTGCACTCGGTATAGCCATAGTGTTGTGACAGAGACACAGAGACCGACGGCATCTGTAGGGAACAGACACAAGAACGTATAGTGAACAAGCAGAAAGGTATGTGAGTCTAATTTAAAAAGATAAAGTTGGAAACATTTACGGAGAGCATAAGCATTTGTTTTTTTTATCCTGCGTTTACGTGTTGTGCTGTTGTGAGAGTGGGAAGTCACTTCAAGTCAGATCATTTCTCGATTCAAAGTAACTAGTTTAACACTGTATTATTGTTCTAGCAGCTTGTCTCAGAGGGCAGTGAGTTCATAAAAGCAATTGTTATTGAATGATTGCATGTCGGTGGTTTTCTCATTGTTATCTCATTCTTCTTCCCTTTAGCCGATATTAAAAGTGCATAAACGTGTCACGTCTCCTTACTGGTTGCTTGGTACGTTCTAGAAGCGACAGCGTAGCGAGCCATGCCTGAACCTATCAGTATCAGTGTGTCAGTGTCCTACAGTAGGAAGTCTGTGCTGCCGCCCTGAGGAAAGCAGAGTTGTCAACAGCGAAACAGGGTTACTTTCAAGCCCCTGACATCCTCTTTGGTTTGGTGGCCAAATCATCAGTGTAATGCTGTAGGCTTCACCATTCAGTGATGAGATGTTCTTTGTTTACGAGCCCACTGGTATAGTACCTCCTGTTGGAGGTACTATTCTCATTCTCATTAACACATGAGAATGACTATGCAACATATTGGTACATCTCCCCAGCTGGAGTAAAACTATTGGACATTGACGGAAATAAAAAAGCATTTGAAGAAATATGGGGGTGGGTGGGTGATATAAACAATTTTCTATGGCATTTCAGCAGATAAGGTCCGCTTTCTTCTCCATGGACATTCATGTGTTCACCTTGTGTGTGTGTGTGTGTGTGTGTGTGTGTGTGTGTGTGTGTGTGTGTGTGTGTGTGTGTGTGTGTGTGTGTGTGTGTGTGTGTGTGTGTGTGTGTGTGTGTGTGTGTGTGTGTGTGTGTGTGTGAACTTTGGCGCCTGTGTCGTCTCCTTGGTACATCATTTACGTAACAACTGCAATCATATATCACGTCATAGGTTCTACGAGTTTCATTTAAATAACATTTTCGTTGAGTGTTTTCTTGCCCAGAATTTATTGTGGGAATTTGACTTTTTATTGTGGGTCCTGATCCAGTCTGTACTTCTCTTGCAGAGTATGGGCGTTTTGAAGCCAAAATCCATGACCTGCGGGAGCAAATGATGAACCACAGCATGAGTTCTGGGTCAGGATCGCTGCGAACCAATCAAAAGAGGTCCCTCTATGTCAGGTCAGGCAGTTTTACTGTTTTATTATACGTTTTTGACGTATTCATTAAAAAACATATTCATGCAAACGTAATATTCACATTTCACATATTCACATTTCATGTAAATGTAATGTGTCTTATATAATAACAATGATGTGACTCATCTTTATGTCTTAATAAATAAATAAATAACCCCTAACCTTAAATAATGTAAATATTGTATTAAATACAAAGTGTATTTTATGTCTTTTACTCTTAAATCCTATACTGTACTTAGTTGTCTGATACTAAGGGCTCCATTTTCGTCACCGCTAAACCCCTTATCCCTAAACTTCTTTGCCCTTTTTTACTATTTTGAAAAACATTTTTGAATAGTTCAACTGGCCAATCTACATTGACACGTTGTAAGCTTGTAGACTGGCCATTTTAACTATTCAAAAATGTTTTGTAAAATAGTAAAAAAAGGCAAAGAAGTTTAGGGATAAGGGGTTTAGCGGTGACGAAAATGCAGCCCTTAGTCTGCTCCTTTCTTCCGTCTACTATACACAAAATCTCATCGCCAAAAATAGCCGATCTACAAGCTGCATTTTGAGATGGCATAATAGCTATTTTTGCGGAATATTCACCCCCCCCCCCCTAATAGGGTTGCTAGGGTTTATAATATGTTAATATAATATAATATAATATAATATAATATAATATAATATGCATTCTACCAGAGAGGTGACAATACTGGACTCTGAATCGGCACTATGGTTTTGTCATCACCATTCCTCATGATGAATGACATTCAGAAGTCAAGTTTGAGGGCAGAAGCTGAAAGAGCATGGCAGATATATGGTTTAGTGGCTTAATATAGAAACCCCCCATGGACCAATAGTAACCATTTTCTCTGACCCTGTAATGCTTCTAGCTTCTCAAAAAAGAACAGTGTGTGTCAGGAGTAGTTTGACCTCACATGTGTAACAATGATAATATGAACAGGGAACTGGATTAGAAACTCAATAGGGAAGACAATTGTTATCGCTGTCACGCAGAAACCTTTTTTTTAATACATTAATGCACTGTTTTATACTTCTACTAAAAGTAAATTGCTGATCTACAAGCTCACAACACATTGCATTGAGATGGATAATGAGCTTGTTGATCAGCTATAGAAAATTAAAAAAGGTTGGCCTATCATATGCCCAAAATAGGGACATCATTTTGAAAATGGTTAAGTCCGTCTTTAACCAATGAGAAATATTATGAATTTGTGACAAAATAGTTTTTTTTAAAACAACCATTTTGGACATACAAAGTCTCCGCCCTAAAGCGACGATATGATGACAATCCCTAATTAGTCCCTCTTGCACCCCTAACAGGGCGCTGTTTGACTATGAGAAATCAAAGGACAGCGGTCTCCCAAGTCAAGGGCTCAGTTTCAGGTATGGGGACATCCTCCACGTCATCAATGCCTCGGATGACGAATGGTGGCAGGCCCGTCGAGTGACCCCTCACGGGGACAGTGAAGAGATGGGTGTCATCCCCAGCAAGAGAAGGTGAGCTGGCAGAATGCTGCATGCTTCATGGAATATTCAAAGAACTGTCCCATAAGTCAGTGGTTCCCAAAGTGGGATCCGGAGACCCCCAGGGGTCCTTGGGGGAGTTCCAGTGGGTCCCCAGCCAAATGATAGTTAGGAACCAAATGGACCCTTATGGGTCTGTAACTCTGAGAGTTTAAAAATGGAACCAAATGGACCCTAACAGGTCCATTTGGTTCCATGTGTACACTCTCAGATCGTTACATTAACATTGATTTTACAATATAAATTGGGGGTGCCAGAGATAGAAATGCCATTAAATGGGGATCTGTAGACTAACATGCATGTCAAACTGAGGGTCCTTGTAATTAAACGGGTTGAGAATCACTGCTAGAGCCTTAAATATCTTCTCTTATGGGGGTCCCTGGCATATATTTTCAAATGGGGGTCTGCGGGCTAATAAATGTCAATTTGGAGGTCCTTGACATGAAAAAGTTTGGGAACCACTGCCATAAGTTGAACAAAATAGATGGCAAAATAACCCCCTATAATAAACCATGAAATCATGTTACTTCATTTCCATTTGTTGAACAATTAAATAGTTGAATTCCGTCACATTAGGCGTCTTGCTAAATGTTTTTCTGTTACAGTAATGGCTCCTGCCTCCTGGCTCAGTGTTTCAGTGTTTTCGCTGCCGGAGGCGGAGACGCTCCCTGGGGCTTGTCGTCCCGTTACTTTTTGCTCCATTTCTCTCTTGAACTAGAAAGGGGCGCTCAGTAGAGCGCAAGTCTCCGCCAGGAGGCTTGTCCTAATAATAATTCACTGTCTGACAAAGTAACGTCTCTCTCTCTCTCTCTCTCTCTGTGAACAGCGGCATGTATTGTTGTATCCATTTTAAATGTGACACCTTTACTAAATTTAAAATTGGAGGGTCCGAGTATGTTTGCGTTCATGCAGCAACATGCACATTGTGCATACCGGCTGTGATTGGTTAGTAGTACCAGTACTGTACATCCTATTAACCGGCAGGACGGGAGCGTAGTTAGCAGTATATAGGGCAGGGTTCCCCAATAGGCGGCCCGCGGGTCATTTGCGGCCCGCGGAGCGCCCCCTTGCGGCCCGCGGAAGAATGAAGGGGGGGGGGGTCCCAGATATAAATGGCATTAAATGGGGGTCAGTAGCCTATGCATGTCAAACTGGGCATCCTTTTCAAATGGGGTCCTGCCCTGAAAATGAATTTTCAGGGCAAGACCTCGACCTCACGCGTGCAGACTCGGCCCTCAGCCTGGTACCCTAGTCAAAATATGGCCCTCGAGGAAAATTAATTGGGGAACCCTGATATAGGGTATGCGGTATGCGCGTGACATCATCATCAAACCCGGAAGTTATGCGGGGACTGAATGTCCATGGTGAAGAAAGCGGACATTATCTGCTGAAATGCCATAGAAATGCCACAAGAGTTTACGATGGCTGGATGTTATGTAGGCCAACAGTGATGTCAGTGAGCAGGTGTCTGACTGCAGTCTGTCTCTGTGTTTGTCAGGGTGGAGAGGAAGGAGCGCGCACGCCTTAAGACGGTCAAGTTCAACGCAAAACCTGGCTCCTTTGATTCAAAAGCGGTAAGTTCCTTTTGGCGAGCTGGCAGGTGACAAACGATAGTGTCACACAATGGACTCATTTACAAGGATATAACGGTGACATTTCTGTGCCGTAATAAGTAGAACATCAAACTTTCCAGTATAAAAAAAGACACTAGACGACTAGCTCCTCTTAACCAGTTGAACCCCAGCATCCACAGGGGGGGACATTCAGCAAAAATAGCAGATCTACAAGCTCACAACGCGTTGCAACGTAACACATTGTGAACTTGTAGATCGGCTATTTTTGGCGAAGTCATTTGTTATAGACTAGAGTAAAGACAACTGCGTACCAAGTACATTTGCAACTCAGGTCCGCAAGTATAGAGGGTTCAAGTGGTTGAATTAAATGTCACGTTTTTACCACATTTCAATTCTTTCCATAGGTTTATGTCATCTATAACTACCTAACTGCACGTGTTAGTCTCACGTGATTAGATTTCCTAGATGTAGTTGAGTTAGATCTCACTTGCTCTTTAGGTAATTTCCTCCCATTTTATCACACTGTATTCATGTAGGCTGCTGTATTTACTCATTTCATCTTTCATCAAAATATCACATTTCCAACCACAAAAACAAACAAACAAACATCTAAACTATGTTCAGACAACTGTTAATAACAGAGTAACCATTTTTACTTTTAAATTAAACTTTTATATATGAAACAATTTATATATATTATATATAGATATTATTTGGTTGATTAGTAACCGTGGATGGTGTAATTAATGAACCGTTTTCTGCCTGTAACCTTTGCCATTAGAATAGCCCTTTTTTCTTTTACACTCCCTTTACTTAGACTCATGTTCACATCAGTCTTTGAAAGCAGTCAGGGATGAGATAACCGTCTGAGGTAACCAATTGTACCTTCAAGTTCAACTCACGCTAACGATCCACTGCCCACTCGACTCTCATGGAATCTGACAGGCTTCGAGACATAGAATCAGTTGCATCATTCATTGTTTTGTCTTCAAAGGACATTGATCATTCATTACTTTAATCTCACCCTCAACCCCTAAATCTAACCTCCCATTTCTTTAACTGCATGCATTTGATTCATTTGATATAACTGCATGCATTTGAGATCTGACGATCTCTTCTTTTACTAAATCTCAAATGTTGCTTTCTCTCACAGCATGATCTTGGCAACTCTTTTCCTGCCTTTGCTTGTATTTATTTTATTTATGTCTTGGTTGCAACTGTGGCACGTCAAGTAGTAATTCACTATATTCCCCCGCTAGCTATTTTACTCTTAAATTATACCTGGGTGTGATGCAAGATAGAGCCGTGTGAATATGGTCAACGGTCCAGGTATTCATATAGATACACCAAATATGGGTAATGGTATATGTGTCTCTAAGAATGTACTTCTCATATGAGGAATAGCAAAAATAGCCAATCTACAAGCCCTCAATGCGTCACAATATGTGACACTGTGATCTCGTAAAGCCACTATTCTTGCTATTTTGGAACATTTTGGAACATGTCTTCATTATTTTTGGCAATATAATGACATGAAGTACACCATGGTGAAAGTTGTTAACTTCTTGACGTCCCACTGTTTGCAAGGTGTGCATGAATGTGACAACAGTCAGAAACACCTGTTTGCCCCCATGCTCTCTCTCCTCCACAGTCATTCAATGACAAACGTAAAAAGAATTTCAGCTTTACACGAAAGTTCCCTTTCTACAAGAACAAAGAGGGTGAGCAAGATGGCAGTGATTCAGACCGTAAGTAAGCTGCAGTGCACACACATGTAGAGTAAATGTTCTATAGACATAGTACAGTGTAGGTTACATGTAGGGCCTATAGGTTAGACAGGTGAACGTGTGTGAGGACAGGGGTTTCATGGAGCATCTCTCTCGCTTCCTCTCTTTTCCTTGTTCTGTCTTTTTCTCTCTCCCGCGTTGTCCTTAGTTTCTTTTGATTGTACGGCGACTAAATGGTTGGAATCGGTCTGCATGTCTCGAATGCTTCTCGGTCACCACCGAGAGGAAATGCAGGAGGAAAGTAAATGCAGTCCCAAAACAGTGGTTTTGGCATTGAATTCCCCCTTCCGCTCGATTCGGTCCAAAAAAACCAGCAGCCCACACAATCAATCCACACTGTGAAATTGGACAGTGTGGGTCTGCCCTACTTGTCCAGACTCCAGCTAGAGCGTTTGGCACCCTCTGGCGGCTGTTTAATGTCAGGGCAGAGACAGATGGTCACTGACCTTGCCCGTGGGCTCGCTGCATACTCCGACAGCGCCATCCTTTGTGTCTCTCACCTCTTCCTCATTTCCGGCTGTTCCTCTTCCTCTCTCTCCTTCATCGTGGCTCTCTTTGGACGCTGGTTTAGGACTTCCTGGGGATGGGTGATGATGGGTATGGGACAAAGACATTCAGTAAGTTGACCCAGGAGTGGTCCCTCATCTTTACTTTATATTTCCCCATAACTATTATAATCTCCTTTTGAAAAGATTCCTCGGTTTAGTTTATGTTTTTGGAATATCAGCATTGTTGCATGCTTTATCTGGTCGGTTTGTCTTGTTTCTTTTGGTTTGCTGAGTCTAAAAGCTCTCTCTGTCCGTTGACACTTGGGGTGACATGGTTCATCAAACTCTTCTGGGAGGGTAACATCAACATCATGCTGGAAACCTTACCACCTAGTAATGACTAGTAATGATTAATAAGTAAAACCGTAACAGCAATTTGAACATCTCTAATATCTAAACCAGATGAGGCTGTGATTTGTTACACGTTAATACGTTATAAATAAAAGGAAGTTGTTCCAGTCTTTGTTGTAGACTTTCTCTGTAGTGTGCATGCTGCACTATACTGTATATATTTGCACCAAATTGTCAGCCATATGCTAACCTGTTGTGTACCAACACAGTTTGTATGTTTTTTTGTAACTAGTGGTGAAGGCTCACTGAATTATCTGAGCAACTAACTGCATACAAACCTCTAATATTCACATTTAACATTTGGAGTAAAAATCATATAAACTTTGTAGCCAAACATTAGAGCTTGCAGAATTATGTTCCCTGAGATTAATCTAAATGTCTTTTTTTCCCGCTTGTGTAGTTTCTGAATCAAGGGTGGCATGCTGAATATTGTTTGTACCAAATGGCCCCACATCTCAAACTGATCATATTCATGCGGTGGCCATGTTTGCTTATGATGTAAGAGCAAAATGGCCACCATGTGAATATGGTCAATGATGTTGTTGATTAAGCATGGTTGCATGATGCACACAGATAGAACTATCTTCTTATTTAGTTGGCCCTAAGTGGATGTCGCCTATATGCGATTGCATCCTTACAGATCATAATTCTGATATTTGCGCGAATTGTGCTTTGCATGAACAATTTTGTACACAGTGTCCTTCCTCTGTTGGATTGGATTATTTAATAATACCTAATACATAATGATACAAATAATCACTACATTGTGATGCGTGTTGCCCCTATAGATTGAAATCATAAGGACATGGACAGGATGACGTGCTGTTTCTTTTACATTTGAACAATTTCCAGAATTTCATGGATAAATATTAATTGATCCCTTGTCTTGATGTATCTTACATTCCGGTTCCTACATTTAGTTATTTTCAGCATCCTAAAATATGTTAGCATTGCTAACTTTTCTGTCTAACATTAAAGCCAATAGGCAGTGGTAACCATCTGCAAACACACATTTCTTTTTCTTTTTTTTTCTTTTTACATATTTTAGTTAGTTACTTAGTTACTTAGTTAACTGCAATGTAAAGGGTGAAATTCCTGCTGATTTCAAATGTCAAGGAATGAATTGCCCTTATACAAGAGATCACTAGCTAGTTTCACTAGCACCCTGGCCAGAAATTCAGGATGCATTTAATAGAAATCATTATTAAGAAATCTGAATTTGGGACCAAGTTTATTTGAGTAAACCTTACCATCTCCATCTTCAGAAAATCTCAGTAGCCAGTAGCCCTGGCTATAATGTGTTCTGTTGCTATGCTAGGCCACATTGTTGCTGATGATGCAGTATTTGTACTGCTACATAATCACAGAGATTTGGACAGCTCTGCAATCCATTCCTGACCTAATCACAGTCATTCAGTTCATTACGTCACTGGTTCCCAAACCGTGTGCCGAAGCATACTGGTGTGCTGTGAGACGTGAAGCCCAGGGAATTTGTGACAACCACACAATACAATATATACAACTATACAAAAGGTTATTATCATTTTTGTTTTGTTTACTATGTCATTAGTTAAAGTACTTCAAATACATTATTCTATAGGCCTATCCTAGTCTTGTGTAGCCAGACAACTATTCCACAATCTCTGAATGCTATAGAGTCTGGAACTACAGCTCCCGAAATCCGAGTAAGGAAGCTGTCATTTCCGTTCACGACAATATACATTAAAATATCTTTACATTGTATTTATTTTTATTTCCATTTCTGCTAAGCAACATGCTATATATGTTTACATGATTTATATGAGGAGGAGGCTTCACTATCGCTTTATATTTTACTCATGATAGAGCTTCCGTTGCTCCAGACTGTATGATGGAAGCATTTTAAAATTGTGAGAGGCAACAGCCTGGCAACTAGACTAGGCCTAGCCTAAAAGAAAAACATAAAACATGATTATTGTATTACTAATCTTGTTAAAAATCACAAAAAAACAGATTTACAAGCTCACGACGCATTGTCATGCGATGCCTTGTGAGCTTGTATATTATCTATTTTCACCACAAATACTTGAGATTTTGACTTGCCCATTGGTGTGCCTTGGGCACAAAATATGGAAAAGCACTGCTCTACATTCATTGCTTAGCTCACACCACTCCTAGAGATACACATGGCATGATAAGGCACACATGATACTGTAACTGATTTTATTTATTATGTCAGTCATCTTTCTTTATAGCTATTTATAGCTGTATCGCATAGTGTATGACAGACAGTGTGTCAGTCTGTTAACATGATGCTGTAGTTATTAACATAGATTGGAAGATGTTTTGAACACAAGATGTGTAAACAACATAAATACTAAAGTATGTAGATCTGCTCACTGTTTAAATTAAATCAAAACTGTCAAGACTTAATGAACAATTTAAGAAACAATGTATTAATTTGTATTATAAAACAGACTGATGATTGATCTACAGTATATATAGCACCAATGTGTAATGAGGACCACTTGGTAAAAAGAGCAACATACATATACATTACATATTACGTATTTTGGTCTTTCCATTGCAAGTAAAACTTGGACTCATCTTTATACCTTAAAACATATATTATACCTACAGTACACCATATATTTATTTATCAGCTGTCGGACAGAAACCTCTTATCTCCATATTCTAATTTTTCAGGATTTTTCGTAAATTACTTGGCCTACTTGGTCCTAACAGCGTCACAGAAAAAAATATTTAAAAAGTAGCAGATCCACAAGCTCAAAACATTTTGACCTTGTAGATCTGCTACTTTTGCTACATTATTATATTTGAATCCTGAAATGTCACAGTTTTGGACATATTGAGGTTTCCACCCAACAGAGATGATAAGGGTCATTCCTATTATTTGTTTTTTCTTGTCCTGCTTTTCATGTCAGTGATGCCTATTTGACCTCTGAATGCCATCTGCTACTGTTGGCCATGATGGAATTAGGACAGTGATGATGCTTTGCTTTGTCAGTTCATCACCATTATCGTAACTTAACTACGACAGCATTATTATAGCACTGCTTTACGCTAAATAACAGTGATTTAATGCAAAATCAGATGTATGATTTTTATTCATCAGCAGCCTACTGTAAGTACATTGACTACTGGTTGTAAGACTTACCAAACAACCAAACCATGCACGCCAGGGCCAAAGACAACTAACTCTCAACTGAAAAGACAAGTCATGTCCTCTTATCATAATTCAAATTAAACATTACTGTCTGTCTTTATGGGCCACATTGGAAATAATCATTTATTGTAGTATTTCACAAACACATAACAAAATGACAAACAAATTGATCAACAAATCCAGTATGACATATTTACAATGCATGTATCCCAGTCCCTCTTGGGTTAAAAAAAGAAACAACAACTGCATGATGTTGTTGATGTCAACTGTTAACTACTGGCCTTCACCTAATACAAGTACACATGCTATGTATCTTACCAGGGAGCCAAGAGGAAGTCATACTGTCATATGAACCTGTGATGCGACAAGAGAGTAAGTAGTCACACACACCATGAGAACATTTGATCAAATGTATTGAGATGAATATTGTCGCTGTCGGGCAGAATCATCCTATTTCCATATTCTAACTGTGGGTTAATGCTCTACTTCAGGGGTGGGCAACTGGCGGCCCGGGGGCCACACGCGGCCCCCACCTTCACTTAATGCGGCCCTCAGGTTAATGTCAGAATACTGATATAATATTGGTTTCAGCTGTTTACAATTCCACAACATGCAAACATGACCCGCTTTAATTACTTCAGTCTAAATTAGTAGCTCATTGCTTCAACACAAGTATAATTAAAGGCATTTGAAATTACACAGGATTTCAATTAAAAAATAGCAAAAAAAAAAGGTTTCAATTCGAATATAGCAAAAATAGCCGATCTACAAGCTCAAAACGCGTCGCAGCGTGACGCGTTTTGAGCTTGTAGATCAGCTATTTTTGCTACGACAGTAATGTATGGCCCTAGGGAGTGAGTGTGGAAATATAGTGGCCCTCTCCATCGTCACAGTTGCCCACCCCTGCTCTACTTGATCATACTACAGCGTCGCACAAAAGCAGATTGTCAAGTTACAAGTAGCAGATCCACAGCCACATTTCGATCTGCTACTTATGCTGCTTTTGAATTTGAATCCTGGAAAGCAACAGTTTTGGACAGGTTTCCATCCGAGTCGACCCGACAGAGACAATATCAAGATGTTTGTGCACTTCTTTGCTTTCTGATATTAACGTATTGATGTTATATGGTTGACTTTGGCATGTGTGTCATTGGTGTAACTGTGACAAGAAACACTTTCTGTTGTCTTACACACATGTTGTATATTTAACATTATTCCAACCAAATGTATTTGTATCCTCAGTTTCCACACTCCCATCTCAAAAAACCTATCCACAAATTAAATTTAATTATTGTAACTTTCAGCAAGCCCACAAATTGTCCTCAGTAAGTAGAGTACATTTTTATTTTCCATTCCAGTTAATTATGCTAGACCCGTCATAATCCTTGGACCAATGAAGGATCGAATCAACGATGATCTGATATCAGAGTTTCCTGAGAAGTTTGGTTCCTGCGTGCCACGTAAGTACCTCGGAACCAAATTAACGTACTGTATCTCGGAACCAAATTAACGTACTTAAATGGGAATCATTTTCTCTGTGACCACAGCTATCAGACCTTTCAAGTACTTTCATTTTGTCATGGTGGGTTAATGGGTACCATGACACTTTGGTTCTTTTGTTTGTTTGAACATTTTCAGCTCATAAGCATTTGTTTATGAAAAGCAGAATAGTACTGAACACAAAACTCAAGTTAATTATAAACATGTTTTCCTTTCAACTGTACTTCACTGTTATGTTGTTAATTACTCATATAATTACCTGGACTGTCATGGGAAAGTGACATTAAAGAGAAAAATATTTCATTTTTGGGTAATTTTATATACTCAGGCTTTTGTAAACACCCCAGAGCGTTTTTAAGTTGCTTGTTTCAGTATTTAGATATTTAATATACATTTTATAAGAAATATCCCTTTAATGATTACATTTTTTATCAGGTAATTCGTCATCTTTTTTGCGTCCACATTTGAGTTGTATTTGTGTGTGTGTGTGTGTGTGTGTGTGTGTGTGTGTGTGTGTGTGTGTGTGTGTGTGTGTGTGTGTGTGTGTGTGTGTGTGTGTGTGCGCGTGTGCGTGTGCGTGCGCGTGTGCGTGCGTGCGTGCAGTAGGCTATGTGTGTTACACAGTGTAGGCTAGTTTTGATTAACCTTTTCAGAACAGCCTCTGTCCTCTTTGTTTGCATTGTATAATGCATTGCTTTCCTTTTGCATGTTTTGATTTACCCATCTCTTTTTTTATTCTAATTTACATTTTGAACCATATAAAGCTGCTAACAATTCAGAGTCACAAGGTAAGAGAGTCACTCATTGTGGTTGAGTTTTCTTTTGTTTCTTTCTCCCTCTTTTCTCCCTTTTAATTGGAACATGTGTCCTTTATGTTCGATTTCTCCCCTTGTTGATTAGCACAATTATCATAAATAGTGGAGAAACCTTTAATGGGGAAGTGTGTATTTCATTGATTCATAAGCTTAATTTATACGCATACTTATTTATAGTATTCCCATCTTCTTGCCGATCTTCAAGGTAACAACTAACAAACTACTGACGTTGTTACTATAGCTTGTTAGTTGGTAGCGGTAGCTTGAAGATCATTTCTTCCAACATGTCATACTATGGATTATAAATTAAGCTTTGTACTATTTTGAAAAACCTTTTTTTTTTCAACTTAAATTGTATTCATTTTTCATGAACAAAAATAGACAAAGAAGACATACAGAAAACAATAAGACAAACAATTGAACATTACAGTATATGTTGCCAAACATCAACTCACGAAATAAAAATAGTAGACAAATGCTATAATTGCTGGAGTTCACACACAGACAGGATAATAATGAAATGGAAACAATATACATACTTACATACATACATACACAAAATACTTTAAATAGCTGATCCACATCGACACGTGAGCTCGTAGATCGGCTATTTGAACTATTTTAAAATGTTTTTTCAAAATAGTAAGAAAGGCAAAGAGGTTTAGGGATAAGGGGTAGGTAAGACACCGGCGAAAATAGGGCCTGTATGGGTCCCTGGAGCCCTCTTTGAGAACCACAACCACTGCTTTAGAGGGTGTTGTTCTGTGTGAACACTTCATTGATTGTAGGAGGTCCAGAAGACACTGTTCGAAATACTAGGCTGCTCTCTCCCCCCTCTCATAGATACCACTCGACCAAGGCGGGACTACGAGGTTGACGGCCGCGACTACCACTTTGTAATGTCCAGAGAGCAGATGGAGAAGGACATTCAAGAGCACAAGTTCATAGAGGCGGGTCAATATAATGATAATCTCTATGGAACGAGCGTCATGTCGGTGAAATATGTGGCTGAGAGGGTGAGGCTCATTAACTGGCACTTAATACCATATCATCAAGAGCTAAACTGCATGTTTAGAAGCTGAGGGATTATCTTTTAAAACCCTTCCTCCCCATTTCTCAGGGTAAACACTGTATACTGGATGTGTCTGGAAACGCCATCAAGCGACTACAAGTAGCACAACTCTACCCCATCGCCATTTTCATTAAGCCTCGATCAGTTGACTCATTAATGTGAGTGTTAACTTAAATACATGTCATTTCAAAGTGGACAAACAGGTTTTGTGGTTGTTTTTTTATTGTCACTCTCGCCCAACAGGGAGATGAATAAGCGACTGACAGAGGAGCAGGCCAAGAAGACATATGAGAGGGCACTGAAGCTGGAGCAAGAGTTTGGTGAATACTTCACAGGTATGATATTAAAATACGAGAGATTCATTATTATACCACAGGTCGTTTCGAGGAAGCAATCTGATTGGTTGAAACAGCCTTCTAGCCGTGGGTTAAACCAGCACCATTCACCACCTAATCAAAACAAAGAATTCAGCTGCTCTGTTTTCCCAGAGCGCTAGCAAACTTGGTGGCTAGGCTAGCTAGTTTCTTGGGACATTTGTGGTCGTAGTGACTACATCTGTCATTAAAAAAATATATTCTTTCAGCGATTTTCTTAGTTTTAAGGGTAACTGTTGTATAATTGCAATATTACACTCGAGGGTGTGGGTTAACGTGATTATTGCCACTTCAGTGATGCTTGCGGAACTCGACTTCGTCTCGTTCCTCACCGCATCCCTGTCGTGGCAATAATCATGTTAACCCACACCCTCTCGTGTAATATTGCTTAAGTAGCCAACTAAAGCACAACATAGACCAGGCCGAACCTTCGGACGACAACAGCGAGGTCCACAGGGTCACATGGAGTATATATATTTTTATTTTCCTACGGCATCCCCACATTAGACCGATGGGTCACGTCCTCATTTGAATTATTGTATTGGTAAGACAAACTAAACTAAAACTAAACAAACTCACAGATGCCGACATTCTGCAAAATTATATAGTGCATGGTGTCCTCCCCTCGATTACAGATACAGTACCAGTCGATCTTCATTTTCTTCCATGTGATGCGACTACATTAACAGCAGCCTCTGGGTTTTTTGGGGGGGTTTATTTTTGCACTGGCAAATTCGTCTGGTTTCCAGGCTTACAATTAACCACTTAGTTGGTTGGCCAGAGTCCCTCAGGGCTCTAAACTAGTGACCTTTCTGTTTTTGCACTACACTAATTATCTTTGCTGAAAATAACCTATGTACAGTACAAGCTACAAGCGTTGCGATTCATTGTGAGATTATACTGTAGCTATTTTCTGGTTTTACCCAGAATACGGATGCTGGGTGTTAAGTGGTAAACATTTAGGACATAAAGCAGACGATCCCCAATGCTCAGAACCCCTGCTGTTTTAAGCCGACTGTCTATTTTGTGTGTTTTAGGCTTAACAGACATTCATTGAATCTAACCCCCTCGCCCATAATCTATGTTAAAATGTTCTCCATATAGAATTAAAGCATGTTCTTGCATGCATTATTTTTGGCATTAATGTGTTTGACTTCTTGATAATTTAAGTACTTAAAAGGGGAACTCTTGATTTCCAAATAGTCTGCATAAAACTAGTTCATTATTGCCATTTGAGGAGACAGCAACTTATAATATACACAAAATACAATATATGGAATTCATTAACCCATTCTGGGCGGGAACCCCTTTTGGTGTTTTACCCCCTCAGGCCGGGAACCCATTTTGGGGTTCTGTACAGTATTCAAAAAATGAAAAACTTTGATGCTGCTATATAAATATTTGAAGTTTTTCAGAAAACTTAGGTCAGGCTTTAGAAGTCCTTTTAAGAATCGGCCTCATGCCTAATTGTTGCGTAAAACAAATAAATCTGCATGTTGTTTAAAATCACTTCCTGTAATTGAAAGACAATTAGAAAGCTGGCGAGAGATAATATTTGACCATTGACAACTGGGATCGTTCACGGGTCAAAAGCTATTATGCATGCATTATTATGTTACAATCTCTGGAGTTGCATCTTCTTGTGTCAAAATGGTTGCGCTTGTCCTTGCAGCCCTGGTTCAAGGAGAGACCTTAGAGGACATTTATAACCACTGCAAAATGGTCATTGATGAACATTCAGGACCATATATCTGGATTCCTTCAAAGGAGAAACTATAACTCAGCACCGTGGCAGGGACTTTGGACTGCTAGATACTAGTAATAATTTGTAACATATGATAACTGTATGGCGATGAATAGTCTTCATAAAAAAATATATTGTGAATATTGTTTGTTTTTTCCTTGGGGGGGAGGGGGTTTCGAAAAAAGAAATATTTTCTTTTCTTTCTTTCTTTTTTTTGTCTTTTTTTTCCACAACATGAATGTTCCTGAATGTATACCACAAAGTGTTAGAACATTTTAGGTCTTGAAAGATTTTAACATTTGTATATTCGTTGTTTTTTATTTGCAAAAAGAAAAGAAAAAAGCAATGAAAATGAAATAAACACGGGGTACGTGGCCACATCAACACTGTGTGGCATTTCACATACAGTAGGAAACAAGAGGTGGAATATACAGTAGAAATGTCTTCTCCACATCAACACAGGAAGAACTTTAATTTGTGTGCAAAATCCCCTACCTCCACCCCACACACACACACACACACACACGCATGCGCGCGCGCACACACACACAATGTAGGCATTTAGCAGATGCTCTTTATCCAGAGCGACTTACAATTTACACATACACACACACAAACACACACCCGTGCGCACGTTTGTATTACTATACACAATTACACATCGACATTTTGCCATTTTTAAAGCCTAAAATAGCTGATCTACAAGCTCACAACACGCTGCAGTGCAACGGCTTGTGAGCCTGGGGATCAGCTGTTGTCAGTGCATGTCAGCGGAACTAAGTATAAATCAGGTTTAACTACAACCCCAACACCACTGGTTCTCAAACCAACCCACTTGTGGGCCGTGGACACCATTTTATGGGTCCCTTTATTTTGTGTTTCCTACATTTAGTTTTTAATTAGTATGATTATTTCGATTATGTTCGAAAAAAACATTCCCAAAAAACGCAAACAAGCAAACAAATTCAATGATTATTTTTTTTCAGTAATTTCATGAAGAAATCAAAGAAAAATCGAAGAACTTCCATAAATTAGAAAACAAATGTTTAAGAAGTAGTGAAAATAGCCGGTCTACAAGCTCGCAACACGTTGTGCGCTTGTAGATATGCTATTTTTATTATTTGAGTCCCGGGGTAAACGTCTAATTTCTCTTTTGGGTCTTGTTTGGGAAACACTGCCACGCACACTGCCCCGCACGCGCGCACGCGCGCACGCACGCACGCACACACGCACGCACGCACGCACACATGCACGCACACACACACACACACACACACACACACACACACATATATCAGATCAGTGACTAATATGATCAGGACCTCACCTCATATAGTAGCTGAACCTTCATTTGAATTTCACATCTATGCACTCACCATTGATATCCTTCTTCATTGTTTGTTTCTTTTTTTGGTTTACCCATTCAATTATTTATTTATTCCTTTGTTGACATTGAGAAGTGTCCATGCAGGTTTGAAAATGTTGTATTTGATATAAAATGTCCAGTTAGTTGTAACCCTTTCCATAATGGAGTTTGTTTATTCAAGAGAAGATTTGTTCTCATTACACTGCTTTCACCACACTAAAGTGAGTAAAGGGAAATGGCTTCTATACAGTTGGAGGCCATCGATATTGTCCTTTTCTTTTTGCTGAGGTTTGCGTGATCTGCGCAAAAGGACAGTTAACCCATTTTGGGCGGGAACCCCTTTTGGTGTTTTAAACATTATGTTATAATTTAGCTATTGAAAAATAGCAGATCTACAAGCTCATAGCGCGCCACCGAGTGGCGCGCTACGAGCTTGTAGGTCTGCTATTTTTGAAAAATCGTGAAAATATTTATTTCAGAAAACTGGAGGATTTAGAAGGATTTTTTAAAATGTTGAGGTCAGGCCTAAATGGGTCAAATGATACGGGACAATATCGGTGGCACCCAACTGTAGGTAACCGAAATCTAACACTATATTTTGCTACTTATATTGCTAGAGGGCACAAAAGCACAGAATAATTTATTATTAAAAAAAAACCGATATATATATAACTTTGATTAAACGATAATTCACAGAGCCTATTTTATTTGAGTAATAATATGTGTCATGATGTTTAAATGTTTGATAGTATTGGAACGGATGGGAATATTATTTCATTTTAAAACGAAAACTCTTGTCGACTCAATCAACTAGTATATTTCAACACTTTTTATTCTGTGGTTGACAATAATGATAATCGTATATAATATTTTTACAACAAAGTATTAACATAATTACACACTGATATCATCAGATATACAAAGTATTAAAACATGACAAATACCTCAATTGGGCATAGCTACAGTATTCTATGAGGTTTTACTGCACAGAAAAGGCCTGGTCACCATTTTAAATTGCAGTCTAGAAAAGTGGTTCTCAAAAGTATGGTTCGTTGAGGGACCATCAGGGGTTCCTTACTTCCTTGCAGGGATTCCAAATGGATGTTTTACAGGTCTGTAACTCTTGAGAATTATGGGGGTCCTTGATACAAACTAATACAAATAAATAAATAAAAGCTTTTAGAACCACTGGTCCAGAATAAGCAGTATTGCCCTGGTCAAGCATCTCAGTCTGCACTTAACATGTCTGTGTCAAGCCTTTAAAAAGATATGTGTCAAATGTTCTTATTGATTCCAAACACAGAACATGGACGTTATGATTGATTGCTCCTCCTAGGCCCTGTTAACAACTTTCACCCTTTCAACTTTCAACCTTTCCCTATTTTGGGAATGCCACTGTAGGGGAACATTTTCAAAATCTTTGTTCCCACTTTCACATTTGTGTTGAAAAATATTGAAGATAGCAAATATGCAAACATGTAGCTTTGTTGTTCTTTTGTTTTAAAGTATAAAATAGGGCATACGTGGTTAAAGGTCTTGTCCATTACAGTGTGTGCAAACTATTAACAGGAATGAAATATCCTATTGAATTAAATCCAATTTGAACATTGTAGGATTTCAAGAAATCCTATCAAATCATTGTTATACATCTGTAATGTTATTGACCAATTATAAGGGATAATCTCTGTAAATTACAGGGCTCAGGCCTAATCAAATGGAGAACAAAACCCTGTATAAGCCTGTTGCCCACAAATAAATACATTTGCACAGGACTGCTATAACCTGGGGGTATTCTTTTACAGGGCATCCAGGTAAAATATGCCAGAATCTTTACAAGCGCTGTAGCCTGTAAAGCGCTGTAGTCTGTAAACATTACAGTATATTGACATGGCCGATTTGGATGGGATTAAAAATCACAGAGATGCTTTGGTAATGATTACATTACCCCACCACCACCTCTATAGAACTAGTTCTGTCGGAAAAGGGCTTGTGACCAAAACATTTATTGTCCAAATGAGAAGAAATTAATTAAGGCATGGTTGACTATAAGTTGGTGTGGTTTTAAAGGGGCCTTGCTTTTGTGATATCTTTTCGTCCATACTGGTTTGTGATAGCACCCTCGTGCAGAAAAGTATTTATGAACTCTAATTACTAAAAGAGAATTCTAAACCAAATGGACGCTTATGGGACTGTAGCTCAATCAGTGCACAAATCACTCTGAGTTAAATTAACATTGATTTTACATTATAAATTGGGGTCCCAGAGATAGAAATGCCATTAAATGGGGGTCCGTAGCCTAATGCAGGTCAAACTTCTCTTATGGGGGTCCCTGTATGGCACACGTTTTCAAATGGGGGTACAAGGAGGGGCTAATAAGTGTCAATATGGGGGTCCTTGACATGAAACAATTCGAGAACCAATGTTCTAAACCTCATTTAGGTTTTCACACTAAGATCTGTGCAAAGGCCATTTGTTGATTGGTGTGTTTGTTCCTTCTTTTGAACGGTGTAAAAGTGTAAAAATTACTTGTAAGGGTCACTAACAACGTTGATTTCTCACGCAGCTTTGCTTAGTCAGTCGTATACAATATATATACAATATATAACATGAGTTTACTCGCCAATTGCTTGCCTTGTTTGAAAGGCATACAATGTAATACCTCACTGTGTAAAGAAAAACGTTCTGTACTAAAGTTCACTTGGAATGGCTGATAAAGTCATCTTCCAGTGTGGTACTGTAGCAAACCCATTTTGTGTAATGCAGTTATTTTTGATTCCCTTCAAATCTGTGATCAGTGTGTAATCTATCATTCTTGCTGTTGGTTTAGAAAGCATGCTTCTTCACCCAATGTTAACTGGTCTAGCAGTTAACCTACATCAATGGCAGGTGTGTGGTTTACTGGTTTTAATCAGACGTCTCAGAAGTGCACTTATAGTTGTATATTTTAGAGGAAGTATAGGCACAGCATGGTTACTACAGGTAATGACAAAACAAATATCTGTCCCTTTTTGGAAAACAAATCATCACAGAATATGCCTCCTTATAAAATAAACCATTGAAAACTGTGAGGACGGAGTTAGTGTGGACCACATAACTTTTAGTAGAATAATAAGTTACATTACCTTTTTTTGTATCTGAGTATACTGTATGTACAGATATTATTCTATTTCAACCCCTCCTCATAATTGGTTGAAATTAGTGTCTGACACCAAAACACAAGTCACAAATATTTCAGCACTGATTTGTTTAGAAGAACCAATTGTATCTGGCATCATTCTTTTGCAAAGTTTCCATAACTAATTATTGGTCACCACTTGCCTTAAGTGAGTAGGATTATGTCAGCGATAAAAGCTTATAAATGTACTTTCCTTTTACCTTTATTTGAACAGGATCTATATTTCACACGCACGCACGCACGCACGCACGCACGCACGCACGCATGCACGCACACACACACACACACACACACACACACACACACACACACACACACACACACACACACACACACACACACACACACACATTTGTTGTTATTATGATGAACATATTGAGGCCATTGTAGCCATGTGCTAATCAAGTACAAGGCTTTAGAGGCTGCATTAGATATTTTATATTTTGCAATTTTATCTACAAATGAGCATGGGTGAATTGCAAGACCTCAAAATATTGACATAATATAGTTTTCCCCAGAATTCCACTAATACCACATGTTACTGGTAATCTGGTTTGGTAGTTTCCCTCAAGCAACAAGCATTGTAATTTGTGATAAATGAAGAATAAATGAAGCCTAGTTCAGTGGGTATTATTTTACAAACACGGTAAAGATGTGTTTTGACTATGCATGCTGCTACAGTCTTTTGTTTCCTGTGGTTGTGCAGTGTTCAACACAACTGAGCCGTTTGCTGTGTTAAAGACATAAAAATGCAGTCAGTTTCAATCAATCAATCAATCAATTAATCAGTGTCTATTTTTAACCAAAATAAAATTATTCTACAAGATGTTGTCCAGGTAATATGTTTTTGCTGTTGCTTTTTTTTCATACATCCTTCTTGTTTTTATCATTACCATAAACCTCAATTATTAATTCATAATTATGACTTGATACACCCAATGACACCCTAACAAGATTACCCCTAAATCAAAGTATGCAGATAGCAATTCGCAAACCTTTCATATGAAGGAAATATAATTTGTGTAATTGTATTTAATTGAATTTACTCGCTTTTATTTATTCTATTTTTATTTTAAATATTTTGGGAGGGATAGTATTGTTGATTGACCTTGATGGTAGCAGTTGAGACAGTGAGGCTACTGATGACTTGATGGAGAGACTGTACTGTACGTTGGGCTGGTTCTCCATGAAGGCATGAATTAGAGCTCAGTGGTTTAAAATGTATTTATTTTCAAAAGGTTAAACAGGACTTTGTACAAATAAAACAGAGTGTTAAAGTGAAACTAATGAGTGAGTGAGTGGATGGATGGATGGATGGATGGATGGATGGATGGACGGATGGATGGATGATTGAATGAATGACTAACGGTGTTAATGATTTGTACTAAACTTAAAGGGTGGAATACTCAAGGAGATTACTGAACATAATCAATGTAAAATCACACATCCTCAGCTTTCAGAAATGCACATTATATGTTTTGCTGTGTGTATTCTTTTTGTGCCACTTTACCAAATACTGTACCAAATGTTTGTGCTTCATTTAGTGTTATGCTTCTTCTTTATTTTTTTTTTATTTATTTTTTTATGATTATGCCTAAAGGCTTTGGATTTAGTTAATGGTACTGTAGCTCACAGTATGTTTTGCCACATTAGTTTGTCTTTATAATTGTAATTCATTCAAACTAGAAGATCAGTTTGCAGACAGATTGGATCCATGCTAGTTCATAAATATGCCATGTTGCCATCCAGACAGCATGAGATCATTCACAACACTAGTTATTGAACGAAGGATCTTCTTGTCCTTCGTCCTTATACTTTATCGTGCGAGACAGTGTCTTGTGCCTAAAATAGCAGATCCACAAGCTCACACCTCATCCATGCGTTGCGAGCCTGCTGTTTCTGGTGGTTTTGGTGTGCGACACCACCGTATGCTGGAGCATACATTTGGCATAACATGCAGGGACTATACAGTATATGGTGAGCTGTGATTTGGTTATATTCACACTTACATTTTTTAACACCAGGCCAGTAAAACATCTGTTTAAAAAAAAAATGGGAACAAAATGCACTTGTTGGACTTTTTTGCAAGCAAAATATAGCACTTGCTTTATTTACTGTCAAAAGGATTTACACATCAAATGTTTACAGATGTTTGACAACAACAAAAAAGCAGTTGAGCAATGACGACATTTTAACAAGATGTAATAGTCGATGTAGTTTTCTTAAAGGCCAATAGTGAAAAGAATAGGCGGGTATAATGTATTGTGTTGATATGGAAATGCTGACTATAGCTTTACAAAATACGTGGTTTTTCATGGATATTGATTCAGTGAGGATTGCTTTTTTTATATGCTTTTATTTGCCATCATTTTAAACCTTCACATCTATTCAATGTCAACCAAGCACTGAAAGTTAGGCACATATGTGCCATTTATTAATGATTTGGAGTAGTAAACAAATAAACAAATATCCTTGTTAGGCTGTTTTATTTATGTCAACATTGGTGTTTCTTTTTTTTTAATCTGTTTTGTTTTTTAAAGTTAAAGTAATTAACAGGCAGAATTAATTATGTTATTGTATGCACTCCTGGTTGATATGTTGAACCACTTTAAGAGCATTGCTGTAATACATGCCATTACTACAGCAACTATCTTTTCAAAATAAAATAAAAATGATACTTCCTTACAGTCCTTGGTGTGTGTGTGTGTGTGTGTGTGTGTGTGTGTGTGTGTGTGTGTGTGTGTGTGTGTGTGTGTGCGTGTGCGTGTGCGTGCGCGTGCGCGTGCGTGTGCGTGCGGGCAGAGAAAGAGGCAGACAGACAGACAGATAGAGAAAGAGGCAGACAGAGAGGCAGGCAGGCAGGCAGGCAGGCAGGCAGGCAGGCAGGCAGACAGACAGACAGACAGACAGACAGACAGACAGACAAGTGTGTTGGTGGTGGGTATTGGAGAGGAACAGGGCAACATCTTTCATAGATGAATGGCTTGTGATTCTGCTTTATTGTCTGCATGTGATAATCACAAAATATAACATAAGTAAAGTATGTTAGTGATCAATGATCATTTGAAAATTACCCGATGACTGTACCACTATGAAACACAAGAGGGCACACTTACATCATACAACTAGTGCAGCCTACTGACTACCACACCTCATGCCCCCAGCCCCCTCAACCTGCTGCTCAGGCTCTCTCAACCACACCTAATTACAATCACCATTGGCCAGTGCTGGAAGAAGTAAGAATATTTTACTTATAGCTGAAGTAGCAATACCATGGTTAAAAATGTTAGGCTACAAGTAAAAGTCCTGTATTTCTTCTGAAATTGTATTTATATTCAACATTTTACTAGTGTAAAACTATGAAAGTATTGGCATCAAAATCTGGTGTGTTTGCATTAGAGCTATGGACCAGAGCTACATCAAAATATACATATTAGTACCAAAAGTACAGCATTTGTCAAAGATTTACTCAATGTAATTTACTCAATGTAGTTATCAGATTCACAATACATAAATCAAACACGAAAAGAAAAGAAAAAAAGTATACTAAAGTAAAGTAAAAG
Source organism: Electrona antarctica (assembly GCF_951216825.1). Lineage (NCBI taxonomy): Eukaryota > Metazoa > Chordata > Actinopteri > Myctophiformes > Myctophidae > Electrona > Electrona antarctica. The sequence continues at coordinate 14,591,986 of NC_136789.1, forward strand.
TACCTTAAAATTGTACAGTCCTTGAATAATTACTTTCGACCACTGCCATTGGTTATTGAGAATGTGGAATATAGGGAAAATGAGACGTTCCATCATGTCTTATCGCACAACTGGGAGAAGAAACTGCTACAAGCACCTGTTGCAAACTCACCTGTGGAAAGGTATGCAGTTTCCATGTGGTATTTGTGTGTGTGTGTGTGTGTGTGTGTGTGTGTGTGTGTGTGTGTGTGTGTGTGTGTGTGTGTGTGTGTGTGTGTAAAAGACATAACCAGAGAACTCTGTCTAATTGAGGTCATCAACTCATTGGACGGTCAAGAACATTTTGGTTAAATCCTTTGTTGTAAGAAATATGAAAATATTTTTTTGAACGTATTTTTCTTTTTAGCCGAATGCCAACCAGAAGGCAACTCAGCAGAACAGTGATCTTGCGTTAATTGAAGGCTATAATACATTTTCTGGTGGCCTAATTAAAAGTGGTCAATATTTTACCACAATATTCTAGTAATGGATAGTATGCACTTGCACATAGTTAACAATAGAAATCTAGAAGTTTAGCTAGGCAAATATGAGATACATTTTACATTGGTCTAAAAAGCATATCCACTGAGATGCAGGTATACAATTTCACAACCCTTTTTTGCCTAAAACAGTGCTATTGAACACCCTTTATGTCTGTGTGTTGTTTCGGAAATATTGAACCAACGCTTTGGACAAAAACTCTTAACTCCATTGGACCCTCAAACTGTCTGCTAAAGCAACTAACTCCACCACCTCTCCCCCTCTCGTGCAACGAGAGTGCTTGCTTGCTTGCTTTGTTTTCAAAATATAAGGTTTTCTTAATTTCCTGAAAAAATACATATATTTCTTTTCATTTCCTGAAAAATGAACATTTTGGAGTTAGGTGGTTTCTTCCTGACAGCAGAGATATCAGTGCAAGAACAAGTGCATGAACTGGCATAACTCTGAATTCATAATAACATAGGTAAGTAAAGACAATTAATAGGATATTGTTCATTTACTGAAAGGTTTTATAAATTCTTAATATATTGTTAGGCCTGCAATACATTGCCTGCAGTGTATAGCGACAGCAGTTGTATACATTAAAATTGTCGGGCATAGCTACCTGAAAATCTAGATTTATACTGCCTTCAAAGTTTATAGTCTAGTCTCTTGATATATGGCATGTTATGTTTGTGACTTCCACCCACCATGGACCCACTGTTCACTCACCGTCCACTGTCCTAAAGTGTGGGACTTTGACCCATCACAGAAGATAGGGGTCTCCCCGAAGCTCTGTAGCAAAGGGACTGGGCCATGCACTGTGCTGACAAAACTATCTGTTGTAGTGGCTGTAACAGGTAACCTTTGACCTTTCTACAACTATCCATACACATTTTTTTTTACATTTTTATCCCACGATTTTGCAACCCAGTGTCAATTATCTAATGTAATTCTGGTCGCTACACTTCCTCTGCCAACCTGGGGGGGCACCTCATGCTTCCTTCTATGCATGAGGATTCCAAGCTGCTTCTTTTCACCTGACAGGGGGAGGTAGTTTAGATTACTGCATGTTTTTTGTGAGGGTACCTACCCTAGGGGACACGGGGAGAACATGCAAACTCCACACAGAAAGGCCCTTTCGCCAACCCCGCCTCGGGTATGGGCACTGATGACGCGGAGGAGGGAACACGCCCCCAGCGCCCACAGCGTCCCCAGCGGGAATCGAACCCAGGACCTTCTAGCTGTGAGGCGACAGCACTACCGACTGTGCCACCGTGCCCTTCCCATAAACATCCCATACACATCACATCTACTGTACTTCTTCTGCCTTTGAATTTGTAATAACACAAAAGTCAGATGATCGACGTCCACTCTCTTCTATCTTGGGTTAGCTTCTCCACAGATCAGCACCATAGTAGATTAACAAATAAACTATATCTAGTTTATTTTTATGGATGGTCTAATAACAGTATTTTACAGCTAAATTAGTTTATTTGGTTGATGTTTGATTCATCCCCCAAACTGGAAAATAGTGAAACTTTAGGCATCTTCAAAAGTATCTCTGGAAATAATTATCAGATTGTCACCATATTTGGACTGGATGTGTACAGAGAGTTAGGCCTATTGCATAATACAAGCAATAAAGATTTCATCAATACCTTTCTCCATCTTTGACAATTACACAACATTACATGATTATACACAATCATGTTAGGGCAATCTAGAAGGTCACAGGATTCAATGCATGGAAAGCCAAGCTGCATCAAAACAAGCACATTTCATATGTTGACCACATTGCCATTGTCCTTGCAGTATAGTGTGTTCTGTCTGAAATAACCACATATGGACCCAAAGGATAGACAAGCTCCAGAACCTGTCCTGTCATAGCTACTTACTGTAGTGTATTATTATGGTCACCTACTGTACATTATTTGATCCAGACGTGAAGCCTTATTTAAACAAAGAAAGGAAAAGAAAACAAATGTTGTACTCATGATATAACCATTCTGGAGATTGGAGGGAACGTTCTGGCTCTCCCTTTGGGTCCAAGTATGGTTATTTCAGACAGAACACATCGCTACTGCAAGGAAAGGACAAACAATTCAGTCAACAGATTAAATGTCCTTGTTTTGCAGCTGGCTTTTGAATCCTGTGACTCTCTCTAGACTGGCCTCACAGAATTTGGATGACGACATTTTTTGTGTTGTTTCAGCCCTAGGTATTAACATTTTGGGTCACAACATTGTATATCCAAACTCTACATAATTGATTGTTAATTTAGCAACAATATTATTACCTTTTGGTTTTTCCAAAGAATTCAGTAAAACTTGTATTTGTACTATCATGCAGCATGTTGAATGAAACTATCATCACAATATATTGCATTATTCAAAGAACACATAAAAGAAATATAAAAGAGTAAAATGATAATATAAAGACATGTTGAACCTCGCTCCTTGCATTCAAATTTGTCTTTATGGTTTGTGTCCTTCTCTTTGCACCAATAGGACCCGTTGTGTTAGTGCTGCTATGTTTTCTGCAGTGCACCTGTTAGAAGCTGATCGCATCAGTTAACAGGCAAATAACCTACTTTTATGATAATATAACTTAGACTTTGTTCCTCCCATTCCTATTGGAACATTGGGTGATGATTCCCCTCCATTTGCTCCGGTCCCTGGCGACCCTTCTTGCTCCATGCCAGCTCACACCCATCTCGCTTACTTCCTTGGCTGTCTGACTGTCTCCATGTCTTCTTTGGCCTCCCTCTCATCCTCTTTCCACCCTCTGGCATCCAGTCGATTGCCACACTACACAGTGCAAGTCTCTCTCTTGGCAGTCGGAGTACGTGCCCAGCCAATCTCCTCCTCCTGTCAGAGATAATGTCAGACAGTGGTGCTACCCCTGCCCTTCTCATCACCTACTCGTTGGTGATGTGGTCTCTCCATGAGATCCTCAAGATGGATCTATGGCATTGTCGGTTTGAGACAGCCAACTTGTTGGTGATGCTGGCTGCATGTCTTCATCCACATCTCACAGGCGTAGGTCACTGTTGGGATGACAACTGACATACTGTATAGAGGCGTAGCTAAACAATATATAAACTAATTGTATGCAACAACTGTCTGTGAACATTCAGTTCAAAAGTGGTGACATCTGCTAATTATTTCCAGAGACACATCAGACATGAGTATGGTCTGTGCAACTTGTTGAACTACTTGTTGAGCTACTACTATACAGTAGTATACTGTATGAAGCTCCTGGGGCTTGATTTGACTGTTAATGTTTTGCAGTTTTGTAAGGTGAGTTGACTTCTCCATTCATGATTATCTGTAGTGACATAAATATGCATTTCCCCATACTTTATATATTGCATTTCAAATGCAAATTATTCTGTTGACTACTATTGCTTTGTTCTGCCTGGTTTTGTAGCTGCTGCTGAGCTCCAACATCCATCATTAGCCTGCATTTCTAGGCCAAGCTCAAGATCAGTTGTTTGTTTCTGTAAAAGTTAAATGGCTATTTGTATTGCAATTGTTTGAAGAACGCAAATATTACAATGCAATTGTATCTGCGGCCTCTTGTCTATGTCATTGAGCTGAAGTGCATTGTGATAATGGGCGAATGTTAGGAAGACCTCTTTAAGTCTGTTGACATGATCTGACATTGTTCAGACAGCATTGTTATTTGTTACCTTTTATAACATGGTGATGTATTGTTGACTCGTGTTGCTGCATTTCACTTGTTCCTCTCCACCTGGCGTGTATACAGACCTTACAGTGTGGCATAATTAACAGTGGCATACAGACAGTACAGTAGGCTTGGGCTACACGTCCTGAACATTATTATGAAGACGTTACATTAATCTCGCTGTCTCAGAACAATACTCAATTGTAATGCCACCTCTGAATGGTGGATTTTCTCTGTCCCTCAAGCGGGCGTCCAATCACGTCCCGCCTTACATGATAAGGGTATTTTCACTATGTACAGTACAGTATGTTGCAAAAACTGTTGTGATCATTTAAGTCTAAAGGGGTCCGGGTCTACCACAGCCTGAGGTCCGGCTTGAGCACCACGCTTGCTAAGGTGGGTTGTTGCGGGTGAGTGCTGGAACAGCGGTTCTATTTTCTAAACATTGTACTCCCGATTCATCAGTAGCAGCACAACACCCAGGAAGCTATAGCAAGTATATCACTCAACTGCAAACTGACTGTGTGACTAACCTTCCAGTGGCATGTAATCGCTTTTATAACGAGGTGGCCCACACATTTGCAGTGACCTTTGCCTAAGTCGATCTTGCAAAATATCAACTTTTGCGAGTGGCTCGGGGTCAGATCGTGAATGATGTTAACATGGCTGAGGCCAGTGCAATGCGTGTGGGTCTGTCTGTCTCTCTGTGAACATCAGCCAGACTGGAACACTTTGCGAACGGGGGGAGGGTAAGATGGATAAGATGAGAAATGTGTAGTTCGACGAGGAAAGCGAAAGTGTTTCCACTAATGTCACTGAAAACTTGTGTAATTCCACTTAAATCCGCGCATAAATTATGTGAGGTGTATGTGTGTGTGTGTGTGCGGGGGGCTCGCGGTCGCATGCGTTGTCGATTCGCCGACGATCACATTCATCCGGCCGGGGCGAAGTGTGTTCTTCCAGGCAGGCAGTCAGTCAGTGCTGCTGAACTGTTATGTGTCAATAAGTTAAAACAAGCTGGACGCTGGTTGAGGATGAGAGGGCCCTGCTGCCACTGGGGCTGATGTACATTAGAGGTAGGTATGTCGAGGATCATTGAGACGCCTTCATGACAGAGAACCTGTAGTTCTGCAATCTTTCATTCAATCCGAGTCGCGACCTCTCAGTCAGATCACTCTGAAAATGGTATTATTATCGCTTGCTTTTGGACATGATGTCCTCCCTCCCCGTGCCTTTGCTGGTCTCGACCCGTCATTATTTTCCCACATCGAGATCGCTTTCACAACTTGTGGCCATAACTTGCCCTCTCCTCGGATGTTGTTAAATTTCTAATTCACAGTCGCGGTGGAATCGGCGTGTAAATACGCGATATAAAGCAACTGTTTCTGTGTGTGAGGTGGTATGATCCCCCCCCTTAACCCCCCCCCCCCCCCCCCCCCCACCATCCGCATCAAACGCACGGCTAGAATTTATCCAAACCTAATAGTTGTGTATCGATCGGTTGCATAAACAATCACTTTGTTTTTGCAGGCGTCTGTTTGGCTACGGTGTTTGTCAGCGGCTAAATGTGTCGTGGGATTTGAAACCATTGCATGTTAATGCTGTGACACGTCCAGCAGCAGTGAGGGCTATACGTAAAGTGCTAGCAGGCTAAGTAGCTACTTTTATTCCTAGTAAACTGGTAGGACATGGAGCCAGTGTTCGGCAAACGTAGCTGGACGGATGCGTGTGGCCGGGTAGAAAATCCCCAGTTTAATTAATGAACGGGGTGGCTTTTATCACGTTCGGGAGACATTCGACCATATTGCATCGGAGGGGGAGAGTTGGACAGACAGAGTGAAATCTCCCCTACTGTTACTGCACTTCGTTTTCTCTCTCTCTCTCCAAAGCAAGATGGACTCTCATTCGCCTGTCTGTCTTGTCAGACCCCAGAGATCGACGTTTTTCTCGCTCGGAAATGATAATGCGAGCTCGCCACACGCACGACAGGAGCACTAGGTAGGCGAACGACACTGTATGTCAGCGAACCCCCCCAAAAGAATGCGTTGTTATTGCACCCGAAACCCCCAATAGAGTCACTCAAGACTTCACTCTGGAGTGTGAGTGTGTGTGACTGTCCAATCGGGCATCAGCACTTTTACCTGAAAACAACTAAACCTCTGCGCAGCGAGCATTGACTACCGCAACTGTGCGTTTTTTAATGTACCGAGCGAGATACGGAGCTTTGCATTGTGTTACATTTGCCGGATGATCGCGGGGCTTTGGCCTGGATGCTTTGGTTTTGACTGGAAGGGTGGATTGACTACGCGACTGAAATGGTCAGTGACAAGCAAAATGTCCCACCATAGTTTCTCGCTTAGGTCTCTGTGAGTGAGTGTGCTAATGCGGTTTCGCACTCAAATATGAAGTTGCTTTGGTCATTTCGCTGCCGACCACACGAGAGTCCGTGTTTTTGTTTTGCCATGATTGTTGCAGCAGACTTAATGATCATTTAACACTTGATGAGACTAACGACTTGTATTTTTATAGGGCATCTTCATTGCATGACAAAGACTGAGTGGCAGCTTCCATCTTCATCACACCATACAGCATTTCCATAGTTTGTTTAAAAGTAAGTATCCCCGGTTTCCCGTTCAGTATTATGGTTCTCAAACTTTTGAATTTCAATGATCCCCATAACTCTCGGTGTGTACAAATGGAACCCATTTGATTCCATTTGTACACTCTCAGAGTTACAGATCTGCAAGGGTCCATTTGGACCCCACTTTGAGAACCACTGATTAATAACTCTTAAAGTCTGTTTTCAGTCTGATTTTGTCTCTGAAATAGGCTATCTAACCACAACAGTGCTGCAGTCTGAATCATTTGATTCAATTGAGTTGTTTAATGTGGTATTTCTACAGTGGATGCATACCAACAGAGACAAAAATAATACAAAATATATTCCCTATATTAACATATAATATTTATAATATATAACTATTTAGCATTATTAATTGTTGTAAATCAAGGTCAATATAATATAATGTAACGTTGCCATTTTGTGTTTATACAATACATGTCTGGACATCTGTGCCACAAAGAGCACACTCATAAAGTCTGCATCAAGATGAGTTGAGGCAAAGTTGAACGATTCAACTTGCATTCAACTTGATTTTCAAGTTATTTCCTTGATTAAGTTATATTGACATTGTAGGCATTTAGCAGACCCACTTAGAATGACAATGCAACAGCAGAATGGATTAAAAGACGTGCTTGATAATATAAGTCGGTTCCTGTCCCTAGTATTTGATGCATTTGTCCTTGTTAAATTATTTAAGAGACATAATACTTACTGGTACAAAATCTATTTCAGTGTTTATTATCAGAATGACATACCATTGTTATAGTTTATGTGCTTCTAGTGACATCAAGTATGTAGTAGGTTTTAAGTAACGATTAAGAAGAAAGTCATAAAACGGTTACCATTTAACACTTCCAGTGAGCCGCGAGGTATAATCTCTCTCTAGAAGCGTTTATATTCCAAGCGAGATGATTGGTTAAATTAGAAATGATGACGGAACATTGTCGTTTTATTAAAACCATGGAGAGCAGGCACCTAGGCCGGTAATCCAGCCTGACGCCGTGTCGCGGGTTCGAGTCCCGAGCCCGTCGGCCTTTGCCACGTGTCCATCTCTATCCCCCTTTCCTGTCCAAAAATTACTGTACCCTATCGATAAAGGCAAAAGTCAAAAAAAAAACATGGAGAGTGCCGTAGATTTAGAGTAAAGAGATAGTTCAGTTGGGCCGTAAACTAAGGACTGTCTAAAGAGGACGAGACGCGAAGACCGTACAGGCGAAGCCATGTTGCTCCATGGTGCTCCATGGAAGGAAAGAAACATGCGCAGTTGAGACCAGGAAGTTGGACATGCACACACATGGGCATGTACAACTTCCTGGTCTCAACCAAGGATAGTCTAAGAAGGATGAGACGCGAAGACCGTACGGGCGACGCCATGTTGCTTTGGAAGGAAAGAAACATGCGCAATGGGCTATATGCAGCCAACACTTCCGCGTTCAGCTTCCTTGGTCTCAACTGCGCATGTTTCTTTCCTTCCAAAGCAACATGGCGTCGCCCGTACGGTCTTCGCGTCTCATCCTTCTTAGACTGTCCTTGGTCTCAACTGGTCTCAAGCCCTGTTAAAGCACATTAAGGCTTTTGCGCATAAACTCCTGAATGGGAACAACTCAAAATGCGAATAAGTCTTCATATTTCGCAAAAACACTTTTGCGCTTGAAGGGGATGGATGCTGCTATATAAATATTTGAAGTTTTTCAGGAAACAACAGAAGCGACATCAACACGGCAAAATGTAAATCCACGGTCATCGCGTTCAATCACAAAAGTCGGAGGGGTCCCTCGTCCCTGTGCTTGAAAACGAAACCTATTACCAGCCCCTGTCAAGTTGACACGCCTATTTATTTAACAGACAGCCTGATTGAAAGACTGCCTCTGGACAGCATAGAGGACTAGAGGACCCAATCGCCAACCAGGCTGTGTATAATATATCTTATGTATATGGTAGCCTAAAAGAACGTTAAAAAGTAAAATAAATGTCAAATAATATGCTTTAGTGGCAAAATAATGCCACCTACTGCTTATTTTATGAACTTATTTCATATCTCCCAAGAATCGCATTTCATCAGTAAATGGAAACAGGGAAAATACGCGTCTTTTTTCGAATTAATGAACACTCTCTTCCTATTTTCGCAAAAGTTGATGAAACCGCACCTCTATAGTCCATGTCAGTCATTGTTTTTACATCGGGACTTATTCCTCCTTACTACCCAAGTCAACTGAAGAGCCTTACTTGACAAAGTTGACATACAGTAAACAGTTAAGTCTTAATTGAACTCTGAGAGTGTAAAAATGGACACATAAATTTAGCCCAAGTTAAATTGGATTTTGCTGTGTATTTCTGTTGTTGATTTCCGTTTGATGCCATAAGTTATTTATTTCCAATGAAAATCATCATCATTGCAGCATCACAAGGTAACACTACAACTCCCTATAGCCACTCCAAACATCACCATGCAATCCAATATAATTTAGCAATGAAGGACAGTAAAAATAAATCACAAAATCCCATCCGCCAGACCACACAAACGTTACAGTGCATCGCCGTATCTCTCACGTTCCCAAAGGCACAAAAAGATTACAGAAGCCATCACCTATCACTTGGATAAAGATTTGGCTCCAATCAACACCATTCAAAATGAGGGCTTTAAAACAATGGTTCTCAACCTTTTCTGGGTCAGGGGCCAGGGCCCAGTTGAAAATGTCAAAGTGTTTGTGGCCAACCCATCTGGGTGGGCCCAGATTCGGGGGCCCACTTGCAATACCCTCATGGCCCACCAGTGGTCCCCAGTCAGAATATGTGGTTTAAAAAACACGATTAAGGCACTATAGAAGAGAGGTGCTTGTATTCAATAAATTGTCCAAAAATAACTGGGTTTATTTTCAATTTATTCTAAAGCTGTAACTTTATATTCTATTTTAATGTACAGCAGCACTTTGATTAACTGTTCTAGAGGAAAAAAAATCATAATTATAATCAAGCACTTTGATAATGTTATATTGTCAGTTGAAAGCCCTGTCTAAACACTGTTTTTATTGACAAAATAAGAATTGTGTGAGAGAATTGTGATCTCAATTCTTAGGTTGTGATTCACATTTGAGCAAGAATCGTGCAGCCCTAGTGTACTTGTAGCTGTGCTGTGACAGCTATCGGTTCCTAACTTAATCTAACCCTTCCGACTCCTATCATGTAGGTCTTTGTTTTAGACATCATGCAGACACCCCTGCCACAGTTCAATGAACTTTTCTTTCAGCTCCACAATGCATTGTGGCATTTTTCTCTTGCTTATTAACCACTTAATCTCTCTATACTACTATACTCTATACTTGTGGCGCGTTGTGTGTGAGCTTGTAGATCTCCTATTTTGGGCGAATGTTCCACCATAATAGGGATGCTGGAGTTTGGAGTGATAATAAGGAAACATCTGTTTGTTTGTTGTTTTTGTTATTGGGCCAAGTGCTGTGTACCTGTTGCTAAGCAGCACTGTCCTCAAGATTGATGTGTAAATCCAATACAATTTTTTAAATGAACAAGGCGTATACTATACACCGGCAGCTCAAAGACCAGGAGAGGCTCTGATTGACATCTTGACCCACTACTTTCACTAGAGCCACAGAGCCAACCAAACATGCTGATCATACTTCAAATCTGATTTAGTTTCCCCATCTGATCTTACAAAAATGTGCCTGGGATGGCAAAATGGAGCTAAATACAGTTCTCAATACATATCCTGCAGTCTGAGCTCAGCTTTAGAAAGTACATAAGTTATTCATGAGTCCATGCACTTGTAGCAACCAGTAACCAATCAACAGCCGTTTCTAACCCATTGGTTTGCAGTTTGGAATAGGCCACTATGACCGCATGAACGCTAGGGCCTTGCGTCTCTTGCGTACCAACATTCAGTAATGATAGCAGATCTACAAGCTCACAACCAACGCAATGTGATACAAATATTTAATGTAGAGCGGAAATGGAAAGGCCCAAGTATAGACCCCTGGGGGATCTTGCTCAATGAAGTATAGGGTTTAACAGCAATTTAAGTGCATTAAAAAAATCACACCTGTGTGAACTGAGTGGTGCAACTCCCCCCCTCTGACATTGCATTTCACAGTTGCATGTATCAGACTTTTTGTGGACTTTTCAATGGCTGAGGACCACCTGTATATGAGAATAGTGATGAGATTTCCCCATGATGTAGCATTATTGATCAAAAAGGAACTCGGTGATGATGACTATGAGTAAGTAGGCTAATCAGCATCCATTTGATCAACACTTGATTAATTGACGTTTCATCAATGCATACATTCCAGTGGATCTTAACCCATTTTGGGCGGGAACCCCTTTTGGTGTTAGCATTATGTTATGCTTTAGCTATTGAAAAATAGCAGATCTACAAGCTCATAGCGAAAGCATAACATAATGCTAACACCAAAAGGGGTTCCCGCCCAAAATGGGTTAAGATCCACTGGAATGTATGCATTGATGAATAGTCAATTAATCAAGTGTTGATCAAATGGATGCTGATTAGCCTACTTACTCATAGTCATCATCACTGAGTTCCTTTTTGATCAATAATGCTACATCATGGGGAAATCTCATCACTATTCTCATTGATGTCCTTATGTGATACAGTGATGGTGTTCGCCACGTAAAGCCTATATCAGTTTTTCTCAAACTTTTTAATTGCAAGGACCCCTAATATGGTATGCATTAGCCCACAGACCCCCATAATTGTGGGAATATGCAAATTCTTAACTGTCAATGATTTAGCTGGTAAGCCCTTTGAACCCCCCAAGGACCCCTGGCGGACCCTGGACCGCACTTTGAGAACCACTGCCCTATATATTAATTTCAACACCAGCAAAAAGATTCAGTTTGATGTTGCACATGGGTCCTTAAATAGCTGGGATTCTCCAAGGCCATTTTTCTGTTGAGTTAAGTGAGAAAATTAGCATTGTAAATAAGAACTGATGAAATCATGGTCAGTAGGGGGTTCATTTGGGCTCTCTTAACGTCCCATGGTCTTGTTCTATCAAAGTACATAAAGACGCAATCAGTCATTCTGTCTAAAGGGAAGGTAATTGACCCGATCACACTTTGGTTATAACAAAAATATTATGCTGCTATATACTGTACATGCATATGGTTGTGGAGAGTAAATCTGGCTTTTGTTTTAGTGTTTAGCTTTCTCATACAAAAAGCCTAAAAAATTGCTACGTTTACATGGACGGTTAAATCCCCTTTTCATTCAGAATAAAAGCTGAAATATTTTCTTAGCAATGCAGTGTGCGCTTGTAGATTAGCTGTATTTGAAACCGGTCTTAAGTGGTTCATCCATAATGTTTGTAAGTCGGGGTCCTGGCTAGCCCCTTTCGAGACCCTCGGTTAGCTTTTCTGAAGTATTTTTGAAGTTTTTTTCTCTCTTCCTCACTTCCCATGTCCCGCCTCCCACGACACAACAGCATTATAAACATCCTGCATGCACGCAGTCGGCCAATCAGAGGCAGTAACTAGGATGTGCAGCTAGCCAGTCGCCACTTGGGAGGCGGTGCAATGGGAAGTCAAAGAAGTGAGGAAGAGAGAATTTCAGAGAAGCCAAAAAAGCTAACCAAGGGTTCCGAAAGGGGCTAGGTCCTGGCCTGGGATAGACACCAAATTTCTCGTTTGTGACTTTGTATTTATTTATTAGAAGTAGCAGATCTACAGACCCAAACAAGCTTATTGATGCTACTTTAGCCACACAACACCACTATACTGTAAGTGAAGTATACAGAGCTTATGCGTTAAGAAACGACAACTATATAGAGCATTGAATTTAATGTCTTTAAACTTAATGCAATTACCTTTTTCCCTCTTTTTTTTCCCCCCCCACTATTTGTATTGGAGCATTTTTTTTCTTTTTATAGCTGCCATGGGAACTGTCAGACTGTTCGCTAGCTCGTGATATCGATTGTTGCAAACTACCAAATTAGTTGCAAATTAACCTTCTGGGTGAAATGGAACATTCATTCAGTCAGATACTGTAGCAGAACTAATATACATGCATGCTCCCACCTTTTAACTTGATAAATATTGTCCATGCTCTGAACCCTTTCCTTCTCATATAAACAAATCTGAAATGGGAAAATGTATCGTGTGTACGGTGTTTAGTCAAGCCTGAGTATCAGGTCCACTTGCACTTTTTAGGCCATATATATATATATATATATATATATATATATATATATATATATATATATATATATATAATCTATATCTCTCTCCACCGTTCCATTTACTCTTCTTTTTATTCCTCCATTCTGACGACCACCCACCGGCAAAGCACACTTGAATTAGCAATTCGAATATTTGAGCCAAATCTAAAGCGCATTACAAATAAAATGTATTATTACTATAATTATTTATTATTAATGGTAACGGGAGGGAATGTGTTAACTTGTAACAGGGTTGCCTACTTTAGCATGTCCTTCTCGTCCATATGTGCTGCCGTCATATGCTAAATATGTGCAGAGGAAAGACCTGATTGTCTTCTATGCCTGGTATTCACTCTCGACATGGATTAAAGTAAAATGAGAATTAATCGGGTGGAGATAGATTATCTTATAATATTGCCGGTTGTGGTTACACCGTTGGTAGCTTGAAGCTCATGATGCTTAGTTCTCATTGTCTCCAATCAATCAATCAATCAATCAATCAGAGAAACATTGGTAATGATATTAACCGTATCGTTGTGAATCATGTTGAATCCTACACTGAGTGGTAGTACCATGAAGCTGTACATTATGTCAAATTCTTTATTGATGAGTTTTCTGTATGCCTGTTTGTGTGTGTGTTTTTGTAGGCGTGGTAGTACCATGAAGGGTGGAGGAAGGGGTAAGGAGCCACCTGCTGTGGGGGAGATTAGTGGCAAGCGCCCCAAGCGGAAGTGTCTTCAGTGGCACCCACTTCTCTCCAAAAAGGCCCTGGACTTTTCAGAGGAGGAAGAAGAGGAAGATGAAGAGGAATTGGACAAGGTAATTGTGAAGCTTGTATTGTATGACTGCTAGTTTTCTTGATTTGGCCCACTGACCCTTCTATCAAAGGGTGATGGAATTTTCATCATGGAAGAGTTACATTAGCAGTGCATACACCATACATGTATCCAAGTTTATTGGAGATGGGTAAGACTAAAGAGCTTATGAGTTGTTAGGCTTACATAATCGCCTGATCGCAATTATTTGCGATAAACTTTCCATGTTGGATTTTCAAAAAGAGAGGAAATGGCAGATCTACAAGCATGAGCTTGTAGATCAACACATTTCCACTATTGATATAAAGTATTAAGTTATTAAATCATCTAAGTCATGTGTCACATCTGCCCTGTGCACCTTTTGTTTACTAAGCCTAAATCCTTAATCGCAATTATTGACGGTTAATCATCAAGTAAAATGTCACAATTGTAACAGGCCTATGAATTGTGTGTTAGCAGCCAGAGCTGTGCAACCAGGGCCAGGGCCCAGCGGTCCCGTGTGTAGTCCAGACAGAGGAAGTAGAGGAGGACGCGTCTGAACAGCGCGCTCGCCGACCCATGAATGCGTTCCTCCTCTTCTGTAAACGCCACCGGTCGCTGGTGCGGCAGGAGCACCCACGCCTAGACAACCGTGGGGCCACCAAGATACTGGCCGACTGGTGGGCTGTCCTGGACCCCAAGGAGAAGCAGAAGTACACTGACATGGCCAAGGAGGTGAGCATGATCTTTTTCATGTTTGCATTCAATAGATGTTGAATTTTGGTACTGTTTTTTTAGGTACCATGCCCAGAAATGGACACGGACAAAACAAATTCTTAAACAAGGGTTATCCCCTTTTACGTCTCGCCCCCCAATAGCAGGGTGATTTCACATATGGAACATAAAAGTGGGATGGCAATACGTTGTAATAAATAAGAGTAGACAAACACACAAAGCCACACGTTGGAGCGGTTAGCTCCGCTCAACAAAATGTGATTTAACCAACTTTGATTGGTCCTCACCCACAGACAGGGGTGCAGTAACCCTCCGTTGTACCCTGTGCTACAACCCGCCGCTAGGAGACAACAAGGAGTCATGTCATTTAAGTTGAGCAAGTTAAATGGCGTGTTTCATGTTATAATACGCATTGAATTTGATAGATCTTGTGGTACAGCAAAATCTGTGACCCATTGGATCCTGTGATGCCAGAGGCTGTCAAATAAGATTGGTATAGCTGCATAAATAAAGCTAGTTTATTTCCCCCTAAGTATAACATGCAATGCCCGGGCTGGGCTCTACAGTATGGCTCTACAGTATGGCTCCCATGTGTAGCTCTGATTTCCTGTATCCAGTCTATGATGTCAGTTACTGGATCTATGATGTATGTAGGTCTCCATATTTGGGCAAGGTTTCAGCAGGATGAAAGTATAAGGTGGTCAACCTTCATTATATATATATATATATATATATATATATATATATATATATATATATATATATATATATATATATATATATATATATATATATATATATATATATAAAAAAACAACAATATTGGCACTGGTGTGCTCCAAACAAACACACAGAGAGGCAGACCCATTTGTAGAAGTCTTGCCAAATATAGAATACACAATTGCTCGTTTGATGATTGACAATACTTGACTATATACCGTGCATACTATATAGATGGACTTACCATTACCATCATAACCAGGATAGACAGATTTACCATCACAACCAGGGTACAACCTAAGATTCTACCAAGTTGGAACATCATTTTTAAAGATTATGTGGCCTCTAGTTGTGGGGCGGTATACTTTACCATGTTTTTCAACGGCACGCAATTGATGGGTTTGCAAGTTTGGCACTACAGTGGAATCAGTACGATTTCACTGATTCGCTGAGGACTACAATGGTTGGCCTAATGATAAGGGACAACCAGCCACAAGAACACTGGCATTTATTGCACTTTATTTTACCAACTCACTCTTCGGCGTGTCCAATCCAGTCAATGTGGTTCTCTAAATAAAGGGGAAGAGGGACATCATATTTGTTTGCCGGTTAGATATGACTGTCGTTCATCAAACTTGTTCAATGTCAGTGGGATATTGCTGACACACTCATTGTTACGATTTAGTAGATTCACAATACTTTGGAATCTGGCGACATTTTGGTAACACCTGCACGGAACCCAGAGTAAATACTGTGCTGTGGAATTATTGTGCAATTATATAGTGTTCCTGCCAGTATACTGTTCTTCAAATTGTGGGCCCTTGTGGGAATTTGTGGGCCATAAACGTCCCAACAAATTCTAGAACCATACTGAAATACAGTGGTGGTGTAGTCTATGTGATAATAAGGTTCAAGTTTGCAGTACTTTAATTGTCCCTTGGGGAAATGTAGCTTGGACAAATGTGCAGGCATATGCCATATAACTACTAGATTTGACCAAGTGCCCACTACAAAATGACTATAAATGATACATAATTCCAACACACTATTAATGTTAAATTGTGGCACGCAGTGGGACCTTGTGCAAACGACACCCGCTCAGATATCCCCATCTCTCGTGCCGTCATTCAACATGAATGTGTGTTATTTGTTGATCTATGCTGGCCGGGTGGTGCTTGTTAATGGTTGTATTTGGTTGACATAGCACCATGTATTTTTGTATTTAGCAATAATTCCAGAATTGTCTTAAATGTGGCAATTGTTTTGTGTTGCATTTCATGTTGTTGGATGTAGGCCGACATGTATGTATGCATTCTGGCAGACACTTTTTTTTCTGTGGTTGGAATTGATGGATCCGTAGCTTTGCATTTCCAATATCTTTGTTCCAAGCACATCCGTTTGTTTCATTTTATTGATAATCATATTGACTGACCATTGCAATTAGTGTATAATAAATGTCTTCTACACAAAGGGTTGACCTACTTAACTTGGTGTATATGTTAGAACAGTTCTTCTCAAAGTTGGGTCCGAGGACCCCCAGGGGGTTCCATAGGGTCTCTACCAAACTTAATATAGCATCAAAATCAGTTTAACCACTTAACCATATACAATCGCTAAGATATTTAGCCAATGTATATAAGCTGCTCAATACATTATGATTAACTACAATTTCATGTTCTACCACAGAAAGTACAGGCTTACCTGTCTGTCAACTTTTTTTCTTTTAACCATATCTCTTCACCTTCTCTTATTTTAGTACAAAGATGCGTTTATGAAGGCAAACCCCGGCTACAAGTGGTGCCCCACCACCAACAAACCAGTCAAGAGCCCATCGTGTCAGCCAGTCAGCAACCCACGCAAAAAAGTTTGGTCTTTCTCTTCCAACTCTGCCAAGGACTCTGTCACTGCCAAAAAAGTGCCCAAGACGGATGGCATGCCACAGCTCAATTTCGCTATGGCAGGTGTGTGAAAACAAAACACATTGTTGTTGTCAGGTGGAAACCTTGGGTGCAGTACGTAGTTGAGACAAGTCATTGGTCCGACAAATGACAACCCACCTCATCTCCTAACCTAACCATAACCGCAAGCACGGGAGCAGACGCTAGTCCGACATGCGGATGAATGTCGGACTAATGCCCTGTCTGAAAAGCGTCTGTTTAGATGTTTTAAAATTAGTTTAAAAAAGAAAGTTTTTCAAGCTCACAACGCACTGTGATGTGACAGGTTGTGAGCTTGTAGATCTGCTATTTTCACTACCTTTGTGCAACACTTGTATGATGAAGTAGGGCATTAACAAAAAAACATATGGACATTCTAGGTTTCTTCCTGACAGCAACGATATCTTGAATGATGATTAGTGATATATATGCAATATGAGTACACATCTGGTGTCAACATGCTTATTGTGGTTTTCTCATCAGATCCAACCAAGATGGGAGGCCTGAGCATGCTGCTTCTGGCAGGGGAACATGCCCTCACTACCAGAGAGGTAGGTCACAACACCCTGCCTCTCAACCACATGGCCTAAATGAGTCTGTACTTGTAGGGGCTAAGCTCCAAAGGGGCAGAGCCCCCTGTTGGAATCGTTTTTTAAGAATTTTTATTAGTTTTATATTATAATTATATTTATATTATGAATATTCTTCATGGGTGTCTATAGTAACCCAAAGTACTGATTGGTCGACTTTATGAAACTACTTATAATACTGATGGAGGAAAGCATCTCCTACTCACACGCCCTATGACCTTTCCTCTAGTGCCACCAGCAGACTAAACCTTTCTTATAGTTCTCTTTTAGGCCTTTTTCTCTGCCGTTATTAGACCGATGTGTAGAGCAGTAGCGTTTCAAGGAATTACATTTTGGGCAGGCAAGATGTGTTGTCGTCGTCGTCCCTGCGAAGACCTGGTTAACACACTGCTCCGGGCAGTGCACCCCCCGCGCCTCCCAGTTCTTCTGTGTGTGTGTATAGTGTCAACACACGCAGAGATGACAGATCAGAATCACACACACGCACGCAACGTGCGTGTGTAGAGTTTTGGTATGGAATGAATATAATATAATAATTAGGCCTGCATCGCTTTGCCTAAAACACTGAATTATGAAAAGGACCGCAATTGGAAAAAGCCTGCCGATGGCTCCCATTTGTTGAAGAGACATCTATACATTTTCAAATTATATTGTTATTATGCTTAAATTATCGCTTTGGCTAAAACGCAGAATCCCACAGATAAAGTAGGTTATGTACATACAGGCATTAATAACTCCAGACATTAATATAGTCTACCGCATATGTACAATTATATAGCCTACAGCCTACATAGCCTACAGCCTACAACAAGCTTGATTGACATTTGTAAATGGGTCAATACAAAAAATGCTACAAGGATAAAACCAGAAAAGCACTGAGGCTTCTTTACATCAGGTATAAAGTAAAATGAAAACGTGACAACCGTATGGAAAAAGGGGCAGAAGAACTGGGAGGCGGAGGTCCTGGGGAGCACTGCCCGGAGCAGTGTGTTAACCAGGTCTTCGCGTCGTCCCCCCCGCTGCACAATCTGAAGCACTAAAGGTTTTCAAAGCGATATACCTGCCAGACGAGTAGGCTACAAAGGCTGAAAGGCATGCATTTGTATTAAAATGGGTGATTGAGGGTCGAGTTATACGCGCAACGGCCAGTCCGCTGCCCACTAATAGTTCTCAGGTATGGTGTTTGTCCTCTCTCTTTTTCTCCGTGTATGGATTTTGGGCAGGCATAAATTGATTTGGACAGGCCTCGCCTTATTGTAGATACGCCACTGGTGCTAAAGAGACGGGAAACAGAGGCCAGGGGAGTGTCATGATAGGCTATTTCAGTGATTCTCTCCACCTTGATATAGCCTAACTAACTGTTTCTTGTGTGTCCTGTTGTCAGATCCCCTCCAGTGCTGCTAAACCCAGTCTACCTGAAGTGTACAGTGTGGGAAAGCCCTTTGCAGCCGTTAAGAAAGAGGTGTGTTTTCAGATTAGATTTATTTAGCTTAAGCTCTCATATCGTTTGTATTATTATTTCAAGGACTCCAGCTTGGTATAAAGCCACGGACCCCCATAACTCTGGACAGTGTACAAATGGCTCCCCTATGGGAACGCACGTAATACGACGCACAAACATGCGCCTTCAAAATAAGAGTGATTTAGATTACACCGTTTTCACAATAACCACAGGGTTTGACATGTTTTAATGATTACAAATACATTTATTTTACATGTAAATAGTAATAGTGTCATGTATATAGTAATAAATAGTATTGTCTGTGACATAAATCAGTTACTTCACACACCACTGCTATTTGGCAGCGGTGGTCGAACGGATAGCGGCGCGGTCTTGATACCGGAAGGTTCCTAGTTCGAATCAGCCGTCCGACACGTTAAAATTACCACCGCTGAAGTGCCCTTGAACAAGGCATTGAACCACTACGATGAAATGTGTTCTATGAGCAGGGCCTGGCTGGAAACAAGTTCTTGAGCTTAGCCCAGATACCCTGGGTAAATATAGATTTCATTTCATTTATTACTAAGTACATTTACTACTAAGTACTGTACTTAACAGTTTAAGGGCCCCAGACGGAGATCACCGTCAAGTTCAAGTTCATGGTCAGTTGCCCAGGACGGAGATTGATAAACGGGACGGAGATTAATGATATCAAAACCGGTCGCAGTGACACGTCATCGAAAATGTTCTCTGCCTGTTTAGCGGACGAAAACGAAAATCTTAAAACGTTCATAACTCGCAATCTAAATCATCCCGTCTAATTATGAAAGATCCTATGTTAGACGGCGGTCCAGTCGCTAGTCGCGATAGATTTATTCTTACCTCCCGTTGTTGTCGATCGACTCTAGAGTGGTGTGGCTATTGTTAGCTGCTACACAGACATTCACAACAACTTCCGGTGCCCCGGTAAAAGTGGTCCGGGCGCTATAAATGATGGGCACATTTTATTAATGGATTAAATAGGTCCGGGCCCTCAAGGTGTAAGTAAAAGTATTTTTACTCTACTGGAGTATATACTTTTACTTCTACTCCACTACATCTCAGAGGCAAATATTATACTTTTATGCCAATACAATTATTTTACTTACATTAACCACTTCAGCCCTATATACATTTCGGCCATTTGACAATAGCCGACCTTCAAGCTCACAATGCAGTGAGCTTGTAGATCTGCTATTTATTTTCCAAAGATTTGTATACATTTGAAAACTTGTTAAATGGGACATTCTGCATAATGAGTACTTTCTACTTTTGGTACTTTTAAGTACATTTTGATACTTTTGTACTTTTAACTCGAGTAAACTTTGAATTCTGGACTTTTACTTTTAACTACATTGCAGTATTGATACTTTTACCCAGAGTATATAGGTTTTAATTGAATGTGGTTGTGTTGTGTCATGTTATGCTGCATCTGCACTTGCTTATTGGAACATTTGGTAACAAGAGGAAGTCCTGTTCGCCATCCTTTGAAAGAAAAAAATCACACCCGTGTGAACTGAGTGGTGTAAGGTTTTATATAGCATGATCAGCTGTGGTCTGACGTAATGTCTGACGTTAAAGATCTTTGGCTAGGTAGACTCGTCTTCTGATGTGATGATTTGTGACCATGAAGTTGATTCAGCTGGAGTTTTTGTCCGATGTGAGGTATTATATAAGGCAAGGTATTATATAGCCTGATCAGCTCTGATCTGACGTAATGAAATCACACCTGGATGTGATTTCACAACTGGCTTTTTTTGTGCAGAGAAAATGACCATGGTTGCTACGGTCATCCAGTTCACCCGGGTGTGATTTAATTACGTCAGAAATTATTTTGAACATAGCAACCATGCTCATTTTTTTCTGCACACAAAAGCCAGTTGTAGGAGTGGTTTACACCACTCAAAAATACCTCCTATCATTATAATATCCAATTACAATGGAATTCTTGTGATTGACAGGGTATTTGGTTGATAATTCATTGGCTAATAATAATTCCCATTTCTATCTATAGAGAACATCAGAAACCATACAGAAAAGAGGACCTGACATCGCTAAAAGCACAGTCAAGGCAGCACTTTCCCCACCGACGGAGGTATGATTATTATAACTCAAGTTGCTGATCCTGCACTGAATTGTATTGCAGTTGTTTAACCCATTCTGGGCGGGAACCCCTTTTGGGGTTCTGTACAGAATGTACAGTATTAAAAAATGGCATATGCCCGTATACCAGCTCATAGCGTGTCACTTTGTGCCTTCGTGACTTAACATGTTATACTTTCCTTTTCGTTGGTATCATGAAAACTCACTTCAAGGTGAAGAAAAACAAAATTCCATGATGTTTTTAGTTTTGTTATAAATACTAATGTTATATTATCAATAAAATCATAATGCTTTGCGATATTATCTGGGGGCCCAATTGCAATATCTTCATGGCCAACAGGTTGCTGACTTAGAATGTATTTTTTTTATGCCACAAGTTCAAGAGTTGCTCTCCAGGGGACTGGCCGTAAGTAGCCTTATAGCCCACATGAGTGCAATCTTAAAGCGGAGATGGCTATTCTGAATACGATAATCTATCCACAGAAAATGTCCTGTGTTGCTCTCAAAGACCAACTCATTTAAAGTTTTCAATTAATCTACGGTATAATGTAACGTCAAAGACTGGGGTGTAGGAGTCCTTTGTATTTTTTCTGGGTTGAGTTGGCAGTAAATATCCATTAATACAAATTGAAACTGAAATTCATGTATTTACCGTAACAGTTCTACTGTACTCTACTCGAATTGAATACATGTGTCTTCACAGTCTACATCTACGGCACCAGAGGGAAAGCAATGCCCGCAATCTGCTCTCTTCCAGCTTGCTGAGGTAAATCTAGAGTCAACACATATCCAGAAGAGCTTGAATCCATACCTTCAGATGCCATGAATAATAGTTTAATTATTTTTTGTTAGATGTGCTTGGCGTCGGAGGCCTGCAAGATGGAGACCACAGCCTCCCAGCCACAGGACACCACGTCTCCGTCCTCTGTCCAAGACGAAACAAGCGCGGAGGTCAAGGAAGAGGAGGAGACAGGAGACCATCCCTTGACCCCTCAAACGTCACCCCCATTGCCCTCCATCTCCTCTTCCTCTTCTACCTCGGCCGACGTTGTTCCTGCGGAACCCGGCAGCCAAAATGCACGTGTCAAAAAGAAGAGCAAGAAGAAGGAGACAAACACCCTCGATGGGAGCCCTTCAGCTAAGAAGAAAGGCGGTCATGTGGAGTCAGACCTGGACAGCATCTTTTGCACGATTGAGGCGGTGGCCAAAGGGGTGTGGAATGAGGCGGAGCAAAAACCCAAGAAGAGGACTCCAGTCAGTGCCGGCGCTGGGAGCTCCTCCAGCTTGCCCAAAAAGAAGAGCAAGCCCAAAGCCAAGACCCCTCCAAAGGAGAGCGAGGAAGAGATGGAGGTGGACCGCGGGCACAGCGAGCGGCTTGACTTTGCCGAGGTGGAGATGAAGGAGGAGCCTATGCCCGTCTTCCCAGAGAAAGACGTGGATGAAGCAGAGATTAAAAGCACAGAAGCCCAGGGCAGCGCGGAGGAGCATGACGCCTCCTCCAGTCCTCTGCAGCACGACAAACTTGACGAGGAAGAGAAGGAGCGGGTGAAGGACGAACAGGTCGATGCAGAGGCCCGTGGGTCCAGGAAGTCAGAGAGAAGCTGCAAAGGGGCCTTGTACAAGACCCTGGTCTCTGAAGGAATGCTGACATCTCTGAGAGCCAACATAGACCGAGGTACCCCATACCTAGAGTTAACCGCATAAACCCTTGCGTCACTTTTCTGGAGCAA
The DNA here is from genome assembly GCF_951216825.1 of Electrona antarctica. Taxonomy (NCBI): domain Eukaryota; kingdom Metazoa; phylum Chordata; class Actinopteri; order Myctophiformes; family Myctophidae; genus Electrona; species Electrona antarctica. The sequence goes on from NC_136789.1 coordinate 14,615,074, forward strand.
ATATTTTGCAAATTTTGTGTCTTGTAGATTATCTACTTTCAGTGAAGAGATTTGGTGTAGAGGTGTAGAAGTAAAAAATAAATAAAAGGAGGGAGGTGTAGAAGTAAAAAATAAATAAAAGGAGGGAACCAAGTATAGAGCCTTGGGGGATCCCGTTCAACTATATACGGTACTGTGTATATATATAGTAGGTTTTAATGGTTAAAGGCAAATCTGTGAAACAACGTGTGAGCTTGGTTTGCTATAACGGGTCCATTTGGTTCCATTTGTACACTCTCAGAGTTAAATTAACATTGATTTCACAATATAAATAAAAAGGCTCTCAGAGATAGAAATACCTCTTATGCTACCTCTTCAAATGGGAGTCCGTGGGCTAATTGGTGTGAATTTGGGGGTCCTTGACATGAAACAGTTTTGGAACCACTGCTATAATGAATGTAATCATCAGTGCAAGGTTATTGTTCTACACCTTCTAGGTAAAAGAGGCGCTTTCCGTGGATCTGATGATGGAAACTGGACTGATGACAACTGGGCTGTTTCTCAGGTGGGGCCGAGTAACCCCAAGAAACTGAAAAAGTCCAAGTCCAAAGATGAGTCTACGCAGGGGTCAGTATTTTGTCTTATTATTTTTGCATTTGTCACTACAGTTCTATAAATCTGTTTTGTCATTTCGGACTTTCTGACATCCCAGCTTCAACTAGGGGTTGAAGCGGGGATGTTGTGAATAATTATGTAAAATGTAATGTACATATAAATCATATCTATCATGTAGTGATATTTAAAACTCAACCGTTACACTTTTCTTTTTTTATAATTCCATTGTACTACACTTTTCTTTTTTTATAATTCCATTGCACTTTAATTTCATTATGTGCAAATAAATTTAGCCCTTAACTTGAAATGCCAATTTTCAGCCTTGGAAAACTGGAGGAAGAGTTTGAGAAGAAGTTCAACAGTCTGCCTCAGTACAGTCCGATGACGTTTGATAAGAAGAACTCTGCTGTTGCAAAGAAGAAGAAACCGGACATCTCCGCAACACAAGAGGAAGCGCCCAAATCTGGCAAAGGTAAGATCCACAAGAACCGTTGTTTAGTAGACAAAGTTAAAGTTACAATCTGGGACTTATTGGTGTTTTTTGAGACGCACTTACACAGGTATTTCAGGGCGTGGCCAAATACACCATTACTTTGCCGGGTCAAACAACACAGCTATCACTATTAGGATTGCGTGACGGAACATATTCATTGTTAAATTTCATGGTTTGTTTTGTCCTAACTTTTGTTTAAGTATTGTTGAGCAGGGAACCTCAACAACCATAATCGTATGAAAAATAGGGATGAAAGTTCGAAAGCAGTTTAATGATTTTCTCACAAGTAGCCAGCTGCTAAATGGAAGTAAATAAAAATGATGTGGGGAGAAATGGGGTTGGTTAAACAGTTTGTTGGGCTAGTTTGCAAGTATTTACAACCTAGGTATGTATATAACCAACATCATTCTCAAATTTCAAACTACACAATGGCGGTTGGTATGTGTGGACATGCTCTTAGTCCACACATTGGTTTGGTGACCGTCTTTTTGGACATTCTTTAAAGTGTCCATTTTGGCTTAAAGGGTGTGCCCGGTGCAGGCACACTTGGCTGAACCCTGCAAATGTAGTTGGTTGACATAAAATAGGCATATAACCACAAAATATCCAAGAAAGAAGCAGCTGTTTTTTCTATGATTTTGCACCAAGTTGACCCTACAAGATCATGCCGGAAGATTGATACACTGTTGTCAGAAGAATAGTATTTGATACAAAACAACTAGTACATCTGCAATTCTTGGAGGTGGTCTTCCTACTCTCAGTCTGGACTGGATTGGGCACTATGGGACCTATCTTGCACCAAGCCTTACCCCTTATCCCTAAACTTGTCATTTTTAACTATTTTTAAAACATTTGGAAATAGTTCAACTAGCCAATCTTCATCGACAAGTTGTGAGCTTGTAGATCAGCTATTTGAACTATTTTTAAAACATTTGAAAATAGTTCAACTAGCCAATCTTCATCGACAAGTTGTGAGCTTGTAGATCAGCTATTTGAACTATGTTAAAATGTTTTCAAATAGTAAAAAATGGCAAAGTTTAGGTAAATGGGGTAAGGGATGGTGCAAGCTATAGCTGTATACTGTATATTTAGTTTGGAATTATTCCTAATTCCTATCATCCCATATGTTGCCTGCTCTACTCATTAAATGTAGTGTTGCATTTTTCATAACTTGTGTTATTCAGAACATTCATTGTTTGTTAAATCTAAGGCACTTTGACGTCATAACACGGCACACCCATGCTCTTTTTTTTTTCTTTGTTTATTTTTTGTCATATCAGGGTCATCATCTCCATCTCAGAAAAAGACATCATTCCACAAGATTGTTAGGAAGCATAAAGTCAAAAAGGAGAAACCAAGTGCTGTGGATAAAGGTGAACTAGAACATTGATGTGGTGATTGTATTTTAGTATGTAACTGTAAGGATTTAGTGAGGATGTGAATGCATTCAAGACTTCTCTTTATTCCATGTTATTATTTAAAGTGAGTTTTTTTCAAATGCTTTCTAAAAGATTGAACACAAAAACAAACAAGACCATTTCCATCAAGTTGACCAACAAGTGTAAATGAGTTCTTACTTTTTGCACACTGTAGCTCCCAGTAGAACATTTATTAAATAGTTGGTTTCAAACAACATTTCGACTGCTGTGGGTCTTCATCAGGTCTGATACATTACATGAAGTAGGCGTGTTCTATACAGTACAACAAACGAGGAACGTCAATCAGTGGCAGCTGTAGTAATTAACCAAATGTCACACCCACCAGATCTATAGGCCCAGGCTGAGTAGGAAAGTGCCATGCTGAGAGCCTATAGATCTGGGGAAAAGAAACGATTGCAGTAGACCGCCAATGAAAGAGAATAATTGTCCTATTAAAGGGGAATGCAGGGTGAGGTGGTTATATGGCCAACAGTATAGCTCACATGCAATACATTACCATTTAAAGCTAAATGGACACATAAAGATTAAAAGTAACTCCTCAATAAGAAATGCCTAGATATGATGAGTTAATGACCAGTTACAGTGAAAAGAACATAAGTGCAGCAAATGCAATACAAAAAAATAATAGAGGGCAAAATCAATGCCATAATGCAGAGCATTAACAATTGTGATGAACCTTTTCTCCATAGTTGCGGTGCAGAGTGATTCCACCATGCCAGATTCTGCTTCCAAAGCCAAATCATGTGCCCCCATAATTGCCACAATGTGCCCAGATGCCCAGGTGACCACTAGTATAGAGATGCTAGTGGGCAGCCAGAAGCGAAAGGCGAGGAAGAGCAAGATCACCCATCTGGTGCGCACAGCTGACGGCAGTGTGTCCCCAGTGGAGGGTGAGTAAACACTAAACATGTTTTTGTATGTATGTAGTTAGTTAGTGTGTTTATTTGATAATTAACCCACAAACCCATACATTGCAAATAATCCACCACTGATCCAACATGATGATGTATCCTCATTCAAATAATCTATGGACATTTCTGGATATCTGAAGTTCAACATCCTTTCATTGAAAATGGCTCATACATTCTCAGAGAGAGAAGCTGAAGAATAAAGGCCTTTTATTTATTGATTCCTTTACAGAAGACAAAATTAGGGACCTGAACCAGGAACAGGATGAGAAGCCATTACCCCAAAATAATTTATGCAAAGAAAAGGGGTGCCATAGTACCCCCAGACCAGAGGAGGCAGACAGAAGCACTGTACCACAAGAGTTGCCTGCTTTCTTCAGCTTGGCTGCACTGGCTGAGGTTGCAGCCATGGAAAACGTTCACAGGTAGGTTGTCTCCTAAGTGTCATATCAGTGTGCATTAACCACATCCAGGAAAAAATGCTACTTGATTTTCTTTTCTTTCTTCTTTTCAAATAAGCCTCATGGTGGTGCATTGACAGGCCGATTCATGTGCTTATCTATAAACTGCACCGATTTGTGTAAAACGTATGTGTACTCCCTAGAGGCAAGGGACAAACCTTTGCACTGCATTTTTCGCAGAAGGGTGAAAGGCTTCATGCGGTTCCACTCAAAGTGACTACTGGGTTGGGCTTGCTGGATGCATGGGCCAACCCCTATATGTATGTCAGAAGCAGTTGAGAACTGATTTCACCCCGAGCACATTTTTCACATCTGACTTTTATAGTGCCACCAGGAGGCCGACTTATGCTTATTAATCCTTTAGATTTTATCAAAATTTCACGCAAATCGGTACACATGATCTCTATAGTCCTGTGATCAAGACATTTCCATTGGATTTTTCATATTCCATCCTGATTGACATCTAACGTTTAGATTACTACTTTTGTTGGTACACATTTTCTCTATAGTCGAGTGATCAAGACTTATCTGTCCGATTTTTATTCAGCTATAGTGTACATTTTCGTCTTACACAAACATTAAATTCCCATTGATAATGAATGGAGAATTTACATCATATCTGCGGACGAGCACATTTTTGGTCCTACACAAAGTTTGTCCCATGGACAATGAATGGATGATGTACGATTATAAGAGCGCCCCTCACTTCACACGGGTGTGCTTTTTCATATTCCATCCTGAATTCCGAACATTGCTGGCCCACAATAACCTCTCTGCCATGTGACCTGGCAGAGATCTTTTTCTAGTTCAACACTGTTTCCCCAACCTGGTGTCTTCTCCTTCCATGTCGTTTCAGAGGCCAGCGGGGCTTGGCTGAGAGTCAGAAGAAGGACCTAGCCCAGACTCCAGTCCTCATATCCTGCGCTGACCAGTGAAACGCTGCTCCGCTGCTGTCATGAGAAGCTAAAAACATGGATGCTAGCACCCAAGCTTCATGTTCTTTGATGTCCTAGCCCTTTGCTGATAGGGCGACTGAACGGGAATCTTTGGACAGACTTAACCTCCCCCTGTGGTGAATTAGCTTGAGCTCTGGTCCGTGGGGGAGAGAGGTCCTCCTTCCACTGCCCGCCCCCCCGCCATCTCAGTGTTCTCTTATAGCCTTCCTTTTGTAGGAGGAGGGTGCCTTTCTGATTTCCTCTCTTCCCTTTAGATGCTCCAACAGTACGACTAGTGGAACCAAGCTGTCCCCCAGTGCATGGCTTCCCTTATAGAGATGGTCGTCATGGGTTTTCATGTACCCTTTCTCCCCCCCCCCCCCCCCCCCCCAGTTAGAGGCCATTTTATAGGTCAGGTTTTGCAAAACAAATTGCATTTTAACACATTCACAGCATTTGTTTTATACAAAAGCACAGCTTTTGGTCACCTTTTTGTTTTACCTCGGCTCACACACCTGCTGAAAGATTTCCCTCCACCTCCTCTAGAATACCTCTCTGTTTGGATGGCTTTTGTGACTCCCTTCTGCTCCTTCCAGCTTTGACCCAAACAGAACTAACCAGGGTAAATTATCATGACAGACAGGCTTCCATCACCTACAACCTGCTTGGTGTTTCTGTGAAGTACATCTTCTGGGTGTACACATACTATGAAGGAATAATGGTCAAGTACTTGATATGTACCTTGACGTTCCTCTTATGTTAGGAAGTGCTACTGTATAAAATGTAATGTGGTAACTACATTGTAATCCGTATATAGGATGTTTAAGAGTAGGCCTTTTAAACCCCTCACATTTGCACCGCAGGTGACCATAGCTGAGGGAATCTTTTCATTTTTTTTCTTTCGTTATTTCTTCGTAGTTGATTTACAATCTCTGTTTTATCAGGTGGTAGGTCCACGTTAAAACCGTTTATTTTGGTAGACGAGTAGTATGTGAAAAAAATGATGGTTTGCTATAGCCTTAACCCTCCCTCCTAAACCTTCAAACTACCGCAAAGCCTGTAGCTCACTTTTGCTTAAAGCCGAAATCCAGGATTTCCCCAATATCTCTGGTCTTCCCCCATAGCAAGAAATACTTTTTCAGATTCTCTCTACAAACAAGGTATATTGGCCATTGGCGCTCATGTGCCGTCAACTCGGCAGTAAACTGTTCCCATCCTTGTAAAAATGGCATCCTCGGACCAGGTAATTTTACTTTAAATGTTTGTATGTTTTGTCATGAAATTAGGCAATAACATCGGTTATGGTGTTGTAAATATTGTGACTTGACAGTAAAAGTAGCCTAATGTGAGTGCTGCTATTGCCACTTCTTGTGTTCAGCTATAAGTTCCTTGCTTTTGTCTTATCCGGTCAAAAATTTCAATATCGGTATACAGTATATACTATATGGAGTATCTCCAACCATGGTAAAGATGCCAATTGGCAATATGTAACCTTTTCCATGGTCCAAATGGATTAAATAGCTATTTATTAATGGAGACAAATCCCAGATTGGAGCATTGATGCCATCAAACAACAATACTTTAACTATTCCTGAAATTTTTTGAATGCTGAAATGCAGTTTGTCAATACTTGATATTGCAGATTGAGTAGCATTTAGAAAGGCTTGTTTCAATGAGTGCTATCTCTTTCCTTATTTTTTTGTTCTTAACACGAACTGCACTAATTTGTAGCTTGCATATAGAAGCGTTTGGTTGAATAATGATGCCTAATTATGCCTCTTCACTTATTTAGCCATTCTGAAGCCTATCAGACTCAGTAAGCATCTCCACTTGTTTGGGCCACAGACTTTGACTTAAAATATATCATGCAAATGTTAAATTCAGTTTTATTAGTTGGAGGTCATACATTAATATGTGAAGTAGCGATATTTTAAAGAAAAATAATCTGTTATTTGCGATTTGCGAATCAAGAGCATTTTTTTTGTAAGCTGGTTATCTCACAAGCCGAAGCCTGCGATAAGAGGCCACCCACAGACAGACTGAATAGGACTAGTGGTGACAGGTATTAATTAAGTGCCCCTTAACGTTTTTCTATTAGCCTTTGGGATTTCATTGACAAGTAAGTGTCCACTCATTGGCAATCACAATTCAATAGTTTGCTGATATTTAGATGCAAAGGCATCCCTTCTTCTTTTGTCATACGTTCAGAGTCATTCCGTTTTCCAATTCTCTCTTGTCTGTACTTCTGTTTACAGTGTGTGAACAGTAGTTCTGAGGAAAAGGACATGCGTGTCCATGAAGCTACGTTTGTTGTTTTCCCATGGGTTGGAATTAGTTTGTATAGCTGCAGCAGGCTAGCTCAACCTGTGAGTGACAGCTTTGTATCACAGGTTAGTTTGTGTTGAGAGTCCCAGCCACAATTTGCTTTTCCATGGAAGTTATCATCATGCTACAAATATCCTTTTGTTGCTTTATGTAACACAGCCTGATAAACCAATCAGTCATGTTGTAGGTTTTGTTTGTCCTTTTTGTTTTTAAGGTTTCATGTTTGATTCCTCTTCTCTTATCAGTTATGTTCTTAGCATTACTGATAATCTTTTTTTTCTTTTTTTTTTACTAGGTAGGATTTCCTCTTTCTTTGTTAACTTAAATGGTTATTTTCCTGAGGTCAAGTTTACTGGATTAAGACTGTTGTCTAATAGAACAAGCTCATACAAAAATGAATGCATCTATGCTTAACTGTTAAGCAAATAGGCACTGAGATAAAATGCACCGCTTCTAGTTAAGCATTGTCACTTCACCTTTAAAGGTGTGTGTTTGATTGCGACTGCATCGTGATATCGGAGTTGTGTTGGGTGGGTTATTCCTGACTCAAAACAGACAGAAGCAAAACAAGAAAACGAGTAAAACAAAGGGGTCAGAGACACCCTTTTCCTCTTGAATAGTTGTATTTAGCCTTAGCCAAGGCATTGTTACATGGTTTAAAAATATATTCTGCTAATTTAGGCTCTTGTGTGCAAATATTGCACAACATGCATTGATGCAGTAATTAATTGAATTGGACTTTAAATGCTAACAAATTGATCTAAAAAACAATGTTTCCCAATAACGTTTAAGGAAACATTATGCTTTAAGATAATCCTAATAGTACATATATTTTTCAAATATGAGAGTAAGTTACATTAAGGATAACTTCATCCAAGCAGTAAACTGTATTGTTCTTCCACTGTTGGACACCGATGTGATTCTTTGCAGAGACAAAGAAATTGTCTTCCCCAAAAAGATAAATATATTTGCTTATAGCAAGTGAGTTTATTGACAGTTGCCAAAGAAAAGGGAAAGTCATTGTCAAATGGAAATTCTGTTAAAAGAAAGCTAGCTTAACAGTTGCACTGCATTTTATAGGTGTACAAATCTTCAGGTAACATGTATAATATCAGCACAACTAATCCTATGTATCTACGTAGTGGGGTTCTCTTGGTCTTTAACGGGAACCCAGAGTTTGAAGGGTGTGCAACAAAAGGGCACCTCTCAATGCCTCTTTTGATATACAGTATTTGCACCTTATGATCCAAACCAAAATGATCATGATCTTTAAAGAAAATATATAATTTTTACCCCATCAATGGAATTATGCATTTTAACAACTATATATCTATATGAGATCCGTCAATAACAAACACATCTACAAAACAGCCATATTATACTGTAATTTCACACTCCCCTCACTTTTTCTATCTAAAAAATGCCTCTATAAAGTTGAAATTCCTATATTAGTTACCTAAATGACTATAAATAATTCCCTTTTGTGCTAGTACTGTCTGTTGAATGTAATCATTTTGTACCTGTATTTTTCTAATTCCAATTCAGTCTTGATTGTACTGTATGTATGTGATGGTATACTGTTCCCAGGTGCATAGTTCGCTACTACCAACAGTTTTCGTAACAAGATGGCTGCTGTGTTGCGAACTCATTGGAATTGTGTGGTGTTTTAAGTCCAAAGGACTTAATTTGTGAGCAAACAGAGTGATGGTTGAGAGATTCTTGTATTTTTAATGATGGGACAATAACTCTTCCCCAGATTTTTTCTTTTTTCTTTTCTTTGCAGTAAAATTAAGACACTGTTCAGGACAGTAAAACCAGGGACACTCCTGCAAGGAAATAGAATTGAATGCTTGGTTTTCAACTTATTTATTACAATCCATTTTTTTTATAGTTGTAGGCAAATAAAATTAAATATAAAACTGAATATGCATCCATTCATACATACACCTGCATTACATCATCTAATCTCTACACTTTATTGGAATGTAGATTGTGGCTTCATGTTTTTGTGACGAGGTTATGCCAGATCTTTAAGTCCATTTCCTCTGATAGTTCGTACAACATGTGCTCACTCTAAATTATGTTAATATTTAGTGTCATGACATGTTTTCTGATTGTTAAAGCCCACTTGTTAATTGCAGCCTTGCCTTACTGGAACCCCCGCTTTGAGAGGGATCCCTTAGCCATCTCCCTCTGCCACCCACCTCACCCCAGAAGTCCTATGTCATAACACTGTTTGCTGAAGCAACTATTATTCCTTTTACACTTTCTGCTGACGCAACTATTACTCCTTGAACACCTATTAAAATAACCTAATTATATTAAATCTGTGGAACTCTGAAGTCTTTATTTTAAGCTCTTGGCTATGTTGGTTGCTTAATGTAAATTGCTCTGGATTAAGAGCGTCTGCTAAATTATGCCTAAATTCTCTATCTGCACATTTACCGGCTGGACTGCCATGAAATTTGCTATAGAGCCACCTTTAGGCCAACATGTCCACTTGCACTGTGCACACAATCTCTCAAGTAAAGGGGTTGATTACCATGAAACCTGCCGAGCACATTCATGCCCCCTGGAGGATGAACCCTGACCAAATGAGTGACCCCATTGTCTTTCCTTCAGCATCACAATTGAATGGCAGGGTTCTTGGTTTGATCCTGGGCACTGCCAAGTGCCAACTCGTTATTATGAGACTTGTATAAAGGTGACAACTTGTACTGGGATCTGACAGTAGGTTTGGAGCTCCATTTTAGCAATCCAACTCCCAGGGATCTAATGCCTTGTGAATGGGGTAAGGATAGATGCCCTCATTGCTCAGCTGATGCCAACATTAAAGGGCCACTTCACCCCTTTTGCAACCAGATCTTATTTTAATGATATTTAGGACACAAAACGTGACGCCATCTTCATGACCAATGAAAATGTGGTCTCACTTCCTTCCTGGAGTACAAGTCCCACCTCCTTGCAGCCTCCCCCCTCTCCACAAGGATGGGCAGTGCACCAAAGCATTATGGTCATTGTAGGAATTCAGCTATCCAGTCAAACCCTAGTCAAACACACAGACTTCATTATTGTTCTGGCCATAGGGTGCAAATTTCAAATTGTGATACGGTCATCTACTACAAATACTATTAACATTGAGTTTCTTCCAGCGGTGAAATGTCCCTTTAAAGTTAAAGCCACTCGTCTCCAACCTACTTCCTCCTTATCTCATAATCTAATCCCACAGCCTTTCCCCCAGCAACATTTCTGGTTGGGTGCAATAGCGCAGTTTAGTATGATGTCTCAGGATGAAATCAATCGAGGCTGAAACAGGATGCACACGCATATTAGACACACCAACGAACCGACATGCAGAAACAACCAGTCGGACCGACAGTATGTCTAAACTAAAGCCTGTACCCCCATCCGTACGGGCATAAGTGTGAGCAGTAAAGGACTTTCAAGACTGTAGTGTAGTATCACTATGTGTATACGCTATACAGTACATTCAGCATTATATCTGTGCAGTTGACCAGCAGTAGGCTATTGGAGCATCATGAGGTCACATCGTAGAATTAAATATGTTGGGTTTTGGGTACAATGCAGTGCTCGTCCAACAAAACCCCTCTAAAAGAAGAGACAGAGCTGTTGTTCTTAGGAGGTGGTATGCAATATCCTGCTCCAGATGTTTTACCAGTCTGTAGTAGCCTGTAGTAGTCTTGTTTAACATTTAGGCCTGAGTTGACGTCGAAATAAAAAAAACGTTCGCTCTGAAAGAATATATATTCAAAGATTTGTGCCGCATTTTCACGATTTTTCAAAAATAGCAGATCTACAAGCTATGAGCTTGTAGATCTGCTATTTTTCAACAGCTAAAGTATAACCTAATGCTTAGTTAAAATACCAAAAGGGGTTCCCGCCCAGAATGGGTTAACCTTGAGCTGAAGATAATATGAGAATGCTTCCTACGCTTGCGTTAACTCTATCTGCTCTCATCTCCAGTAGTCCACCTTTATGGTTCAATGCGACACCATGCTGTGGCGTCACGCTGCTGTCCGTTATCGTGGCAACATACTCCCCCCATGAACCTCGTTGTCTAGGTTCACTAAATACACTGCTCATGGCTACGGGTTCGAGTTTCCTCTTTGCCGTTACACTCCCCTTCCCCGAAAACGTCTCCCTGAAGGTCGGATCACCTATACCCTGGATGAGGCCATGACGTTGTCTTGTCCCTTTTTGTGACTTATCTCGATATTGAAATCCTGCAGCAGCAACAACCACCTCATAAGTCGCTGGTTTGCGTTTTGCCTCCAATTATCTTCTCGTGACCTGCCGATCAAGTCTGAGGGCCTTATGGTATGGTGATGAACAGAGGAGACACCATAGTAGCTTAATGGCCATTAAGCTACTGTCTGATTGCAACCAGAGGTCGCATTTACTATGAAAACCTGCACCTCAAACCCTTAGATCTCCATATGGAGCTGACCTGTTCTGACATTCCATATGTTGATCCTTCCACACCCGTCTTTCCTGTTCTGACATTCCATATGTTGATCTGACTTCATCAAACCCTGTACACTCAACACGTTCCATATATAGCCAGTACAGAATTAATTCCTGCATGCATGTTGTTGATCTGACCCCCGTGCCAAAGCGCCAGTGCTCGTCCAGCAGTCTGCCGTCTGCCGTCACCCAGGCGGATAACATTTAGGGCGAGGTCGCTTTTCGCCCTCAGGTCATCTTACTAGTAGTATAGACTCCTGGATACATCTGGAGAAGCGTCCAACCAGTGACTGGGGACACCAGCTGTGTCGAAGATGTCCGCTGCTCCATGACCAAACGACTCTGGTCCGGGACTGGTGCCCTGTCTCTGCCGGGGGGTTCGGCGTCTTCGCCTGGCTTCGTCGGCAATCCAATACCGCTCTCTTTGCTTCCTGCTAGCTTGGACATGTGCAACGCTGGATTTGCATTGTTCAGGCTCTGTTGCTTGCGCGCGGGACACGGGCTGTGGTGGCTCTGCAGCGGTCAAAGCTGCGGTGTCCGTACTCGAAGGGGAGTCAATTGCTTCCTTGACTGTCGGAGATCCTATGGCCATGGCTAGCACTGGCTCCACAGGGTAGGTTGTAAAGCTGGATACCCCGGGCGTGGGTTGGAAATTGGCTGGGGATCGCCGTTGTCGTCGTCCAGCTCCTGGTGGGCTTGGGCTGGACGAGGATATTGGACTGCTCTTGACACAGTTCTTTGCCGACTCATTCGGTACACTGCAGATGCTCCCTGCTTGCGGCAGTATCGGTGGGCATATTGGAGTGAGTAGGGGCTTTGACCTTGGTTCAACCCCTAACGCAATCTCTCTTGGCTCGAATAGGTCTGCCGTGTTGAGTTTGTGTTTGAGTGTCCGGGTGATTCTTGGAGCAGTGGCTAGCCTCGTCCTCTGGGTCGTGTTGGATCTCCTTAGCTGGGATGTCCATTGTGTTGGTCTTGACCATTTCGCCTGGCGCTTTGGCCCTCGCCGCCCCGTCAAGCACTGCGCTAAGGTCTTGGCCAGAGGGTGAAGGTAATAGCTTGCGGGCCTCCTTTTCTGGATCAGTGGCTGGGGTCCCTGGCGTGTGGCTTCCGCTGGCTTCTACCGGTGTGGGGCGACTCGATGTTTTGAGTTTCAGGGTTGGGTCGGCCGTCGGCCCAGCTCTGCTGCATGGGCGAGGCCACTTCCGCTCTGCTGAGCAGGGGTGGGGTCATCAGCTGTGCCCTGGACTGCGCCTGGGGGTGTAGCCTGATTCTGATTTTCCAGAGCGCTATAGGCCTCTGCATAAAGGTCTACATTTTTCCCTATGCCCCGTGTCTCCTTCTTTATATTATATTACTGCTGTGACTGGCATTGACAACTGATTTTCTGTCTAATAAAAGGTTATCAGCCTATCTAAAGAAAAGGTCAGTTCCTGTTCTTTCATTTCAGCAAATCAGAAGAAGGGGATAGGCTATAAGTGGGCATCTGGGCTAGATGTCCCTATTTTGAAAATGTATAATAATAATAATAATTAATAAAAATAAATAAAGAAGAAAAAAATAATACACACAGTTTGTGTGTGTGCGTGTGTGTGTGTTAGGGTTGCCACCTTTGAGATCTTGAAATAAGGGACACTCTTTACGCCTGCCACGGCCTTGCGGCACAGGCGTGTGCGGTAAGGCCGGCAATGGGTTGAAGCAATAAGTTGAAGCAATAGGTTGAAGCAATAAGTTGAAGCAATAGGTTGAAGCAATAAGTTGAAGCAATAGGTTGAAGCAATAAGTTGAAGCAATAGGTTGAAGCAATAGGTTGAAGCAATAAGTTGAAGCAATACGTTGTATAATAAGTTAGCAATAAGTTTCCCTTCAACTTATTGTTAATGCTATCCACAACTTTTGAAGTAGAATTTTGTTTTCCAAATGAGCATAACAACATAAAGAGTTCTGATTGTGAATCCGAGTGGTTCTTTAAATGGGCACAATATTTAATTATATTGATTTATATTTATATTAGACTTTAAAACTCAACATTATTAAACAATCAACTATAATAGTCTACTGAAATAGCAGGCTAACCTATCCCCACATCAGCAGCCAAGATGTGGGCTATTGGGCAGGTATTAGAAATACTACTGACATGACATCTTGTAAAAACACGGATAAATAAGATGATAAATAATATAAGGTCCCTTACCGAATCGATCTCAGGAGATGTTTGTCAAATGTCAAATGGATTTCGCCCTTACTGGATGTTTGGGTCATGAAGAACTGAAAATGAACTGAACATGAAGAACATGAAAAGATGAAATTACCTACCTAGGTTCCATCATGGAGTCAAATCTTTCCGGTGATAAAATGGCCACCAACGTAATCAAAAAAGTCAACCAAAGAACAAGATTCCTATACAGGATCTCCTCACTGGTCAACAAAAACACCTTGAAGACCCTAACAGGAGCCCTCGTACAAGGTTTCCTCGACTATGCATGCACCTCCTGGACGGTACCACAGCACCTCAAAGGCCCTTAAAACAAGGCTCCAGACTTCCCAAAACAAACTGGTCAGGCTACTACTTGGCCTCACTCCCCGAACCCACCTGGCTGGAATGGCTACAGGACTCTATACTAGGAGCCCGCGGACCCCCATTAGAAAATATATGCCAGCGACCCCCATAAGAGAGGATTTTTACGCAGTGATTCTCAACCCATTTAATTTCAAGTACCAGTTTGACATGCATTAGTCTACGGACCCCCATTTAATGGCATTTCTATCTCTGGGCCCCCAATTCATATTGTAAAATCAATGTTAATTTAACTCTGAGGGTCCATTTGGTTCCATTTGTACACTCTCAGAGTTACAGACCCATAAGGGTCCATTTGGTTCCAAACTATCATTTAGCTGGGGACCCCCTGGAACTCCCTCAAAGACCCCTGGGGGTCCCCGGACCCCACTTTGGGAACCACTGGTTTAGGCTACTTTAGGTACTGTGTGCCTCCTGCTAGAACAATTGTGCTGACTTTAATATTTCCTGTGTTTTGTTTTGTTCATTATTGTTAAATTCAGTGTTGACGTGTAGAGGCTATTTAGGACAATAAGGAACAAACTGTGTTCCTTATTGGTTCAATAAGGGACGCATCATTTAATTCTCCAATAAGGGATGATTCTGTATTTTAAGGGACGGGTGGCAACCCTAGTGTGTGTGTGTGTGTGTGTGTGTGTGTGTGTGTGTGTGTGTGTGTGTGTGTGTGTGTGTGTGTGTGTGTGTGTAAAAACACAATGCATTTCAACCGTTTAACTAATAGCTGTGTGATTTTGACAGGGTGTCATGTCATACACTCACATCTAAATAATCTAGATAATCTATTACGTCTTTACTAGCCTACATGCAGAGGTAATATAAAATAGGTTATCTGGCGCCAACTGCTGGCGGAACTGAAAAAGATTAAATAAAACATGCATGCGCGTTCACGTGAAGGGGAGTTGGATTCTGACGGGATGGGAGTCAAAAAAATGATATAACACCTGTCCTGGTGTTAGTGTGTGACTGTGTGAGAGAGAGGATTTTCTTTTTAAAATAACACATTCAATTAAGATCTCTCAAATGCATGCATTTCCTGCACATCTGACTGGGGAGGTCCGATGGGAGTCTGCGGCATAGATATATTATATCTATGGTCTGCGGTACCTGTGCATTATTTCGATGATCATTGCAATGCCCTGATGTGAAAGAAAATAGCTAGTCCAGAAGAAGAAAGAAATGTTCTTATATTTATGGACAATCAACATCTGTTGGTTTTCATTTTTATGTGGTGTCATAATTCAACATAATGTTTATGGCACACTAGCTGACTGACTATCAAGAAAATAGAAACATGGGGTATGCACATTCATATCATTGGCTAATGCTATTCGCCTGTCAGTTTTCCGGACCTGCTGTCACATGATCTTTGTTAGTGTCACATGATGACATGGTCTCGGGGCAAGCTAACTCTAGCTTCTGAAGCTTCAGTGACAGTGCTACTGCTAACACAAAATGGCTGCATTCTTACAGTGGAGAAGATTCGTGTTTTTTGATAAAGAAACGGTGAAGGATCCAGGAGATAATGGGAAAAACTTCGCTCTTCCAGTTGGAATATCGGCTTGTGACTCCGGTCGTGGCCACATTGTTCTTGGGGATATCCTTCACATGACAACAACAACAAGCATACAGTACATGTAGTACATGTCGGTGGCTGAGTGTGCTGAGCTTGAATGAAAGTAGAATATTATATGGCGCACCCAGCGTACTCAATGATTGCAAAGTGTACCTACCAAGCTAAGATAAATCGAGATTGTTAGATCTGCTTCGTCCTTGTAGCTATAGGACGGTATTTCTAATGTGATGCATGCTTGACAAAGGTTTCCAACATCATGACACTAGTAGGTCTGGAAAAAACATGTTAGCTTGGTTGTAGTATAGGCAATCTAGGAAAAAAACTTTTTGGTTCATAAATATGTTAGTAATAAGTAATAACATATCAAAAGAAATCCAAGTAGGGGAACATATTGAAAAATGCTGAAATAGGTGATGTCACAATTTCCTATTGATGCCAATGTTAAACAGTGATTTAAACCGGTTTTCTTGTCTAATTGTCACACAAGGTTCAATACTGTCCACAATCAAACAAACTGTGTTGGATGCAGTACAGTGCATGTGCAAAAAAAACTTAACCCTTCACTGCCATTTCTGTATATTATGCATGTTTATGCACTCTGTTTGATTTCATTATGTGAAGCACTTTATGCTGAAAGTGAAATGTATAATAATATTATTCTTTTCAAAATGCTTTTATTGGAAGATTTTTCAATGACAAAAATCTCAGGGCAAGCAAATAATGAAGACTAACTATGCTGCAACCCTAGCCCTGAAACATGTCTGTCATAATCATGACAGTCATGACGCAACTGAAGCCAGTTTTACGCGATCGCTACATTTACACGGAAAACGTGTACATAAACATTCAGATTTCAAATATAAAGTCCTCACCACGTGTGCCACGGGTGTTAGGAATTTGCTGGGACAGCGATTAGCAATTAGCATTGCTGCATCCCGCGTTGTTTAGAATTTTTATCCGAGCACCCCGGCTACTCTTCTCAAACGGGTTTCGTTTGGAAAATTTACAGTTGCACAGCGGGAGAGCACTCTCCTATTAATCTGTATTGGCAGTGCGGTCAGCGTGCCTATATCGAACACACCCAGTGCCACACTCCTCCCGACCGATAGGGGCGCGTAGTTGAAAGCCAAAAACGCTCGGATAAAAATGCCTTTTATTAAACGCGGCAATGCTAATCACTGTCCCAGTACATTTCTAACAGTATTTATATTTGAAATCTAATGTTTATGTACACGTTTACAATTAAATGTAGTGATCGCGTAAAACAGGCGGAAGTTAAGCCATGACGCTTGTGAAGTACGAGCGTCATGTGAACCATGGCTACTGCAACCCATGCCCCTCCCAGACAAAAGGAAACAAGACTGATGCCTTATATCCCATGGCTGAGAGAGGCAAAAAGTGTGCGGTTGCCTAGAGACGAGGCAGCCAATCAGGACGATAGGTTGTCAGTACAGCCAATAAGAAACATAGGTCTCAACTACAGCAAGTGGGAATGAAAGCACCACAGAGAGAACATTGACCAGCTGTGCTTACACAGCAGCTGGTAATAAAAATAAAACCCTTGAGTTGGTACCTTAGTTATGTCACCAAGAATGGTGATCCCTTTTTGGCCGGTGGAGTACACCAACATACATACCCAGCCGATCGCAGTACTTGCACGCTCTGCTTGCGCAAGTAAATATGATTGGAATATCTTGTCTGTGAACTGCTTCTCCCTAATGTACTATTGAATGTTTATTGCATCAAAGGGAGAAAACATTTGTCATTTGTAACATCCAAACAATAACAATTGTATGCAAATTCATAAATATCTTGCTTTCATCCTGGGACCAACAATTTACAGAGTTCACCTTAACCCTCTTTTAATAATACATATGGAAGGTCAGATCTGGCTCATGACACGCTCTCTACAGTTGTCATCCTTCCAGGCCTACAAGTTGCGGGTAACACACATCTATCAGCTGAAGCAGCACAGCATCCTTGTGTCAGTGGGACAAGATGAACACGGAATAAACCCACTAGTAAGTTTAGGCCTGTCACACTCGCACTCATTACCTACACAGCTGAAATTAACTCATCTGTTGGGAAATGTTCATACATTTCAAAGATAGCGGAAAAAGCAGATCAGTCACGTATGCTTGTATAACGTGACTTTTTCTGCCTTTTATTTGATGGTGTATAGTTAGTTGACAGGAAATGGGGCAAGAGATGGGGAGTGACATGCAGCAAAGGTCGTTGGGATCGGGAGTCAAACCCACAACACACTGTCAGGCTGTATTAGCAGCCTAGGTGCCCGAACCACTAGGCCGGCCCGGGCTGGCCTTCTGTTTTTGAAGTGTCACATGACCTGAATTAATCTGATGACATCTCACAGGTCAAAGTATGGAACCTAGACAAGCGAGAGAGTGGAAGTCCTCTGTGCACCAGGATATTCCCTGCAATACCTGGCAACAAACCGACTGAGGTGTCGTGCCTCAGCGTACACGAGAACCTTAACTTCATGGCCATTGGTGAGCTCTGAATATGTCTTCTTCAACCTTACTGATTAGCTCTATTGCAGTGATTCTCCCAGTTTGGTATGCATTGGCCACGGGCCCCCATAACTCTAAGAGAGTGTACAAATGGATCTAAATGGACCCATGTCCACTTGGTTTCATTTGTACACTCTGAGTTACAGACCTGTACGGGTCCATTTGGTGCCGTATCAGTTATTAAGCTGTCTCCCCCCCCCCCCCCCCCCCTAGAACGACCCACTTTGAGAATCACTGCTCTATTGAACCGGCTGCCACAAAATGTTTAACCTAGTTTGTGGATAGATACTGATGACTTTTGTTATTTCTTGGCAGGCTTCACGGATGGCAGTGTAGTGTTGACCAAGGGTGACATCACCAGAGATAGGCACAGTAAAACCCTGACCCTGCATGAAGGCACTTCCCCAGTTACTGGCCTTTCCTTCCGCCAAATGGGCAAGGTCACGCAGCTGTTTGTTGCCACTCTGGAGAAAGTCCATGTAAGTCATAATAATTATAACTTTGTGCTGGTTCTTTTATGTGACTATTTCTGGATATTTTCCTTTGTGTGGTGAAATTAATTGACTGTTAGGTTTTCCAATACCAAATGTATGAAATAAATGAATTAGTATCACATACCTACATATTATTACCTCCTAGCCTTTATTTGCCTTTATTTGCCCTGGGTGAGGGCAAGCTACATTATAGAAAGGTAAGAAAGCTGTTGATGTCATGACACGCCATGACACTTTCATGGACGGAAAACCTCGCACCGGAAGTTCCATGACATACATTGCAGTAAATGGAGCCGGTTGGACCAGCTCATGAACAAACATTCTTTCGGAACAATTGAGACCTTTGTCATATAATCGGTTCAGGGAAATAAAAGAAGACATATCACAGGTTGTTTTCTAATCACTTGCTTTTTGATGTGAAGTACATCATTTTATTTGAGGATCTAAACAGCGGCAGGTATCGTTTCTGTCTCCGAGGTATCACAAGATTTGGCTGCCAGACAGGAAACGACGGACAGTCTCGCGATACTTGGCACATTCAGAAACATACTTTTTGCTCTTTAGATACCTCTATAAAATTACAGTGTACACATCGAAAAGCAACACAGCAGACAATAATGTGTTATATGATTTCTGTTATTTTCCAGAAGTGATTACTTTACAAAGGTCTCAGTCATTCAGAAATAGCGACGAATCGTCCGTTTGGAATTGCATCATGGTGTCTTTACCTTCTTTTTCATATACCTTTGGTGAGGGGAGTCAAGCTTGTGCTGATTGGTCAGCTGCAGCTGACGAAATAGCACAGCTGAACCACAAGCTGAACTGCCATTGTGCTCAACCTGCTTAAAAATAATTATTATTATTAAAAATGGAAATATATTGTGTATCCATTTCATACGTTCAGTAATTAATCAAATGTGAACTGCCTATTATACACCTAGATTTCAGGGGAACATCACTGGTGTCAATATTACTAATACAGATTTAGCCTGTAATACAACGATGGGTGTCTATCTTGAGATTTCTTCAACTGCCTGTCACCCCTTGACTTAACTTCCCCATCATTTTCTACTCATGGGCAGTGCTACACCCTATCCATCAAGGAGTACCCCAGGTTTGACCTGGACGACACACATGGCTGTGCGCTACGTTGCTCCTCGATCACTGACCCCTCCCAGGACTCTCAGTTCATTGTGGCCGGTGATGAATGTGTGTATCTGTACCAGCCTGATGAACGAGGGCCCTGCTTTGCTTTTGATGGAAACAAGCTGTTGGCCCATTGGCACCGAGGCTATTTGCTCTTACTCATTCGGGACACAAAGTTACCAAACAAGTAAGGAGAATCTTAACCACTTATTTAATTTAGTCTTTTCAGAAATAGCCGATCTACAAGCTCACAGTGCGTGGCACTGCAACACGCTGTGAGAGCTGCCATTTCAAAACAACATTAGGAAGATTTGTGACACATTGTGAAGATCTTGTTGGAATGTTGGAAACATTTAGACAATTTCTGCCTATAATGTCATGCTCTAAATAAAAATGCTTAAATAATAGTACGTACTGTATGTATATGTGTCATCTTCTGATATTTTATATAGTAGTAATATACTGATTTTATATCGCACTTTATAAATTACAAAGTGCTTTACATAAAACTGAAGATAATCCGTTTTGATTTGAAGATGTGATGCTAATGGCTCTGTTTCTATATCCAGGTCTGGATTTGCCAGCAGGGAGTCCTCACCATCAGAAAAACAACAACTAACCATCTATGATCTGGACAACAAGTTCATCGCCTACAGTGCCTCTTTTGACGATATTGTGGATGTGCTGGCGGAGTGGGGCTCCTTCTACATTCTGACGAGAGACGGCAAGATGTTTGTTCTCCAGGAAAAGGACACTCAGACCAAGCTAGAGGTGAGTCCCAAAGGTTGGCTAGTGCTACCTGTATTAGTCCAATAATTAAATGGCAGAGGTTGGACAAAATTGGATTATTTTGTTTCTCACCTGATTCTGACAGGACATTAGGTCTACTAGCCAGGATAAGAAAATCTACCCTAATCTGACACGTCACATGCTACTCAAAGCATAATGAAATTTAGAAATGTTTGCCTTATAATAGGTTATCAACAGGGCCATCTTGGATTAAGGCAAATTTAGGGTATTAGCAGTGAGAAGATTAGGGTAGATCTTTTATCCTGGCTAGTAGACCTAATGCCCTGTCAGAATCAGTTGAGAAACAAAATAATCCAATATTGTCCAACCTGAGAGGATTGTTTTTACTTTATTTACTATCATGTTCTGATACCTCTGAGGCACGTTATTAATGTTCTACAACTAGATTCTGGGAAGGACTTGCTGTGATTGGCTATTTGGCAGGTGTGCCACTTTATGCTTAAAGTGTAAGACCACTTTTTTAGAGGTTTGGTTTGTGTAGTTACCTTACCATGATGTAACTCCAAATGTGGACAAGAAATTAAAAAAAAAAAATACTCCAGTGATTAGAAATTGATAATCCAAAATATGCTCCTCATAGACTTACATTGTACACTGAAACAGCTCTCAAAGTCACTCTTTTAGTACGTAAACAAAGACAAACAAAGTTGATTCAGACAATATAGAGCTTCACCAAAACTCATGTGGTTATATTTTCTTTTCCCCCTTTTTGTAAAGAATACAACTGGTCGACTTGTGACCCTTTGTTTAGGATACACTGCTCTAAGGGAATGTCTGAGGATAGTGTTTCCTGACACTGAGCTGTTTTATTTTGGTCATAATTCCCTATGTCCTTCTAGATGCTGTTCAAAAAGAACCTGTTTGTAATGGCCATAAA
Organism: Electrona antarctica; assembly: GCF_951216825.1. NCBI lineage: Eukaryota > Metazoa > Chordata > Actinopteri > Myctophiformes > Myctophidae > Electrona > Electrona antarctica. Next base: position 14,636,723 of record NC_136789.1, read on the forward strand.
CCTGGCCAAGAGCCAACACTTGGATAGTGATGGTCTGTCAGAAATCTTCAGACAGTATGGCGATCACCTATACCTAAAGGGAGACCACGACGGAGCTATTCAACAGTACATTCGGTAAGATTTCTCCTGAAGAAAAAATAGCCTACTCCTTCCTTCATTTTCATGTAGCTGTTGCTAACCGGTTTGCTTGGTGCTGTACTCTTGCAATATCTATCGGAGGGCTAGTGGTGATATTTGTTTATCTTATCATGTATAATAGTTTATTGAAGGATCAAATGCATCAAAGTCACATTAAAGATAATCAGCTGTATTGCAGTCAACTTCTGTTACAGATAATTAACAACATGGTACCACCAGGAGGGATTTCATAATGTTTAAATAAAGATATGCTTTAAGTCAACACCAAGATGAATTGTGGAATAGGAGAATGCATATGTTGTAATTAACACTCGTCTTTTATAACCACAAGTAAGCTATGACAAATAGCAACAAAAAGCAACAAGACAGCCTGAGAAAGAAAACACATTGTTATGGTACCAAAATAGCTGTTGCATTTGAGACCATCATTCCCCAGCCTTTGAACATTACTGTTGGAGACTAGAACACATTCATTGACTCCACAACTTGATGTTAACAGTTCAAACCGGGGTCCCCCATGCGTACTTAATCCCCACTTATTTCCCTCTACACAAAATCTCTTTGCCAAATGATATACATCAGTTGACAAATCAATCTGTTTGATGGTTGCTTTCCTTATCCTCATCATATAGAACACTTTAATTACAGATGTGACTACATATTGTTTTGCGTCATACTCATAACGTGACGCCTTGTGAACTTGTAGATTTGCTATGTTTGGCAAACATTTGCTTATTTTAACCAAATGATCGCTAGCGTTCGTTCAAGTGGTTAAGCCGCTCGTCACATTTTATTGCAGCACCATTGGAAAGCTGGAGCCCTCCTATGTGATCCGGAAATTCCTGGATGCTCAAAGGATCCACAACCTGACCGCCTACCTGCAAGCTTTGCACAGGCAGTCCCTTGCCAACGCAGACCACACCACCCTGCTGCTCAACTGCTACACCAAGCTGAAAGACAGCGCCAAGCTGGAGGAGTTCATCAAGGTTAGGGTGACTGCTGCGAGTGAGCATTTACTGTTGGACAAACAGTACTGTGCCTAATCTCATGCTGAATCCAGTGGATAAAAATAAGTTTTAATTTGAGTAATTAATCCACATGCAATTTACAATTTACAATTTAGGCATTTAGCAGACGCTCTTAATCCAGAGCGACTTACAATAGGCAAGAACAGAAAGCATGGGAATACATCACATATGTAACAAAATGCATTTATCGCGAAACATGCGTAAGCTAAGACCGTGACTAGAACATATCTATATAATGACACTATACATATAAACTATAACTAGAACATATCTATATAATGACACTATACATATAAACTACACATATGTGCTATACTATGCTGTACATATATACTATGAAGTGCTATGACTACATACAATGCACTTATTGTGCTGTCTACATGACATGCTATAAGTCTGTTTCAAATGCTATATAAGTCTAAGAAGTGCTGTCTAAGGGGGTAGGGTAAGTGCTATGGGCCATGATGGAGTCTGAAAAGGTGGGTTTTCAGACTACGGCGGAAGATCGGGAGTGATGCTGCAGTTCTGATTGCAACGGGAAGAGCATTCCACAGTTTTGGGGCCAGAAGGGAGAAGAGTTTGGGACGTGTGGAGCGTTGTCCCGGCGTTTTTAGTGAGGGTACTTCCAGCTTCCCTGCGTTGGCTGATCTGAGTGCGCGGGAGGGTTTGTAGGGTTCAATCATGCTGGCAAGATATGGGGGAGCCATACCTTTGGTTGCTTTAAATGCCAACATCAGAGTTTTGTATTCTGTGCGGGCAGCGACCGGGAGCCAGTGCAGGGAGCGGAGCAGGGGGGAGACATGTGAGAATTTTGGCTGGTTGAAGACCAAGCGAGCTGCGGCATTTTGGATCAGTTGGAGAGGCTTCAGTGCACATGCCGGTAGGCCAGTAAGGAGAGAGTTACAATAGTCAAGCTTTGACAGGACTGTTGTCTGGATTAGGAGCTGGGATGATTCCTGGGTGAGGAACGGTCTAATTCGTCGTATGTTATAGAGTGTGAACCTACAGGATCGAGTGACACATGAACCCTAGCATCCCTATTTACAAACTCACAATGCATCACACATTGAGCATGTGTAGATGGACTATTATTTGTGCTATTTGTCATACAACAAAGTTTAAATTGTAGGGTTTAAGTGGTTAACCCATTAAAACCGTGACAATATCTGTCGTTTTAGATTTTAGCTAGCTATATATATATATATATATATATATATATATATATATAGCATGTTTTTCTGAAAACTTAGGATTTAGATGTTTCTCAAAAGTAGAAAGTCTTCTCTTCTGGGAGTCCCTGGCACACAACATTTTCAGATGGGCGTCCGCTGCCATATATTGTATATCTATCTTCTATCTATAAATGCACCACGTCTCTGTCTGTGTGTACGGTTGTAATCTACGTAACTCGAGAACCGTTCACCCCACCGACTTCAAATTCGACACACGTGTTCCACACCCCCGCAGGGAGTGCCCGGTGTCGAGGCGGTCGGACCCACGGTTGTCCAGAAACGCCACAAACGGCCTCTGCCTGGGCTCTGAACAGGGCCCCTGCCCCTTGTGCCCAGGGTCCATATACTCATACTGTATGGAGCTGGCCTGTTCTGACATAATTCTAACATCTGCATAGACCCCATATTTGGGCATGCCTGACGAAGAACTCCATATATGGGTTATGGGCATAAAATGGACACAGACATAATTACTGTGTGGGGCATGCATTTCCAACTTGCATCGTTACAAGTACAGGTAGTTAGTTTATGATCAGGGTGAGTGCTTGATTCATTTTACAGTGTTCACTCATTGGTCACTTTCCCTTCTGTTTTCAACAGAGCAGTGAGTCTGAGGTCCACTTTGATGTGGAGATCGCCATCAAGGTTCTGCGGCAGGCTGGGTACCACAGCCATGCCGTTTTCCTGGCTGAGAAACACATGCACCATGAGTGGTACCTGAAGATCCAACTTGAAGACCTGAAGGTGAAAAACATAGCTTTCTGTAATATTAGCTGTTAACAGTCAGTAAGAAGTGCTCTATACGAGTTCATCTACCTATCTATCTTGTTAGATAGATAGATAGGTAGATGAACTAGCTGCTTTTAAAGACGTGTTGTTTCTTTTGCACGTTCATGGCCTCTGTGATGATTGGATATTGATCCACTGCCTGTAAAAGTGTGTATTGGTTGTACAACTTGGCATGCATGGCACTATTGTATATTTACTTACAGTAACTATTTCACCTGAACAATATTTAATGTCGAAAATGTGAAAAGTTGTGTGTGTTAGTATTGGTAGTAGTACTGTAATACAATTCCAATTAGGTTAATTTTAGCCTAGTTAGTTGTATTATCCAAGACGAGGTGTGACTGAACAGATGGTGTGGTTAAACTCCATGCCTCTCCGCCATGTGACAGAACTACCAAGAAGCGCTCCGCTACATCGGACGGCTGCCCTTTGAACAGGCCGAGAGCAACATGAAGCGCTACGGCAAGACCCTGATGCACCACGTCCCCGATGGCACCACGCTGCTGCTGAAGGGCCTGTGCACAGATTACCAGCCCAACCCAGACGCCACAGACAGAGACAGCTTGGACAAGGGTCCTACAAATAAGGTCAGCCTGTCTGACATGCAGCAGTGCATCATGTTAAACCATTAACCAAGTTCTTATTGTCTCCACCAGGCCAAAGGCATGGGGAGAGAGTATGTTTTGCACTCTGTCCGTGTGTGTGTGTCCTTCCGTCCGTCCGTTATCAGCTAATCTCCGGCACCGTTGGCCCGATCCATGCCAAACTTTGCACAAACACTCCCTGGATGCCAACGACGAACCTCTGCCCCAAATATTCCTCAACGGCCTGTTATAGCGCCACCATGAGGCCGATTTAGGCAAAACACATTTCTGTAGATAACTCGTACACATTTTATCCATACATCACACAATTCGGTATACACTATCTCCATAGTCATGTGATCAACACAGATCTGCACAATTTCCCATCTTCCATCCTGATTGGCTAAGATTGGCTTCCAAAGCTCACATGATTGGTCCGTTTCGAACAAAATGCCACAAATCACAAACAGTGTCCAATTTCCATGAAATTATACATGCACATTTCCACTAGGAAAGTGCCCCTATAACTGCATGACAACTTATGTATGTGCACTCCCTAGAGGCCATGGAAAAAACATTTTCCCTGCATCCCTCCACATCTGCCGGTTATCTCTGTAGTCATGTGATCAAGACGAGCCTGTTGGATTTCTCAGATTCTACACTGATTAGCTAAGATTGCCTTCCAAAGTTTTCAGGAGTAGCCCATTTTGTACAAAATGCTGCACATGTCCTGCTCATCCAGAATTCTATCCTCAGAGATGCTATGAGTTATCTGGCTCTGCATTTCCTCAACAAAATGAAGAAAATTGTTGCAAGAAACAAACAAACAAAAAAAACATGTTTATATTACTCCTAAACATTTTGCCAAACATCACACACACTCCTATCCTCCTGGTGGAGACCTGTGCCCAGAAGGGCACTTTTTCTAGTTTTTTATGTGTCATACTCAATCATAGGACCACAATGGAAACAAGCCCTCAGGGCTTTTTGTGGAAGTAAGTAAGTAACTGTGTTATCCTTTTAGCATTGTTGATTAACTGTACCTTTTTTCAAACCGTTTAAAAAATGCATACTGGACATACGTTTTCAACTAAATTCTGTTCGATTTTCTTTAGCGTATGTAAGTTATTTGAAGAAAAACAAACAAACAGTGCTTTTTATCATTGCACAAGAAAAAAAACAAGAACAGGAGCTAACATGAAGTGTTGGGTACAGGACATGTGGGTTAAGTCCCATACATCAAATGTTTACATATGCGCTTCTCAACAAAAAAACATTTAGCCTGAGCACTTGTTTTGGTTCATTCAATATCCAGCGTATGTGCAAGGTTTTACAACATGACTTTCTAAATCACTTAGAAACGAATTAAGGCAGGCATGCCTTGTGTTGTGAGGCGTGCTTGAGTCCCAGAGCGGGCAAGTGCCCACCTTGAGCATGGGTGCTGGTTTTCTTTGGGATTGGCATACATACACGCTATCAAAATATTCAGCAACAAGAACTGTGGAACTATGGAATGTTACAAAAGCTCCAGTACTGTAGAAATCCAGTTGATGAGGTTGAAAAGACCCTGTAAGTTACAGCAAGTGATGGAATCTGTTTGACTACAAATATGTCTTACCTATCTACTTTAGTTTATCACCCCCTTTTGTATACTTGTCGTGAGTTTTTTTTGGTTTATGACGGTAATGCTGATAACCATTGTTCAAATGCATAACTCATGTCTAAATATCAATATATCTTCTGGTGCCAGGCCAACTCTGAAGAGTTCATCCAGATATTTGCCAATAACCCACGTGAGCTGAAGGCTTTCCTGGAGCACATGATCGAGGTAGAGCCCTTCTCATCTCAAGGTGTCTACGACACACTGCTGGAGCTTCGGCTGCAGGACTGGGCACACGAACAGAACCCTGAGGTGAATGCAAAACACACACTACTTTGTTGTCACTTGTTTTTGTTTTTCCTTGGTTTATAACACGGTTAAGTTTTACCTGACATGAAAGAGCATCTTGTATTTGTTTGTCTTGCAGAGAAAAAAGGTCCTCCAGGGGGCAGCACTGTCACTACTGAGGAGTGATAATACTGTCTTTGATAAGGCTCTTGTCCTCTGTCAGATGCATAACTTCAAAGAAGGGGTCCTCTACCTGTATGAGAAAGGCAAACTGTAAGTGTGCCTTTAACTTGTGTTAGCTCAGACCAAACACCGGTAACACTGGTAATGTTTGGTTTACTGCATTACTTTGAATCTGTCAAAGTGTCAAACACTAAAGCCCACTCCACACCAATGATTCGCCATGCAACTCCTTGCAACATGCAACTACTTGCAACCATTATCCCCAATAGCAGTTGCAATGGAGTTGTGATTAGTCTCATTGGTGCGGTTTAGCCTTTAAACACTGCCATCATAATTTGAGTAAAATGCTAACATCTCATCCATTTTAATCTGAACAGATACCAGCAGATTATGCACTACCATATGCAGAACGAGGAGTATGGCAAGGTGGTGGAGGCCTGCAAGCGCTATGGAGACCAGGAGGTGTGCCTGTGGGAGCAGGCGCTGGGTTACTTTGCCAGGAAAGAAGAAGACTGCAAGGCCTATATCAGTGAAGTCTTGCATCACATAGACCAAAACAACTTGATGCCCCCTCTACTTGGTGAGTTGAAACTGCTTTTTAATGCAGTGTGAAAAAAAAAATCAAAATACAATAAGATTCCAATTTCCAGAATAGCTTAAACAGAGCAGTAAAATGGCATTTAACTTTAGTTTGTTAAATGGGCGTTTTCCAATTTGTCTCTGCATGTCTGTCTGTACGTACTTAACCCGAGAACCGTTTGCTCCACGACTTCAAATTCGACACACGCGTTCCACACCCCCACAGGGAGTGCAGTGCCCGGTGTCAAGTCGGTCAGACCCACGGTTGTACAGAACCACCACAAAAGGCCTCTGCCCGGACAGTGCACCTGATCACCCCTATATCTCCATATATGGAGCTGGCCTGTTCTGACATCATTCGGACATCTGCATAGACTCCATATCTGGGCATGCCTGACAAAGAACTCCATATATGGGCATAAAAGGGAGTCAAGGGACACAGACATAATAACTGGGTGAGGCATACATTTCCAACTTCCATCGTTCCAAGTAGGAGAGTGACCAACGGGCACTGCTGCAGTGTTATAAATTAGTTAACAGATTTAAATTGTCATCCCACTGATGTCATCATGAACACTCTTATTCTCTCTAGGAGCACTGTGACAGTATGGAATGTTATATTAACTTGTAGCTATGATTTCACAATTGAATATAATAAAGTCAATTGGGCTTTTTAGGAAACGGATCTAAGTTATGAGCCACAATCTGTAGTGAAAATCTTCCTTGGAGTCATTTACATTGTCAAAATATGCTTCAGACACATTACAGGTAAACTGTCCAATGTCCATTTTGTCCATTCAATGTTGCTTAGTGTAGCATGTGTATGTGTTTGCTATCACAGTGGTGCAAACGCTGGCACACAACTCCACGGCCACGCTGTCCGTCATCAAGGACTACCTCATCAACAAGCTAGAGAGGGAGAGCCAGCAGATCGAAGATGATGAGCGCAAGATCAGCCAGTACCGCGAGGAAACGGCCCACCTCCGCTCTGAGATCCAGGAGCTCCGGAGCAGGTTGGTTGTTTTCAGGGTCCTTTATAACTTTGTCTCGATATGAGCTTTTCAAGTGGGCCCTGATCCGGAAAAGGTTGGGAACCACTGCCCTAGCTCATGGTTATTGTCGGATCACAGAAACAGCGCTTTATTTTTTGTTTTACGTTGATTTTCTACCCTGGTCTTTCCCATGCAGCGCAAAGATTTTTCAGAAGACGAAGTGTAACATGTGCAACAGCCCTCTGGAGCTGCCCTCCGTTCATTTCCTGTGCAGTCACTCCTTCCATCAGCACTGCTTTGAGAGCTACGCTGAGAGCGAGGCAGAGTGTCCAACCTGTACGCCAGAGAACCGCAAGGTTATGGACATGCTGCGGGCCCAGGACCAGAAACGAGACCTGCATGACCATTTCACCAGACAGGTGACTCAGTTAATCTCAAACGTCAGGAAACGTAAACAACATAGTTACCCGTTCGCACTATAAATGTCTTTAGTTTAAACACAGAGAGAATCAGCAATCTGAAAATGCGCCGTGGGTATTTCAAATCAAACTATTATTTGTTGACGACTCAGTCATACAGGTTTTTATTATAATGTTTTATTCGCAGAGAAAAATCAACCTTAGTTCCAAATGATATAATAAGAGTACCACAGACGAATAACAGTCTAAGTCCACACTATTGATCCATAATATATAAATGATAGATAAGGGTTCAGGACAACGAGGCCTTTTCGTGGAGGGGTCAGTCTGAAATTTGGACTTAGACTGTTTTTCGTCTGTGGTACTATTATATATAAGTAATATTTGTTATCTGTGCAGATGTACTCATGATACAAACAGCAGTTTAAATCAATGAATTAATCACACAAAATAAATGCTCCTCGTATAAGTAAGGACAACCTGGATGTGTAAGGCATCCCTATTTTGGGGCGTGTATAGGTACAAACGATTTATTTTATTTATTTTAGAAAGTGGAAAATAGCAGGGCTAAAAGCTCACAAAGTGTTGTGATGACCAGAGCTTAAGTGGTTAAGCTTGCCTTCCTTGTCTGTTTGCTGCAGCATATACATGTAGTAGGTAGCAGATTAAATCATCACAATGATTCATTTTTGATCTGTAATATGTCTCTTTTTTTTCAGCTGCGTTGCTCCAATGATGGTTTCTCGGTTGTGGCTGACTATTTTGGTAGAGGGGTGTTTAACAAACTGACTCTGGTCACCGACCCTCCTGGAAGCAAGAATGTGGGGAATCTAGAGGTAGATCTCCAGAGGGACCTTCTCATCCAGACCAAAAGGAACAGCTAAAACACTCACAACACACACAACAAAGTCACAAACACACACACGGAAATAGAATCGTACCATGTCTCAGAGGCTGTTCTGACGACAAGCTTTGTTGCACAGGATTTCACTTTATTTTATTAGAGGATAAACATATGCCTGCCTGCTGCAGTAACTATGATGAAATGTGTTTGCATAGTTCCTGCTTGGGGACTCATAATGTATTTAAGATTGAAACATGTTTTACTGTGTCTATAAACTGCTATGAACAATGCCTTAAACTTTTTGGTTATGAGTGCTTGATTTCTTGTGCATTCTGTATTGTAAAGAAATACTGTAGTCGAACAAATTCAAATATTGTCATTTATGTCTGTTATGCTTGCAGAATAAAATTGTAAAGGACTGAGTCGAGACAACCCTATCAATTGGTATATATTCTCTTTAGCCTTGTTTCCAGACTATGTATTTTATGACTGCAACTCATGATTATTTTCGTAATCAATTACTCTTTATTGTTTCTTCAATAATTGATACATTTAAAAGAGTATTGTATGATAATTAGGGTTGTCCCGATCAGGTTTTTTGCTCCCGATCCGATTCCGATAATTTGATTTTGAGTATATGCCGATACCGATTTTTCCCGATCCGATATTTATATTTTTATGGAACACTTATGCCATATCACAATAGTACAATATCCAAAATCACAGACAATATCCAGTCTAATATGATATGGAAATGATGTGATCGGCTCCGATTTCCGATCACATGATTGGATCAGGATAACCCTAATGATAATAAAGTAGATTGATTGATTGAAATATTTATTAACAGTTTGCAGAATTACAGTACATTTCAAGCACAAACTCAATACAAAGGCTGTTAACTGTGAGTGGACGACCCAATTAAGCATTACACTTGTTTACAAGAGGGTCCACCATGTTCAATTCATCAAACATTTAGAGACGTACAAATAGACACTTCTATATAGACAAAGAACAGAACAGATAGGGCCCGCACACCAGTTTCATGACCTCCGGGCCCTATCTCCTTCAATATTATGCCTTATTGGCCATGCACCCACCATCGATGTGCGTGCAAATGGGTATGCTCTGATGACAATAAAGTAGAACATTATGGACAAGCTCATCTCTGCATTCTTGAAATGCATTCTTGAAATTATGGCAGTTTGTTAATACAACTTCTGGAAGGTAGAGTCATGCGCAAAACGGAACATCGACCGGAATAAGGAAGGACTGAAGCTTATTACTGCAGTGTGTTACAGAATTAATGCAGCTGTTTCCTCTCCAGCCAAAGGCACGCCACACACTCACTGGTTTGCACGGTGACTTGGCTCATGACACACCCTACTGTAGTTTATGCTGACCATGACTGGAAAAAACACCACTTAACCGATAATCTACTGTCATTACTACACACAGGCTACAAAGTGTAGCCGTAGCCTGTGTGTTGACTGAATTTAATCTGCAAACGTATTTAATCCGTTGAAGGGAATGGTGCACAGTGACTAATACTTCCTTTTGCTATTTTTCTTTTCTTTTTAAACAAAGAAATATATTTCAAAGACTTAAGACTTTTTCCAAAAACAGTACAGTACAGAGCACAGTACACTACAATACAGAGCACAGTACAGTAACTATAACAAATGTACTATAGTTGCACCGCTCACTTCACACAGGTGTGATCCCCCCCCCCCCCCCCCCATTTAGTTGGTTGCAAATATCAAACGAAGACTCGGTTGTTCAGAAAGACACAAGTTCACAACTTGGCCATTAGGGAGTGCTAAAACAAGGTGATCAAAACCTCAGCATTGGCCTGCATACTGTTAAACAAAAGACATGATAGTATATACTATTAAACGAGTGAGTGACAGTAATAATACTAGTACTGTCACTTACTCGTTTGCCATGAGTGACATGTCATGGCGGGGGAGGGGGGTACTTTGTAAAGACTTCTCATGACAAGTGTCAAGAAAGTGTGTAGTCTGCAGAGTGCAGACTGCAGCCCTCTCCTGTCCCTGTCTGTCCATCTATGGTCTCCGTCTCCACCGCCGACCACCGGCCACCACCACGCACATGACACGAGTCACACGACTACACTGGCATTACCAGTGCAAGAGTTGACTCGGATGTCATCAGGTGCTGTGTACAGAGCTGATATGAAAATGCAACAAATCTTGCCGGCGATTGCAACTTGCAACCTCGATGGATACAGCATGGACCCTATGCGCAGGCGCAGACTCTTTTTGTTTTGACGTGAATCGGGTTCACGCCCATTCATCGAACGTGGACCAATCGCGTGCGGACAATAGGCTTCTTGCCCGCGTCACTCACAGCACGTGGCCCTATCACCGCCCAGTGCGTGGAGAGAGCTGGGCGGGGCCTGCGGGGTGGAGGGTCACCGCAGTGATGTTTAGATGCCATATTCCGGAGGAACTATCGCGCTGCGATTGGCTAGCTGGTTGTCCGGCCAACCACCCACATACAAACAGGATACAGATTGTAACAAGATACTATACTGATTTCTCTGAAGTTCATTGGACGATTATGTTCTCTAGCGTTGCCATTGCGCGCGTGAGATTACGCACACAGCTGTCAAAATAATTGGTCAAATAACAATATTATTATAATAATGACATAAACATAACATGACATCCTCCTGGCTCGTGTCGTTGGTTGCCTGACAACCAACTACCCAATCTTGGCGCGGCTGTTCACCCTGGCAATGGGATGGAGACTCTACCTTTCCCCCTTGCAGCGGCGTCAGTGGATCCAATGAGATCACGCCGCGTTCCGGGCCCTATGTGAGAACAAGCCGGTCGAAAGAGGAAAAATAAAAACTACACAGAGGCGTTGTTGTGTGAATGAGAGAGAGAAAACTGCTGAAGCTCACAGACATCTAGGGGGGGAAACGCGTTTTAGTTGATTAGTTTGAGTCTCTGTCAGCCACGCGCGTGTTGCCGCACCATCGGTGCTGGTTAAAGAGAGGTAAGTTGTGTCATGTGTCACTCATGTATTCTTGGTGATGGCTGGGAGGCAGCAGGCTAGCTAACAGCCTGTCAAACTTGTCGTATAGGTATGATAATCAAGTTGGTAGGAGTAGCTTATTTTTTTTGAACAGGGCAACACATGGAATGAGATTACCTTATTGTCCAGCAATGACTACATTTAAATGTTCAAGGTGTAACCATGTAAGGACTTCTCTGTGACGAGCCAATATGTGCAAGTTGTTTCCAGAAAGTAAGAGCTGTGCTCTTTGTTTTTGAATGGCCAGATTGTACCTGTGCATCCATTTGGTGTTCATGCGTCATTTCTGGAATTATCCACGTTCAGACACATGCAGATAGAGCCTGTTGTTCTCCCCGAAAGACGCATAACTGATTGTTATGCATTGTGTGTCAAGTCAATGCCTTTGTCTCATTAAAGATCAAAAGAGGTGCATTATCCTCCCGTTGAATATAATTGCAGTGAGTGTGCCTGGCTGCTACACGTTGTAGGTGTTACAATCTTAGCTAATATGACACACTTGACAATGGTATTAATGCCACGTGTTTGGAAACTGTCCATACACCTCTTGTACTCAATGGGTTATGGGTGGGAATCTGGATGTGGTCTATTAAGTGCAGTGCACCTGGCAGGTTGCCCAACCGAGGAACTAATTGATGATCCTCATCCCAGTATCCCACTTAAATTTAAACTACTTTCAACTCCAAAGAGAACCAATATGAAGGACCCAGAATAGTGGTGAGAGATCATGATTTATTGTCATGATCTGTAAAAATGCCCCTTGCAAAAGGTTTTAATGGTTGGGTAGGGAAATGGGAAATAGAGCCTTCTAGCTTCACTATAGACAGGACAGGTTAGTGTAGTGAGGCCAGTGAGGTTGCCATAAACTGGACGTTTTGACTTGTAAGCCCATGAAGTGAACATTTGTGGTATGTAAACACAGATATGACAAAATATACATACAACAATACATAATATACCAATTTCTATTTTATTACACCAGAGGAATATTTAGAATATTTGGAAAAATGAATTAAAATGACGTTAATTGAACCAACTTGCTAGGTTATTATATTAATTGACAATTCAAACATTTAAAAAAGGTTATTATACTTACTGAAATGTGGCACATTTAACTGGCTGAGCCACCAGTCACCCCTGCCCACCTTTTGTAACCCTACTGTAATTATACATTCATGCAGACCGTCCCTTCTGTCCCCGCTTCTAAATTTGTTTTTTCTGACCTATCCTATGCCAGATCTTTTGATCTGATCCTGATTTTGGAGAGTCCTAGACCACTTATTGCCGATGTTTTGACCAATGTTTTGTATTGAAATCTAATTGGAAAAACCAAGATTTTGATAGATCATAAAACATGTAGCCTAAATTAACTACGTTAAACATGCTGCATCACAATGCGTTGTGAGCTTGTAGGTCTGCTATTTCGGTGAGGTACCCAAAATAAAGGCCAGATTGAAAATGGTTACCAATAGTCAGACACCCTCCCTAAACCCTAACCTCACAGGAAGCCACATGTGATTTCTAACCTGCAGCACGGGTGATTTTTAACCCGCATGATTTTTAATAATTGCTCTGACTAATGATTGTAGGACTGTTGGTATGTCTATCCAACGTATGCACCCCAAAAATCAATACATATCTGCTGCATAATTGCAATATAAATGTTGTCAAAAAGTATAATAAATAATAGCAAATATTTTGTCAAGACCTGAAATACCATAAGGAACTTAAAATAGGATATTTGCAGCAGATTCTCTGTGCTGGTTTGAAAATCAATGAAATGTAAGTAAATACTGAGTGAAGGCATCGATGCTGCAATAACGGTTGCAGTAAAAGTCCATCTCCTAGATAATGACAAGATGCGAGCCTGCTCTATGAAACACATTTTTAACCGTTTCAGCAGTGACATCGAAATTATTACTGGCCAGTCATGTATGTTGTCTTAGCAGAAAGAGTCAGTGTTCCTCTAATCCTCTTCAGTTCATGGACAGTGACAGTCCAGGGGGTGGACTGGCCTGGGGTGGCACGGGGCACAACTCTGCCATACCTGCCGACATTAGATTGTAACAAAACAGGACATTTTCCACGACCATGCCCCCAACCCCCCCCAAAATGGTGATTAAAGCTATTTCATTGCATGTGTGCGCATACATGCACCCGTGTCGTCTGTGTGTGCGCACGCCCCAATAGGGCCACCCCAGTCAAAAAAAGTCTGGATCAATGATGCATTTTGTTTTTGAATAACAGGTTCATCATGAGGAGAAAGCTGCCATTGTGTGCTCTCTTCTGTCTGGTTCTGGCAATGTTGCCTTCTCATACAGGTAATGAAAATGTCACAATGCCACAATATGTCTTTATACTGAAAGATCTTTATTATTTTCAAGTGCACACTGAAATTGAAGCAACTATAAGTAAGGCGGACAAAGTAAATATGAGAAACAAGTTAAAAGTTACTAAATTATGTGCAGCAGAAAAAGCAAACTGTAAAACATCTCTGAATTGATTAGGCATCACAGTTTATGAAATCAAAGAAATACAGAAATTAATTATAGGTGTCGTCCTGGCTCCTGCCCAAAATATATGGAACGCATGCGGCGTGGCTCAGGGGTAGAGTGGCAACCACAATGTTGCCAGTTCGAACCCGGGCTCCCCCAGAGTTGGTGTCGAAGTGTCCTTGAGCAAGACACTGAACCCCAAATTGCTCCTGATGTGCTGGTTGGTGCCTTGCATGGTTTCCGCCGCCATCTGTGTATGAATGGGAGAATTCACCCAATCTATGTAAAGCGCCTTGGATAAAGGCACTATATAAATGCACCATTTACCATTTACCACATACTTTGTAAATATTCCACCGTTCAAGCTGTCAATGTCAGATGCAGGCTTATAAGATAGATAGATAGTTAATTGTGTTATGTGTTTTTTAGATTTGATTCTAGAATGCTGTAATACTTGAAAACCTCTGTTGCCCATGTCTCAGAACGACATTATCTGCCCATAACACAGTTTTTATCCTCTTTGCAGCATCTGTAGCAGTCATGTCTGTTGACTTGGGCAGTGAGTGGATGAAAGTAGCAATAGTGAAACCGGGTGTGCCAATGGAAATTGCTCTCAACAAGTGAGTATATCTGTCCCAGTATTCTAATCTCATTGTATACTACTTGACTGTGTTTGACCAGCTGTCCTCATTGTGCATTACTACCTTGTTACCTTGCACCTTGAATGTACAGTGCTTACTGCTTGCATGCGACTTCATCTCGTAACTTTAACATTATGCTAATAGCGTTGCTATTGTGTATTCTTTGGAAGAGCATGATAAATGTTTTCTTCTTTTTTTTTTGTGGGAAATGGGTATTAAAGTTAATAGTGCAGTAATCTTCAATATTTATTATATTTTTTACTTTATATGAATGCTCACATTTCAAAAGCATGCACAGTTGGTTGCTTGTGAAGTGTACAGTACTTTCCAAGCTGCCTATATTGTAAAGTGTCTTCTGTACAGGGAGTCGAGGAGGAAAACGCCAGTAGCCGTGTGTCTCAAGGAAACTGAGAGACTATTTGGAGATGGTGCATTAGGAGTGGTGAGATGCTTTCTTGGATTATTTGACACGTTGAAAGAAACTCCACTTGAACTTTCAGCAATGGAAGGATTAGTTGCACAATGAATATATGGCTCCACTCAGACAAATGTGACATAATCTTCCTAACAATCAATGTATTTTCTAATACATTTGTCAACTTGCCTCTATTTGTAGTCTGTGAAGAACCCCAAGATCGTCTATAGGCACCTTCAGAGCCTACTGGGCAAGAAACACGACAACCCCCAGGTGACACTCTACCAGAAACGCTTCCCTGAGCACCAGCTGCTAGAGGACCCGGCCAGAGGCACAGTTTACTTTAAAAACTCAGAGTAAGTCTTTCATGCTGTGGTATTGGCATTAATGTGGACACTGTATGGACGTGTATAGAGACACACGGGGACTACAAATTTCACGCCACCCAAATGAGACAGCAGCCCCACTTCTGGTCCGTTAGAACGGTGTACTGCAGGCCAGCCCATAGAAGTCCATTGAAATTCCACTGTAGTTAGCCTACTTTTAAAATAATACGAAATGAACTGAAGACTATATTGATTTGAATAAAAATGTTTCCAAATGTATGAAGTGTCTTTGTCAACATACATTGTTGACAAAGAGAACCTGTCGCTTTTAAGGGATGTCACTGCCTTTACGAGGCTACGAGCGCTGACTTTGAAGAGTGGAATTTTCAATAATAAATCCCGATCCCGACTGACTTTGTTCATTCATGTCTATATTTTTAACATGTCATGGGCTTATATAGATTATGCTCTACCTAACGCGGAGCTCCGACGGTGTGTTTTACCGTTGTCAACTTGTTGTATAATTAACTTTGCTGAATAGTTGGGAAAATAACCCAGCTAAATGGAGGAGTGGCATATCCTGACATTTTCAACTACCTAGTGAATTCTCCAGATGAGTATTAATAATAATTAGGCTTGCAAGATGCTGTTTGGATAATTTTCAACAAATTCATAGCATATAAAACGAAACACAACAAATATATCTGGGTATTGAAACACTCAAGGGATGCGACCGTGACATATATACTGTGCGACCACTTTGACTAGAGATTTACAATGCTAGCACTTTTCACAAACTGATGGAGTATATTATAGTACATTGTGGGTTGTATATTGAGATGGCAGGTATGTGACATTGAAAAGGACAAATCAAACCTATGGGACACTTTATTGGAACACAAAAGAAATCGCTACAGCCTCAGTAATGGACCAGTGAAATTAGGGTATTTTATGATGCCTCTCATAGGGATCAATTGACCATTGACTGGGACCATAGTGTGTGAATCTAAAAACTTGACAAAGGGTGTGCTTACTTCAACTGTGACCTTGCTCTGATGAATGCAAATATCTGTCTAAAGCATTTACATAATTTCTACAGTGCTGCTTGTGTTTAAGATCAGCATTAGTGTGCATCGACTGGGGTTGGTACTTTCCTCTGTATGACTTGATGTTCTTATTTCTGTCAGAGAACTACAATATACCCCTGAGGAACTCCTCGGGATGGTCTTGAATTATTCTCGTGCACTGGCTCAGGACTATGCAGGTCAGTCATTATTAATAGTAAAACATACATTTTACTGCACTACATGCTTGACATCCAAACATGTCAAGCATGTAAAATTGTATGCTGAGTTTGTTCTTTTCCTTTTACCTATATCACACTAACAGAGCAACCAATCCAAGATGCCGTGATCACCGTTCCAGCCTTTTTCAACCAGGCAGAGCGTAGGGCAGTCCTGCAGGCTGCTGAGATGGCAGGTCTGAAGGTCCTTCAGCTCATCAATGATAACACAGCCGTGGCCTTGAACTACGGAGTCTTCCGAAGGAAAGACATCAACAGCACAGCTAAGGTGCTCAGTCACAGTATCTGTTAAACGCATTAATTTACATGCATTAGGTTCACTGTTGACAAAACCTGTACATTAGGTCCAGCATACATGGGGATTACAATGATGGTTATTTACCAGTGGTGATTGAAAAGGAAGCTGATGATGCCTGCAAGTTCATACAAATATGCTGTTATATAAATCAGTATCTTGAAAGCTATATTGATTTTAATTAATTATTATTATACACCCTAGTGTCTATTCTGGGCATGTCATAATTTTCAGCGAAAATAGGCGAACATTTTACGAAAAATAGCCCGATGTACAAGCTCACATAGCTTGTGGATCCTCGTTTGAGGATTATGCTTTCATAATTATGTGCTTGTAAACTTGAATGATCTGGTGTGAATATTGCTCCCTCACAGAATATGATGTTCTATGACATGGGCTCAGGATGCACCACGGCCACCATCGTCACCTACCAGACCGTCAAAACCAAGGAGTCAGGCACTCAACCCCAGATGCAGATCAGAGGTGTAGGGTGAGTCCTTTGATAACAGAACAAATATCATTACATACTGGCATATGACGGTCCCAATAGCCTAGCTTCTCACTGTGTAGGTATGCATGTGTAATATGAAAGATATGAATGCATGCATTGCTGATGCAAAGATAATGTGAGGAAATGAGGTGTGTGTGTGTGTGTGTGTGTGTGTGTGTGTGTGTGTGTGTGTGTGTGTGTGTGTGTGTGTGTGTGTGTGTGTGTGTGTGTGTGTGTGTGTGTGTGTGTGTGTGTGTGTGTGTGTGTGTGTGTGTGTGTGTGTGTGTGTGTGTGTGTGTGTGTGTGTGTGTGTGTGTGTGTGTGTGTGTGTGTGTGTGTGTGTGTGTGTGTTGAAAGATATGAATGCATGCTGATGCAAAGATAATGTTGTGAGGAAATGAGTAGAGTATGACCTTCAGTGTGTGTGTAATAAATTGATAGTTTCATCCCTCCTAAAGTGTGCTGCTCCATGTTCCGTTTGCCCCCCCCCCCCCCCCAGGTTTGACCGTGGATTGGGGGGCTTCGAGATGGACCTGCGTCTGCGGGACCACCTGGCCGGAGCCTTCAACAGCCAGGGGAAGAGTAAGAAGGACGTGAGAGAGGACCACCGCGCCATGGCCAAGCTCCTCAAAGAGGCCCAGCGGCTGAAGACGGTGCTCAGTGCCAACAATGACATGATGGCACAGGTCAGTCCAGTGGTGGGAGAGGTGCTCCGCTTTTGGACTTAGTTTTTATTATGACCCATTAAGACCTGAGGTCGATTCTGTAAATGTCTTCTAAATCCTAAAACGGCTTTCTGAAAAACGTATGTTATATTAGTGGTGCTCAACCTTTTTGTCAAGGCCGCCCAAAATCATATGTATTTGACTGAAGTGTTCCAGGGGCCCACAGAATCAAATATTTGAGTTAAAAAATATAATCAAGATTTGCACACATTTTCACGATTTTTCAAAAGTGAGCTTGCTATTTTTGAATAGCCAAAATATAAAATGCTTTTTAGCTAAAAATGTAAATTACAAATATGTAATGTATTACCCAGTCAATGGGTAAAAGCAACCACAGTGTAGAAATACTCTATTACGTTCATAATCTAATATTTCACATCAAACGATTAATCTGGTCATGCCTCATTCATACAGATGGAATGTTTTTTTTATGTGAATTTATTTTAAATGCTCCCGGTTAAAAGTCCTGCACTGTATTGTCCCGAATGATATTCATCTTCACAGTCTGTTCAAAACCCCCACAACAAAACAACACAGCACAGAAAAACACATCATCAATACAATACATAACCATGAGGTCTGCACTGTACACGGAACAATCCTATCGGTGGGGCAGTTTGTTTACTGCCGCGATGGCTGAGGGAACAAAACTCTCACTAAAGCGGACCTTGTTCCACGCTAAGGTTCTTTATCTTTGTCCACATGGCATGAGGTTGAAAAAGCGATAGACTGGATGATCAGTGTCATTTGATATCCAAAGTGCTAACCGTGTGATGGCCTTATTGTTAATATCAGAATGTGTGGGTGTAGGAAGTCTGTTGATCTTGGAAGCAACACGGGTAATACTGAAAAGTTTGTTTCAGGCATGGACAGTATGGTATGTGAAAGTGCAAAAGTATTGGCATCAAAATATAATGTACAATAACCACTTAAACCCTCTTATACAGAGCGTGTGATCTTCTAGATTATTATGCTATTTTTGTTTTGAAGATTTCTTATAAAAAATATGAATAATTATGAATAATCTAAATCTGCAAAGAAACTAGTAACTAAACTGTCAAAAAATGTAGTGGAATAAAAAAAATCAACATTTGCTTCTGAGATGTTGTAGAGTAGCAAAAAAGTAGAAATACCATGACATTGTACTCGCACACAGTACTTGAGTAAATGTACTCACTGGACGCGCCAAATCTCGTCTTTCTCACTTCATCTCATGTCTCAATCCTCTGATGTCTTGCCAGCTTGCTTTCTCACATTACACATCAACACGTTTCTCATCTCTCTCACATTACTACATGTAGTGTTTGACCTCAATTCAAGCTAAAGGGGATGAACACGTGGAAGCAGACAAACACTGTTTTTGTTTTGTTGCTAACATTCCATACTAATAGTGGTTACGCACGAGACAACATACTCTAGCCAAGTAGAATTACAAGGGGATTTCTTTTTAAACATAAACAATAGGAAAGGTGAGACAAGAATGAAATGTGAAACTTGTTTGATATTAAAAAGAAATCTGTCTTTATTCCAGGTAGAAGGACTGATGGATGATATTGACTTTAAAGCCAAGGTGAGCAGGGCTCAATTTGAGGAGCTGTGTGCAGACCTTTTTGAGAGGGTGGCCCGACCGGTGCAGGATGCACTTACCTCTGCAGAGATGACCCTGGTTAGTGCCCTCATCACCTATTTCCATTTGTCCATTTCTCTAGCACTAAATGTCACACACAGCAGAATATAAACGTAAATATATAAATTGTCTTGCGATGCATTAGCCAATAAAGGCTTTTAAATGTTTCCAAAAGAGGGCCTTGATTGCTTTTTTTCATTTTTATTTGTTCAACTAGGGAACACTAGAGAATCTTCATTATGAAATGTTATTGATGTTATTTTAATGGATTTAATGAATGTGAAAATGTATTTTTAAAGTGTGTGGTGTGCACACACACATTATATTGTCTGTCTGTCTTTGAGCTGTGAGTCTGAGGCCTGTCCATTTCCTCTGACAGGATGAGATTGAGCAGGTGATCTTAGTCGGCGGTTCCACTCGTGTACCCAAGGTTCAGGAAGCGCTGCTCAAAGCTGTGGGGAAGTAAGTGCAAAAAAGAAACTCACACCATTGAACGAAACTGCGCACTGATCAATGAAGCGCTTATGTAACTACCTACAGTCATTTGTATCGACTTTGACGACACTATTGCTCATTATTTGTACATATTGAAAATTATTTTCGGTGTCCCTCTTGACAGTTAGTTGATGGTGTGATGGTGTGATGTTGATGGTGTTGTTAGTTGATGGTGTGTGTGTGTGCGTGTGTGTGTGCGTGTGTAGAGAAGAGCTTGGGAAGAACATTAACGCAGATGAAGCAGCAGCTATGGGTGCTGTGTACCAGGCTGCTGGCCTCAGCAAGGCCTTCAAGGTCAAACCCTTCCTGGTCCGAGACGCGGCTGTTTTCCCCATTCAGGTATGTATTAATTTACTGGCTGATGCCACTGGATAGATACCGATGGAACATGTAAAGCACTTGTGCTTTTACCGTATATCTGAAAACATTATAAACATCGCTCAGACTCTAATTTGTAAACAAAGAGACTAGACATGGATGTAGCTAACATCCCATAGCCTGAAGGGACACAACGCTCTGATTGGTTAAGAAACACAGAGGCTTCTGTTTCAATTTAAAACAAAATGCCCAAAAAAACCATTCCACCCCCACTTTAAGAGTAAATGCGTGGCCCAGGCGGTGGCGTAACCGTCTGGGCACCCGACTGGTAATCCAGTCGCAGTGTGCCGCGGGTTCGACTCCCGAGCCCGACACGGCCTTTACTGCATGTCTTCCCCCATCTCTCTCCCGTTTCCTGTCAGCCTACTGTCTGTCCCTTCAAAAACCAATAAAAGGCGTAAGCCGCAAAAAAATATCTTAAAAAAAAAAAAAAGAGTAAATGCGTGTCCTTTTATTCAGCCACCCCTTATTCCACCCTGCATTCTTGTTGTGGCCAGGTTGAGTTCACTCGTGAGACAGACGAAGAGGACGGCACCAAAAGTCTGAAGCACAACAAGCGCATCCTGTTCCAGAGGATGGCACCATATCCCCAGCGGAAGGTCATCACCTTCAACCGCTACAGCGACGACTTCTCCTTCGACATCAACTACGGCGACCTCAACTTCCTGGGACCGTTGGACCTCAGGTCAGATTCACGTTGAATCTGAGCTCTCGCCCCATAACACCCCATGCTTTCTGAAACCCTATCTTGAAAACGTAACGTACCGCCATGTAATTGATGAAAGTAACTAATAAAATGACCGATCCTAATGAAAACAACAAAAAAAAGGTTAGAAATGACTAAATATGCTGTATCTGAATGTAGCTTCTTTTCCCACTGCTTGTCCTGTAGCATGTTTGGCTCTCTGAACCTAACCACCGTCAAGCTATCAGGGGTGGGCAGCAGCTTTCTGAAGCACGCAGAAGCAGAGTCCAAGGGAATCAAGGCCCACTTCAACATGGATGAGAGTGGTGTGCTTCTGCTGGACAGGGTCAGTGCCACTGTTGGTTCACATTTTAACTTTAACCACACCTGTAGTTTCTATTAAATTGGAATCCATCCGTCATTGGTAGGCAAGTATCTGAATTCTGAACTGTCCAAAGTGTCCATAGCCCATCAGTGAGACTTACAATGAGTAGAGGGAAATTGTGCCATCTTATGGAGTATTAGTGAGGACCAAATAAGTTATGGTTGAAAACCTAATTGTGTCGAATGTTCACCTATACTCACATGACCAGAATAGGGATGCTAGGGTTTGTTAACATGCTAAATTGCAGAAAATACCATTGCATTAAAACAGTTTGAGTTCTTCAGGTTTCTGAACTGTCTACACACTGTTCATTTCTTAATTGAGTCATCATTCAAGGACTTGAGGATGGGAAGAAAATGTTGCCTTTTAAATCATGATTTTAATCTACAGGTTGAGTCCGTCTTTGAAACTATTGTTGAAGAGAAGGAAGAGGAATCAACATTAACAAGTACGTTTGGCATTGATAACCTCATCAAACTAGTAGGTGAGAACATTGTTTCAATGACCCCCCCCCCCCCCCCCCCCCCCCACATATTTACACAATGTATTCATTTCCACAAATAACTAAGGCAAGAAAGTATTTACTATACTAACTGTCAGGTTGACTGTTTTACTTGTGCATGTTGGAGATGTTTTCATTGAACTGGCCTTTTTAAAAACTAGTTTCAATCTACTAGTAGCGCTGATCAGAGCTGATCACACAAAGCTTGGCCAATCAAATCCGTGTGTTACCTTTTGTGACAGGATTTGGCCAATACAATCCGGATGATATGTTTGTGAGGCCCCTTGTATTATTATAACCACTTCATTCCATATTAAAATCATTCATTTTGATTGGTATTTTTTTCCCCTTTAGAACTGGGAAACACCATTTCCAGCTTGTTTGGAGGGGGATCCACCGAACCTGCTGCTAATGCGACTGAGCCAGTTCAGGTAACTGCTGCTGCTGCGTTATGCCTCTGTGGAATAATGTTTTTTACATTGTGCCTTGTACACATTTTCATCCATTTCACTCATTTTAATTGGGTTAATAACTCATCTCATTCATTTTTCCGGCTGTCATTGTTGTTGCAGTATGCGCCTATAGGTTTGTTTTGAGGGGCACTCCAACGCTTGGCTTGGTGCCTTGCCCATGCCTTTGTGTTTGTGTGTACCACATGATGATGATTTGATTGGCCAGCTTTGTGTGTACCACATAGTGATGATTTGATTGGCCAGCTTTGTGTGTTTGTGTGTACCACATAGTGATGATTTGATTGGCTGAGCAGGGAATGTGATGTATGACGATAAGAGCGCCCCTCACTTCACACGAATGATTTTTTTCACCATATGCAAATAACACAGTAGTAGAAATATTAATTTATTTTTAGACCTTCTGCCAATTGATTCCTCAGAGACAACATAAAGATTTGCACACTGTAGCTCCCTTTTGCATATTTGTTTGGTTGGAGTGACATTTTTGACTGAGTTCAGAACGAAGATCCATCGAAAATGGATGTGCGCCCCTTAGATCCTCATTACATGCCAATTGATTCCTCCCCACTCACATTTCTGTGTGCAATCACTGGTGTTGTGTCCTGCTGGCTCACCTGCCAGTGAGGAGCCCCCCACCGGGAGACGAGTGCTGAATCGCGTTTGAGTAAATGGTTACGCCCATTTAAATGGTCACCAGTCGAGTTGCTGTGTCGAACCGTGCCCCCCCCTTTTTCCATCTACACCACATCTCTTTGACAAAAATAGCTTATGTCCAATTTCATATTCATCTCTCTCGCTCTAAACCTCCCTCTTTGTGTATTTATGTCCAGGATGAGGAGGAGGTGCCACCAGAGTCTGGAAAAGAGACAAAGGAGGAGACCCAAAAGGAAGAATCTCCTCAGGAGGACAAGCCCGAGGAGAAGCCCGAGGCTGCAGAGAAACCTGTAGATGAAGAGTCGTCGCAGGAGAAAACAAATACAGAAGACTCGGGCAGCAAGGCTGAAACTAAGGTGCAGAACATTTCCATCCCACAAATGGAGATTAGGTTATCATATTCATATGCAGGACGATGAAAGCTATGCAAAATTATATAATTTAGCCAGCATGTTTTTAATATTTTCTTTCGAATGCACCAGCCCTGTAATTCTCCATGTAATGCATGACCAGTGACTACAGTCACACATTATGTGATTACACTCATTTTCAAGCAATTAGTTTATAATATTAATACTTGGGTAGCCACTTAAGATAACAAACTGGTTGTTTGTGGTTTAACTCAGACAGCTCAAATTTACATACCATTGCCTTTTTTATGATTTTTACCTCTGATCATGAAGGAGGAGGAGAAGGAGGGAGAGACTTCTGGAACGACTGAGGCAGAAAAAACGACAGAGGAGAAGGAAGTAGAGAAAAAGGAAAAACCTCAAAAGAAGGCCAAGATCGCTGAGGATATCAATGCGGAACTCGTCATCAACGACATTCTCAACCCGACTGCAGAGGAAATCATTTTATCCACGAAGAAGTAAAGAAAATGCTGTTTTCTTGACTTTCTGTAATAATGCAAGATGGAGGGTTAGTATAATAATCTTGGTGTCTTTTCAGGCTGAAGGACTTGACAGACAGAGACTTGCAGAAACATGAAAGGGAAAAGACACTGAACACTCTTGAGGCTTTTATCTTTGAGACACAGGTAAGATACCTGAACAAATCATCAACTAATAAGTAATAACACATGGTTGCTGCATGCATCGACTCTTGTAGATGGAGTGCCGTGATTTTTGTTTCCCACCCTAAACATGATCATCAGGTGTTTTTCAAAAAAGTGTACAGTATTTGTTAAAATGTCATTTTTATGTGGACCCACCCACCCACCAGTTAATTACATATGCCTGGTTTGCCTGGTGGGTGGTGATCCACCTGAACTGAAGCCGCACCCACAGCTGTGGTCGTATGATAAAAGGGCAGGGGATGATATTATGATGTCACTATATCACTGTCAAGGTTTCAGCCTCCAGGAAGAAACCCTAAATACAAAGGGAAGACATCATTGTACATAACAACCGCACCAAGGGGTCTAATGAAGTACCGTCGCCTCATAAACACATGAAAAACTGGAAAAAATACAAAAATCACAGCACTCCATCTTTATCAGTTGTGTCTCAGTTCTTTACCTCTACGAAAGGAACTTGGCAAGGAAAACGCTATAAATGATATTTTCAAAAGACCATTTTAATGCAAGGAAAAATAATTAAATTGTAAAACCGTGAAGACTCAAACAAAGTTCAGTTCTCTTCTGACAATGTTGTGCTCTTATCGTTGTTATATTAGCTAGTCCTTACCCGTTCGAATTTATGAAGACCAAATTATGTACAGTGTGGGTAATGCGATTTAATAGATCATGGTATTGAATATTGATGTATGTATTTTGAGGTGTAGTCAGTCTGGGACTGGGGGAGGGAGTTGGGATGAGCTTGGGAAGTTGGGAAAAAATGTATATTATTTGGCAGGTGGTCCGCGGACCCCCAAGTGGTCCGAAGCATGCCGTGGGGGGCTCTGTGTATTCCTCGTTCAGACTCACAGACGTCTCTCTCTCTGTCGCGCACGCACATACACACAACACACACACAGTGCCCCGTCGTTGACTCGTTGCCATATAGAGTTATGTTATTTGTCCCGGCCGGCTCGTATGGTCTGACACTCACGCGTACGTGCGACCTGTCAGTGGGCGTCACACATGCAAATGTGGCACCTCTGCCCTCACCAAGGTCCCATCTTTTTTTCCCCCTGAAGGACAAGATGTACCAGGACGAGTATCTGCTTGTGGTGTCGGAGGAGGAGAAGGAGGACATCTCGGGCAAGCTGAGCGAGGCCTCGGCCTGGATGGACGAGGACGGCTACTCGGCCACCACCAAGGAGCTGAGAGAGAAACTGTCCGGGCTGAAGACCCTGTGCAAGGCCATGTTCTTCAGGGTGGATGAACGGCGCAAGTGGCCCGACCGCCTGGCCGCCCTGGACAGCATGCTGAACACCTCCAGCTTCTTCCTGAGGTGGGTGAGGAGGAGGACGGAGGAGGAGGCCTGGGTGTAAAGGGATGCTACACTGTTTTTCTTTTTGTTTTGTTTTTATTTATTGTATGTAATGTGTTTTTGTATTCATTCATACCTTTTTAGGAGCGCTAAAATGATTCCAGAAGACGATCAAATCTTCACAGAAGTTGAGCTGAAGACGTTGGAGAAAGTGATTAATGAGACCACGGTGTGTAGTAAATTAGTACAAATCTCTATACTGCATAATTGTGTCGCTCACCAAAAATAACCTCCATATGGCGAGCAACAACATCCTGTGACAAAGTATAAGTTAGGCTTTATCCTAATATATGTGCAGTTTGTGCACATTGTGCATGTGTTCTACAATGTCTAGGCAGCATTAGTTATGGGATTATAGTGGATTAGTTCAGTCATGCGTTTTGGTGTTCACTGTTAGTGAAACTTAAATAATAACCCCTGACCTCTTCCCTCACCAACTACGGACACCTCAACCCAGACGTGGAAAAACGAGACGGTGGCGCAGCAGGACAGTCGCTCTCCCACGGAGCGGCCCGTGCTGCTGTCCAAAGAAATCGAGTCAAAGCTGACACTACTCGACCGTGAGGTCAACTACCTGCTCAATAAAGCCAAGTTCGCCAAGCCCAAGGTCAAGCCCAAAGCCAAGAACAACAACACCACCAGCTCCGACAAGACCAGCAAGGCCAATGCCACAGCCGAGGAGAAAGTGATCCCTCCTGTGGAGGAGAGCACAGACAAAGACAGTGGTGGGTGGAGCAGTAATGAGCGATTTAATGTACCACCTTGACCTTGTAATGTGGCCTTTTTTCTTCTTCCCTAAAATCTGTTGTATTAAAGCGAATATTTGATCCTATTATAACAATTTAGTGTCAAGAGAAAATTGTGGATTTTATTATTTTGATGCTTGCTTGTCACTATGAAAGGGTAGTTATCAACTGGATACAGTTTCACTTTTCACAACCGCTATAGGTATTGTGCAAGATCATAATGGAGAGAGAGAGACCCCTTTTTATTGTTTGACTGATTCTTTTTTTTTTTCATTTTGTATTAGATAAAACTGAGGAGGTCCAGCCAGGTGAAGCCCCGCCCACCGAGGAGACTGCTGCTGCTGCAGAGAATACGGAGTCGTCTGCTCCATCAGAGCCTACAGAGGAAGCAGAGCGTACAGGTAGGTCTGCAGTGCATAGAATCACAGAGTACAGGTAGGTCAGCTAGGTCTATAGAATCACAGAGTACAGGTAGGTCTGCAGTGCATAGAATCACAGAGTACAGGTAGGTCTGCAGTCTATAGAATCACAGAGTACAGGTAGGTCTGCAGTGCATAGAATCACAGAGTACAGGTAGGTCTGCAGTGCATAGAATCACAGTACAGGTAGGTCTGCAGTGCATAGAATCACAGAGTACAGGTAGGTCTTGACTTGAATAAAAATCAAAGACGCTGAAAGTGTGGAAGTAGAGCTCTAACATTTCAAACGAGCTGACATTTCAGCCAATCCTACATCGGTCTAATCTAAAAACACCAGCTATGGTTTTGTGAAGGGTCATTTACAGTGTGCGATACAATCCAGGAAATC
Organism: Electrona antarctica; assembly: GCF_951216825.1. Lineage (NCBI taxonomy): Eukaryota > Metazoa > Chordata > Actinopteri > Myctophiformes > Myctophidae > Electrona > Electrona antarctica. The sequence goes on from NC_136789.1 coordinate 14,664,336, forward strand.
CAGTCCAAAGTAAAAACGTGTACATTTATTTTGTTCCCCCTTGCTACTATCTAGGACAGGGCTACTCAATTTAACACATTAATTGCTTATGACAGAATATTCCGTCATATAAAACCGTGAGCTGCTTCTGACGGAATTCTGTCATTATTCTGTCATTAAAGCCTTTTTAATGATATAAAATGAGATCGCTGTAATCCATTTTTTTTTTAAATTTAGCTTGCCTTCATTGATCCTAGACATGTTTTGCGATAGACACCTTTGTCTTTTCTCTCTAAATCCACGTCGCTCTCCATGGTTTTGATCATAACGACAATGTTCTGTCCTCATTTCTGACTTAACCAAGCATCTCGTTTGGAATATTAACGCTTCTAAAGAGACATCAGATGAGGTAGCGCAAAGTAGTAATGGAAGAATTCACCTCCCGGTTTTGGGGGGAAATGGAAGGGGGAGGCTTTTCAGAGTAAAATCTGCCCATCTGCTTGGCACTCTTTATTCTGAAGAATTCCCCAGCAGTAAGATGCGGTTAAGATGGATCAGGGGCCACTCAGCAAAAGTCCAAGGGGCCGCAAGATAAATTTGTCAGTATTTTGAAACGTTTACAAATGTATTTTGTAACAGACTACATGGCCACAGTAAAAAGCCACATTTCCAATTATAAGTCCAAACCTCAATGAGGAAGTTACACAATGAGGCTTAATTCACGAAATGTGAAGAGAACATATAATGAACAGATCATCACTAGTGGATAAATTAGTAAGTGGTAAGAAAAAAAGGGGCACACTTTTTTTGAGTTTTTCTTCTTTCTAATTATTTGTGCGGCCCAAAAAATAGTTTGTCATGATTTGTCAGGAGCCGAGTTAAAGGTCTTTAAATAAATACTTTCTGAAACGTCTGTGGAAAATGAATGGGAAATTCTCTTCCAGTGCACTCGGGGGGGCGAGACCGTGACACTCTATAGGAATCAGCACCGTGAAAACGGTAAACATGCTCTGGAACCTTGAAATAGAAACGGGTGATTCGGGTGATTCTTTCTTTTCTGAAAAAAGGAACTACTTCCTAGCCTTGCATCCCTATTTTTGGCATGTCATTATAGGTACATTTGTTCCTTTTTAAATACATTTTTAAATGTCCAAAGCTGTCTAATTTCTATCAATCCATGTTACCTACCGGTGTGTGATTAGCTGGCAAAGCCTTCTTTCATTTATATAATTTTATATGAACATTTATTTATATCTGTACTGCAGTAGATTACATTGAGCAATTGCCATCATATTTCTTAGAATACTAAATTACCAAAATACTAAACTGTCTACCTATGTCCCATATTACATATTTCCCATTTTTTGCCCTCCTTTTTAGGACCAACAGAGAAGGCCAAATCTGAAAGCCACATAGAAGATGAATTATAACAGCTGGAACTGAAAAATATTTCACTATATTTATTGACAGTGTATAAATGTTAAAGTTTCCTTCTCCCTTTGTTTTGGTTTGTTTTAATTACCTTATTTGTTGAACTCTTGTTGGATGTGTTGGATCAGATTGGAGGCCACTCAGCTTATCTATATATTTTTTACCCCCTTTCTTCCTACACTGTAAAATTCGGAGTGTTAATTTAGCTCTGTGTCTCCAAAAGGAACCAAATCGATCCATTTGTACATGCACAGTTAAAATAACACTGAGGATTTTACTGTGTATCTTGTGCTATTCATCTGTTTTCCAGTGTCATTGATGTTGTGACATCACGGAGCACTTAGACTGCGAGGATGCAGTTCACTGAATTAGACCCAACACAGTATCGGTGCCATTATCTTAGGTTCTCCCCTGGTGTTCAAGACATGCTACACTCCCACATTTAACTTCAATTAACAAGAAAGGCACAGTCGATAGAGTGCAAATCTCTGCTAGGAGGCATGCCCTAATAATATTGATGTATGCAGTGAAATTTGTACCTACAGTCATGAGAGTAGCGCATCGTCTGTACTATCTTCTTCCTGGGATGTCCTGATGACATCACCCAAAACGTTATTTATAAATCCAGCATGTCCGCAACTCTATGCGTTAGTGATTTCAAGGTGGCACTGTATTACGCTATATTAGTGTTGGTGCAAGCTTTGCTGTGTATCGGAACTCTAAACTCTGTAAGAGTGGAATTCAGGCTGACTTAAGGCAGTTTAGACTGAGTTCAATGTGCGCAGGCATTTAAGACTCGTGATTTTTTTTGGAGGGTGGGTGGGGGGGTATGTTGTCACGTTTATTAATGTATATTTTGGTGTTATCTAATGTCGACATTTACCGGTAAACTTGCATTCTGCGATTGGCTAGGAAGAAGAAAAGACACTTGTCATTGAACGATTTGAAAAATATTTCATTGATAAATGGTGCATTTATGTAGTGCCTTTTTTTTTAACCAAGCGCATTACATTCACCCATTCATACACACACACACATTCACATACCGACGGCGGAGGAAAATGCCAGGGATCGAACAGGGAACTAGAAATATTATGCTTATTGGCCTGTGTGCAAGATTAGCAGACGTGCATACACACACACACACACACACACAGGGCATGATCTCCTGGCAGAGATAATGACTGCTATGCAAACACTTGCTCAAACGTTGTGCACTTAAGAGATAAGATATTCATGTTTGCTTCAATATTTACAAACATAACCAGCATAACTGTATAGCACAGACAAACGACAACAAATCTATGAAAACCTCAATGTATGTAAAATGTGTTTTTATAGTGAATAGATGTTTAAATCACCTTCAGCCGGTTCAAATGTTCAACAGTTGTGAGTAACGGCTTTTCTGTACAGGTTGTCAGACTGCAATTCCAGTAAACTTGAAATATAAATACCTGGGGATCCTTAACTCGAAAACCACTGGACTAACCCTATAGTTCCTGTCATGGTCACAGTGTTTAAACCACTGGACTAACCCTATAGTTCCTGTCATGGTCACAGTGTTTAAACCACTGGACTAGCCCTATAGTTCCTGTCATGGTCACAGTGTTTAAACCACTGGACTAACCCTATAGTTCCTGTCATGGTCACAGTGTTTAAACCACTGGACTAACCCTATAGTTCCTGTCATGGTCACAGTGTTTAAACCACTGGACTAACCCTATAGTTCCTGTCATGGTCACAGTGTTTAAACCACTGGACTAGCCCTATAGTTCCTGTCATGGTCACAGTGTTTAAACCACTGGACTAACCCTATAGTTCCTGTCATGGTCACAGTGTTTAAACCACTGGACTAACCCTATAGTTCCTGTCATGGTCACAGTGTTTAAACCACTGGACTAACCCTATAGTTCCTGTCATGGTCACAGTGTTTAAACCACTGGACTAACCCTATAGTTCCTGTCATGGTCACAGTGTTTAAACCACTGGACTAGCCCTATAGTTCCTGTCATGGTCACAGTGTTTAAACCACTGGACTAACCCTATAGTTCCTGTCATGGTCACAGTGTTTAAACCACTGGACTAACCCTATAGTTCCTGTCATGGTCACAGTGTTTAAACCACTGGACTAACCCTATAGTTCCTGTCATGGTCACAGTGTTTAAACCACTGGACTAACCCTATAGTTCCTGTCATGGTCACAGTGTTTAAACCACTGGACTAGCCCTATAGTTCCTGTCATGGTCACAGTGTTTAAACCACTGGACTAACCCTATAGTTCCTGTCATGGTCACAGTGTTTAAACCACTGGACTAGCCCTATAGTTCCTGTCATGGTCACAGTGTTTAAACCACTGGACTAACCCTATGGTTCCTGTCATGGTCACAGTGTTTAAACCACTGGACTAACCCTATAGTTCCTGTCATGGTCACAGTGTTTAAACCACTGGACTAACCCTATAGTTCCTGTCATGGTCACAGTGTTTAAAGGACAGATGTACACTATCAAGTGGTCTAAGAAGTTACAGTAAATTATTTTCCTGAAGAGTTGTTAAAGATGGAGTGCCGTGATTTTTTTTGGAGTTAACATTACTCTATAGACCCCCAGGTGTGGTTAGAATATTGAAATAATGTCTTCCCTGTGTATTTTTGGTTTCTTCTGAAAGCTGAAAGCCTTTGAGTATAGTGACATCACAATATGATATAGTGACATCACAATATAATCCCCTCCCCTAACCCCTCCCCCTTTATCATACAACAACAGCTGTGGGTGCGGCTTCAGTGCAGGTGGATCACTACCCACCAGGTAAACCAGGCATACTTTACTATTAATGAACTGGTGGGTGTGGCCACTTAAAACATTTGAACACTTTCTGTACACTTTTTTTTTGAAAAAACAATCTTCCTAGTATAATCATAGTACCTGATGATCATGTTTTAGGGGGGGGATCTCAGCATTCCATCTTTAAATATGGCCATATTATGCAAAAGCCAGGGCACTCATAGTCAAACCCCAAACTTGGCCAAAGAAGATGATAATTAAACTTCATAGGCCTATAGCATTTTCATTTTCAGTGCGTTTCATGTGTAGCTCTCAACTTGTTTCATTACTCCCTGATTGGCATTCGGATTACCTTTTGAGAGCTTGACTGTTGCACTGATAGTGGACAAACCCCATGTTTTAGTTTCATAAGCTGCTAAATGGCTTGGTCCGTTCTCTGTTCCTTACCTCAACATGCAGACATTGTCCCTTGGCACAGATCCATGTCACATGTTGAAAGTTCTTAACCTCGGTCACTCAGTAGGAGGGAAGTGAACAACTGAACTTGGATTGGTAACCAGGGTCAACTGTGTTCTTCAGAGTGTGTGTGTGTTACGTATGTGTGTGTGAGTGTGCGTGCGTGCCTGAGATAATTTGAAGAGGGGAACTGAAGCAAAGAATAGGGAGATGACAATATTGTTTTGTTTCTAAACTGTTAATAAAAATCTTTTTTTATTTGGTTGTCCTGCAATTTAAAACCTTTGTACTGTATTTTATATGCATTTTTCTGTGTAGAGTTACGTTTTCCTGTAGCGCTGCCCTGCAACTTTATTTTTAACTGACCCCGGAGAATAACAAGTTTCAGGAAGCCCTATTCACAAAGTGTTTGGGACATTAATATCGGCATAAACTCAAAATAGTTGTTTTCATGAACTTTCATTCAGTGTGCAACTGACTGTTATGAAAGTTCTTGAAAACAACTATTTTGAGTTTAGAAATTAGCATTTCTTACAAAATGATAGCACATTTGTCAACAAGACAACGTCTGAATGTCCGCTTGTGCTTAACTTTTTTTTATATTAAGAATTATGAGCCAATATGGCTATTACCTGATTTGTCTTATTTTTAAAGAAAAAACACTGTGCTCCCAATATTCCAAACGGTGACCAGATTATGAAACATCATCTGCGTGTCCAATAGGAGTGTGGTTAGTCTACATACTATATTTTCCTATCAGGAGAAGAACAATTTGCCCCTTTTTCATAAAGTCAAGCAAGATCAGGCAGATACTAAATTCAGTTAGGTCAGCTAGAGTAGAATTTCCCATCTGCTTGTATTAACCAACGTTAAACTCACCAACATTGCAGCTGTAGGCTTGAATTATCCTCTTTCCATCTGCAAAGTGTATGTTTTGTAAAAATCCACCGTAGACCTGTTATGAGCTACTTTTGTCATGAAATTCTGTGCAGGTGATTATTTTTGGTGTTGGAGTTTGGAAGCGCTCGTCGAAGTCACTGAACACCCCTGTTTCGAATTTGCACATACTGCAGGAAGCAGCAGCACGACCCTTTAATAAAAACGAGTGCTTCCAAACTCCAACACTTCTTATCAGAAAGTAGCTCATAACATGTCTACGGTGGAATTTTATGAAAGAAGCGCTTTGCAGATTGAAAGAGGATACTCTAGATTCCTCCCATTATAAAAAATCTAGTGTTGCAAATTGCAGCTAGATTTTGAGCAGGGGAAACACTAGCGTGCCTCAGAAGCAGTGAATGCTATATGGCAATACATGTTAAAAACTCAATTTAAATTGCATTTGTTAATATCTAACATTGAAGAAAGACCATCTTATAAATGACATTTACATTTTTTTATTAAAGATTTCACGTAAAATTGCATGTGGAATTGTTGTGCTGATACTATACCAATTTTATGAAAACTGATTTGCAATGACCCCTGATAATTCACCATAATCTGTAAAATGTAATCTCTCGTAGAAATAATACCGCTTTTTAGTGAGACCCACTAAAAGCATGACCCTGCTTAGATTCCACAGTGCTTAATTTCATTTCCCAATTTCGGAAAATAAAATGATAGAAGACTGAAGCAGTGCATAAGTGCTCTATTGTTAAATATGCATATAGGCTATGGTGCTTATATATTTATATTGTATATCTGACTCTTCTCTTATTTCCTGTTTCCTTGTAAACATTACAAATGAAAAGCATCATCTTATGTTATACTCTTTTCACTTTACGTCCCTTCACAGTTCCCCCACGTGTATTGTTTTATGTAACTTCATAGATGTAAACGTTTTGGAAAGCATTTGCGTTCTCTGTTTTTCCAAAATACATGTGAAAAGACACTGAATTACTAAAAGCTTAAAGGGTCTTGTCTTGGCATGTGGGTCACTCTCACTTTAAAGGATTTAATTCCCAAAAGAAAAATATATAAATAGTGTAAATTGTATACCTATATGCCTATTCATGATCGTTGTTGAAGTCTGACATGGCTCTTAGACCATATCTTAACCACCTAGAAATATCATGAATGAATAAGTGCGGTATGTTTATTTACTGGTGCTTAACATATGCTTTGAGAGTCATCAGACTTCAATAACAACCATGAATAGGCTGCTGACACTGTATATCAGAATAACAGAAAATAATAGAATGTAAAAAAATTAATTTACTATTTGGAGGAATTAAATCCTACGATCTAATCCTACGACAAAAGGACCCACGTGGCAGAAAGGCTGGTACAGTATGGTCCTTTAGTTTAAGTCACCAGTACACACACTGTAGTTGTCATGCTATTCCAAGCCATACTGTAATACATGGAGGAAACAGGACTTAAGAGAGCGAAGGACCCGACGGTTACAATCTTCAAAGCTGTCAGAAGCTTATATCTGCTGTATGAAGGGATGCCTCAAGCTGGAGCTGCCTTTTGACTTAAGGCGGTAGCCAATGAACAGCAACAAGGTAACACAGAAGGCTCCTAGGATTGCTGCTACTATGGCAACCGCCAGCACAGTTCCGCCTTCTTCAGTCTCCCATATTGCTGAAAAGAGATATCGTGCATCAGTACTGCAGAGACTAAGATTAGACAATCCAATATAGCATGATCACCGCTTAAATTAACTAGATGCATGCATACCTTCTGAATCTGCCATTGCCCCTGCTGTAACAGAAATACAAAAACAAAACTCAGTTCATTCATATGTGAAGGGAACTTCACTGTAAATGGTAGGAGAAATAAACAAGAAAATGAAATAGCATGATTATTATACTTCATAAATTAGGCCTGTAATTGTGCTGCTGCGGTGTCATTAAAGTATTAGGCTTACTGTACCCAGTGGTGGGAAAAAGTACTCAAATTTTGCTCTTCAAACTCAATGCGATGCATTGTGAGCTTTTAGAAAGGCTATTTTCAAATGGCTGAAATAGGGTTGTAGTGGATAAAAATCTACAAAGTAACTAGTAAAACTAAAGTTTTCAAATAAATGTAGTGGATAAACGTAAAATATTTGGAAACCAAGATGGAGTGGAGTTGAAGTAAAAGTAGGCTATTGGAAATTGAAAACTCAAGTAAAGTACAAATACTTCAAAATTATACTTAAGTAAATGTACTTTTAAATGTTACTTTCCACCGCTGACTGTACCTGTCGTAGGAGAATCGTGCAGTTTATCTCCGTTGTCCACGTGGGTTCTTATTTGGTGTGAGGTCACGGTGGCCTCCTCAGTCACTGTAGTGCTGCCTGCGTCGTCCACGCTACGACGCCCTCTCATGCCATTCCTGGAACAGTTCTGTGCAATGGATGCTCGTGTGAGTGTGTGTACAGGATGTTTATGTATAAAGCAGTGGTTCCCAAACTTTTTAGCCCCTGACCCAAAACAGAGATATATTTTTGCCTGTGACCCAAACTAGTGAAAGTAGCAGATCTACAAGCTCACAACGTGTCTCTTCACAGTGCATTGTGTGAGCTTGTAGATTGGCTATTTTCACTACTACTTAGGGTTAGGGACAAGAACAACACAGGGACTGCTGACCGGAAAGAGGGAGGCGCACACGGAGGTCTCGCAGAGTCTCGTTGCACAGTGCACGTAGAACGTTGACAGGGTCCTGTTCTCATGCTGGACAAATCTGAAGGCCTCGAAACTGAAGCGAGCTGCCTGCTCCAATCCATTCACATCGATTACAGTCTGGCCGTCCAAATTGCATCTGTGTGAGGAGTGAGGAGCTTTCAAGTTGGTCTTCATTTCATGTCTTTTTTCTTTCTTATAATAATAATATCTCTATTTGTTTCGTAGGACTGTTAATAGCTCTGGAGCCACTTTGTATTCAGAATCCATTCCTTATTGCCACGTTTTTATGAGTACCCAAAGACTATTTTACATGGGGGGCATGAGAAAACAGCTTCAGCCTAGTAGGGTGGAAAACACTAAGAAAAGGCTAAGAGTAAGGAATAAAATAAATAAATAAAAACATTGGAATGAGGGGGGTGGAGTTATGGTAGCTGGGGAAAGTGACATTGAAGAGGTGGGTTTTGAGGGCGGTTTTGGAGGGTGGGGCCATCGCTGATACTTTTGAGAATGCATTCCACATGGTTGGGGCAGCAAAAGCTCTGTCGCCCCAGGTACGGTAATTGGTCTTGGGCACCTCAAGGAGGTTTGTGTCACCAGACCTGAGGGAGTGGGAGGGGACATGCTGTTTGAGAAGATCGAAGAGGTAGGGGGAGCCAGATTGTTCAGTGCCGCTTTGTAGGTGTTTAGTAGTATTTTGAAGTGGATTCTTTGTTTGATCAGGACTCTGTGAAGGTCATGGAGGACTGGTGTAATATGGTCTCTGGAACGGTCACTGGTGAGCAGGCGGGTAGCTGAGTTCTGGACATATTTAAGTGTATTGAGGACTTTAGGAGGTGCATGGTGCCATGGAGGATACTGTCGAGGCAGGATGTGATAAAGCACGGATGAGTGTTTCAGCTGCATGACGGAGGCCCGGAAACGGGCAATGTTCTTGAGGTGGAAGAAGGCAAAGCAAAGCAAAGTTACTATATTTACCCAGGGTAACTGGACTAAGCATCAGATACTTGTTTACAGCCAGGCCCTGCTCATAGAACATTTCATGGTAGTGGTTCAATGCCTTGCTCAAGGGCACTTCAGCGGTGGTAATTTGAACGTGCCGGTCCGGGGATATGAACTGGCAACCTTCCGGTATCAAGACCGCTCCGCAAACCGTTCGGCCACCGCTGCCCTGCAGCTTTGGTGACCTGGTTTAAATGGGGTTGGAATGAAAGGGTGTGGTCGAGAATGATGCCCAGGTTGCGGACATGGGTGGAGGGTGTGACAGTGGAGCCATCAATGTTGAGTGAGGGAGTTGTTTTTTGTTTGAACAGAAAATTAGAAATGCTACATTTGCGCTTTGATACTTTTGGTTGAACATGGGTCTATTGTGAAAGGGACACTGCAGGTATATTGGCACATCATTGAGTATGAACATAAACATCCTTATTATCTCCATCTTCATCTTATTCTTAATTCATCACAAAAACCCTACACTTGCCTCAATTGGGTCAGAGCATGATCTAATGTTACAGTAGATACGCACATTTTCTATATGGCAGAAACTGTTGGTAATTTTATATCAACCTGTTGTCTGAATGGAACATGAGACCTTTACATTGTTTTGCATGATTTGGTTAAGTGTTCCACAAAAGGTTGACTCACTTACCCAACAAAGAGATCATAATAGGTGCTGGTCAAAGGAAAAGGAGTAGTCGTGGCATAGCATCGGTCCAACAGAACCTTGAATCTATTTGGGAAGATGGTTGGCATCAGTAAAACAATCAGTTAATTTCCATGTTCAGGTTTATGTTTGTTACTTTCTAGTTGACCAGTTACTGTACTTCACAGCACCCAAGAAACCTTGGTAACCTTATTTTATATAAAGGAAATTTCGATCAAGATCTGCATACATACTACATGGCAACCATAGGTCAATATCAGGGAAATGCTGCATTATTGTGCTCAGAGGTAACCCATGTTGATAATCGGTGTGAGTTACCTGTCTGTGAGGTTAGTAGCCTTCACTTCTACAAAGATCCTGGTCTTCAGCTCAAGGCCTTGACTAGGAATCTGCATAATTTTTGTGTAGGTACTTTCCTTTGAGGAGGAAGATGTTCAAGTTAGTATTCTGTAAATACAGCTTTTTCCACAAATAATTCACCATTCATATTTTACAACGTGCTTTTCTGGAGTTTCAACGATTACATGAACAAGATATCTAAATACATTCAAACATATTTAAATGTTATTTTGTCTACCTTTTTGGCATAGTTTCCCTATGAGTTCATATTCATAGTTCCACACTGTACTAGGAAATTCTGCCTATTCCAAAACTGTACACTAGCAAAACATGTATTTGTTGTTAAATGTACCTTGGTTATATTTGACTTTGTAGATCCTTCTATTGCAATACAGAAACCCACTTATTTGACATTATTGATACGGTGTGTTTCATAAACCATGGAAATTCCTCTTACCGAGTAGAGTTGCATGCTTAATGCACTGATGAAACTGCCATTATTTTCATTATATGCCAGGTTTACACCAGATCTGTTGGGCAGAATACAGTATGTCACATTAGCAACTGTCATTATGGGAAAACCCCAACATGTCTACAATCAGGTCATTCATTAATTTGATATACAGGAAGACACAACACACTCATGTACGTAGGTCGATGGGTGATTCGACAGATGTTGAAACTAGGTGCAGGTGGAGCACACACCCTAAAGAGCCATATGATAACTGATATCATGATAACTACAGTAATTCTATACCTTTCACATAGGCGCAGGCGCCACACCAGAAGGAGCCCCACTAATCTCACTGAACCCAGTTCAAAAAATGGGGTCAAATTCGTTCTACTGTAGTGCTATGCTACCAGAATGTGGAATGCACAGTCATAAAAAATGACTATCACCGGTAATGACCTTTCTCTTCTGGATTTGCCTGTGGGGAAGACTTACACGCTCATCTCAGTTCTGTTGACGAGGTATTGGAGCGGATAGTGGCAGGAGAACTTGTACATCACGTCTTGGCGATAGGTGATTGTTCCAGTATCGGGGTCATTGGATTTGATCATTCCTGAGATGTTGATGAACTGGACATTGGAGAAGTCAGAGAAAATTCCAGTGCCCACTTCTTGAGTGACCTGTTGGAGAGACAGGGAGTGAGATCAGCATAATGGGCTTGGTTTAACTAACGCTACTCTGATATCTTTTGAAAAAAAAAATCTTTTAACTTGGACAATATTGGTGAAAGTTAAAGGGCTTTTAACTTTGGATTGTACATTGTATCCAGGGTACATTGCTATATCAGGTCATTTAAGTGCGGTGCTTTGACTGTCGTGCATGAGCATGTTCAAGTGTGGATGAAAATACCATCATAGTGTTGGAACAAGCTGCAATGGCCTCCTCTCTGATGGAGAAGTTGAACCTTAGAACAGGTGGGTCCACTGTCCAGTCAGTTATCCCTTTGCATTCGTCTTTGTCAAACCGAGAATTGAGGGCCATCAGCGATTCGTTGTATCCACAAAAATAGATTGGACACAACAGAATCTCAAGCTCCATCTTCTCAGTTCCACAGACGACATCAATGTCTGAATTAACTGAGATGAAAGCAGAGGTAAAATGTACGAGATTAGTTCATATAGATATAGATTAGGCCAGAGGTGGCATTCACTGGCAATGTAACATTACTAATCAAGAGGTGATTGAACAAGACATAATCATTAGTCGTAATATTGTGCATAGAACCACTAAGCTTTCTTCTCTGTGACACACACAGATACTCCCATTATAGCTCGATCAGCAACAGATCATTAACACTAAACAACTCAAGTCTCAAATCCTGAGCATTAATTTTACTTTTGAATGAGAGCTGATCTATAAGGGTCAAACTTTGAGGATTTTGCTGTCACTGTAGACTGTCGCTGTGTTACTGTATAAGTAGATGAGATAAGGAAGAGAAGGCAAAGTCATTTGAGGTGAAGCTTTTGGGAAAAGCTGTAGGGTGGCTAATTTCACTGACCTGGCTTCCTGAATGTAGGGTGTGTAAAGCAAGTATTCTGGGCTTGCAAGAGAGGGACTATGGCAAGGTGATACACAAGAAGAGCCAGCCACATTGTCCTGAAACTGATAAACGGTAGGATAACCATATGAAACACTGATTAGATAGCAGATTAGTGTAGTACAGTATGTCAAATTTATGTTTTACAAACATGAGTCATAATAAAACAATATTGTAAAGACACTTACAGTATCAAAAACAAATTTCTAAAAACAAACTATTCAAAAGGAGGAGATATTTGAGAATTGACAGACTACGCAATTACAATTATACGGATCCCCTGAGTGGCCATGGTAAGAAAAATAAATTATCTTGTCCAGACAAGATAATTATTATCTCGTCCAGACAAGATAATATCTCGTCCGGACAAGATATTATCAAGATATTATCTTGTCCGGACAAGATAATTTATTTTTCTTACCATGGCCACTCAGGGGCTCCGTACAATTAGGACCATAACTTCCTTTAATTGAACAATGCTCATGTCAATAAAAGCTATTGACCAACAGAAGACAAGAGCTAACAACAGACGATCTGAGAAAGGAAGATACCATATCTAAATTGAGAAGAAAGTTGATGGACATTCCCAAATTAATTCAAATGCCATACATACATGACATGTAATGAAAAATAGAAATAGGAAAATAGCAAATTAAAATGTGTATATTGTTTACCAGTCTATGTTCAACATCATATTGGTAAGCTGTAGTGGAAACCAACTTAACATGGTTAAGATTGGAGTAGTTTTCGTCAGAAGACTTGCAGACGCATTCTGTTATATACTGTGGCTGTAGGTGAGAGAGGCAGTAATCATAAACTATTAATGACTATGATGTAAAATGTGCTACATTTCCAATGTCCGATGCTGCCCTACAAAGCCAAAGTGCAGTAGCTACGTTTTTAGACACTCCAACATCTTTGTGTATCCCAAAGGTCAAATTAGCCTTCGTGATTTTGGGGGCTAAACAATTAACTCAAGAACAAATATACAATTACTGTAATATCAGCAAACACCAGTTAAAACACTTTTAAACCAGTTATCAGTTATTCTGTTTTTCATAATAATGCACTTTGGCTTTGAAGGTATGGTAAAGAGCAAGAGTTGTTCCTTACCTTGTGTGAATGCTGGGTGTGTCTGCCCCCTCCCACCTTCCTCTCAGTGGGTCATGTGTCTCTCTGCTCTTACCTTCATGACATTCTACTATTTATACTGGCCTCATTTCCAGCAAATGGTTGTGGAAGAGCTGAGGTAAAGAGGGATGGCTATATAAGACTTACACAATCTTAACCAATAACCATCATCTGACAGACAGGAAACGGTAGATCATGAAGCTATTGTCTTTGTTATGGGAAGACAATAACAATAGTTATGTGCTGACATAACTTTTAATGCCCCATATCAGCAAATGAAAATAGTATAACATGTTGTGATTACAAGGAATAAATTAAATACAGGTTAGAACAAGTTAAAGATAAATGTGTTCCAAATTGCTCTGCCATTATTCTTGGGCATATTTATTCACTTCTAGTCAATATATTTTATATTGACTTATTTGTATATTGTCAAAAACTGATGATATGAATGTTCTTTAATACTATACTGTATATTACACCATTTCTTTGAAAATATAGGTTGCAAATGAAATGTATACAATATTGCTTATGACCAGAACTTGAACTTGTAATGGCTGGACAAAGACCATTCAACAAGTGTTGAGACCCAGTGTGAATATGAACCTATAAATATCTGCAAAAGTCATAAGCAATCCACAGAACTTACATGACCACTTTATCGACAATGGTACTCTTTTTATAGCATCTTATGCCCACATTGTTTCAGGTCACTTTCACATAACGGCGTTAGAAAGGGCTCTTACAAAGAGGCACTAAAGTGATGCTTGTTTTCACAGCCCCCTGTTTTGCCAGAGGCTACTACTCTTTGTTAAGAAATTAGGTCTCCTGCACCCCATCTCAGACACAGACAGGAAGGCACACCCAGCCACACAAAACCACCTACTACTTTTAGTGTCACCTGAACCGCCGCTGAAGCATCGTTGGAGCTCCACTGGTCCCTCCTAGAAACACTGAGAGTAGGCCCAAACAATGGTCTTCAGGTGGTCTTACTGAGAAGTCGTAGACAGCATTACTGTCTGTTGAACTCTGTCCTAATCTAGTCAAGAGCTGTGACTGTGTCTGTATGGGTATTGTAGTATACATGATGGACATGATCTTGTCTGCCAAAGCTTGAGGGAGTAATACTGGACAATGACTTGAATTACGGGACCTTCCCATGTCTCCCCTGTGAAACTTGTTTTCCTCCAACTAAGGGCCGGTGATGCTGCAGATGGACTTTTATGATTATATTTTATTCATTATTCAGATTTTGTAATAATACTCCAATCATTGCTGGTGTTCCAGCAATACTAAAACATTGCAAAAACACTTCATCTAGTATTACACTTACAATTATTTTGCAGTAATTGGATCCATGACTTAAGTAGTGTAACCAATACACATAGAGCCATTTCTTTGTCAAAGGCCATGAACTTAACCCTCCCAGAACAAGCTGCTCCACAAACACCAAGACTTAGCTTTCCCGCTTAAGTTGAGTTTAAACGTAATGCACAACATCATACTGCAGCCACAGCCCACACAATATGAGTTAAGGTTAAATTCAATATCCAACATCCTCTCCGTTTGGTCTCCATGTCCATCACCTGGGGGTAGAAGAACCTTAATACTCAACTGATGCATGATTGACCCTTCTTTGTGTGCTGCAGTAACAGAATATGTATGATATCACAGAGACAACCTTGTTCTTTTGCTGCCCTGATTCTTAGGACATAACAGATCATTAAGAGTTCTGCTGTAAAGATGAGCATGGTCTCTTGCATTCTTCAGTGATGATACATGTCCCCATTAAATTCTTTTCATCCTTGGTGTAGGCCTATAAGGTAAAAGGTGAGTATGAGTATTGCTTTGCCAGTTATGTTATGCTTTATGTATGTTTAATTAGATTTTACAATATGAACTTTTCAACATTTGTGTCCCTGGTTTGTGCATGTCATTATAGTCACAAAAATGAGATAACCACATTTGTGAAGATGGCTATGGACGTTTTTAGCCCAAAAGAGTGTTTTTCGTGCAAAGCAAATGCTTGCAATTGATTCAGAATCATGAATAACCCCTAGTTTGACATGTTACATGCTACTTAAAGCATAATTCAAATTTGAAATGTTTTGCCTTATATAGGTTTTAAATGGTACCCCAACACTGACTTCACCATGATCCAAAATGTATATAATAATCAATTTATTTTTCTCCAACAATGTATTTATTGATTTTCCTTTTTCCACACAAATGACAATACAAATATACAAAAAACAACAATGAACATTACAAGACAATTACTCATATAAAGAAAGCAAAACAACAATAACCAAAAAAAGAAAAACAACAACAGCACTACTCCTCTTCAGCTCCATCCATTAAATGTGACAAATTATTGTTCTTAATATATCTTATAAAACGGCCCCACACCTCCTGAAACATTTCTTGTTTGTCCTTAAGAATGTATGTAATCTTTTCCAAAGGTAAACATAAAGACAATTCCCTGAACCACTGTGTAATACTTGGTTTGTCTGGCCTCTTCCAGGTCAATGCTATCACTCTCTTAGCTTGTAAAAGACATATATCTATAAACATTTGTTAATTATGCTTTATCTTGTGTCCCTCTGGATATAGACCGAGCAGGAAGAACTTTGGTTCTGGTACAATATTTATTGACAAAATCTCCTGTATTTCCTGCCCGACCTTCCCCCAAAACTCCATCAATTTTGGACAGGACCATAGACAGTGGAACAATGTGCCTCTATCTTCACCGCATCTGGTGCATACATCCGGAATATTACAATTATACTTATTAAGTTTAACTGGTGTGATGTACACTCTCATAAGCCAATTTTTAATATGTTATTTGGATGACCCTAAGGATCATAAAAAACCTTGAACGATTACTATTGCGATTTCTTTTGGGTCAAATCTTTGATTGACTGCCTATACCCCAAACACTCTGTTTCCTTCCTGGGCTGCCTGACCTTCATAGGGCCTGCAATTTACGTGTGTTTTTGAGTGGTGCAACCACTCCCTTACGGAGCTATGTGTGTGGCTGGCTGGGTGGCTGGATGGGTGCCTGCCAACCTAACACAAACACACACGCACATATTAACTGTATATATGATGATTTTGGGTGTGCCAGTACAGTACACTGACAGTACAGTACAGTACAGTAGAGGGACTCCCACACGGTAACTGTCATTTCTCTACCGTTTCGGATGCGGGGCGGCTTGCCAGAACCGGGCCGGCACCCCGGGTGCCCCCCTCCCCTCCTACCGGCGACCCCCACGCGGAGTTGCACCACTCACTTCACAGGTGTGATTTTAACTCTGTAGTGTAAAGATGTAAAGAATACAGCATCTTGGAGTCTATCATTATGTCTTTGCTAGTGTGTACCTCCTCAGTGACGGGTGTATGGGTGCGTTGCACGTATCATCACACAACACCTGAAAAACACCTTTAAACCACACCTTATTGTCTCACCGCAGGTACTATGTGTATAAATATGTAGATCATTTAATGGACTGATCTCTCTTTCATCCTTCTTATTCCCTTTCTTTTGTATGAGCAAAACGATAGCGCTTGCACAAAAACTAATTTCACCTGCTGTTTTACACCTGTAAGCCATCCCCAAGCAGTTTTTCATATAACATAGTTGCCATGGAGACCTTATAATGAAGTAGTATAGTAGCTATTTGGTATTAGCTATTTGACCATGCTGCATAATGCTATGCACATTGCTGTTTTCCCCCATAGTTTTTTATTAGAGTAGGCCTACATAGCGCACCCAAGATATCTGTTTTATCAGTTCTGAACCCATGATTGTAAGTTGTAGACTAACCTAGCCATAATCAGTCCACCAGAGGGCTATCACAGTTAGGTTGAGTATTTCTTTTGGCAGGAGTAGCATAGGGTGGTGCTATTGGGTCTTTATTTTTTCTCTCGGCCATGCCGTTGTGTTGCTACTTGTAATTATGCACCCATTTGTTTTCTTGGTTATTATGTTTAATGTTTCCCCTGGTTTTGATTGAATGGATGTTTGATTATCAGTTTGTAGGAAAATATCACAGGAAAGTACAGTTCAGTTGAGTATTACAAAGTCTGCTGCTAAGATGATTTAAATCCCAAGAAAGCCTATGGCTTGTTTCCATTGGGGTCCTTCATACATATCCTTCTTCTACCCTAATTGAAAAGGGATACAAAGGAGTATTTTGATCCAGACTTAATCTGTAAAATGTATTTTTGTAAGTAATCAGAGGACTTAAAATTGGGGTCTAGGAGGGACCCACAGGGTTCCTTAGGCTTAGGGGGTTCCAAGTGAACCCTTACAGGTCTGTAACTCCGAGTGTATGATTTGTTTGCTCTGAGATTTATGGGGTCCTTGACATGTTTGAGAACTACTAGCTTAAACCATTCAATGGAATTAAAACCCAGAGACAACTGTTGTAGGAATATAGGCAGTCATTCTGCAGTAGGAAATGGTGACCATTCACATAATACCACCTCCTACAGGTTTGTTGCAATTTTGGATCCTATTTTGAAACTTGTGTGGTACTTCAAAGTAGTACGAGATGATAATGAAAACAATGAGCATCCAATCATTGCTGGTGTTCCAGCAATCATTTATTCATCAGGACTCAAAATGTACAGGCAACATTCAATGTCTCCATTTCAGTTCTCACTCATTCATCGTCAGCCAATGTCCAGCCTTTGCATACAGATATGGTCTCTGGTGTGGTAGACTACACTACATGCTTCATGTTTGTCCAGGGTGGAAAGGCAGTGGAGACGTGTTTAGTCAACCTCCTCGATGGTTGGTCCAGAGGATCCACCACCAGCAGGGGCACCACCTGATCCAGGGAAGCCCCCTGGGAAGCCCCCTGGCATTCCACCTGGCATTCCACCTGGCATTCCACCTGCAGTCTGGTACAGCTTGGTGATGATGGGGTTGCACAACTTCTCCAACTCCTGTTGTTGGTGCTCATACTCATCACGCTCTGCAGTCTGAAGAAAAGGGAAAAAAAGAATGAAGCTGTCAGATCGTGCTCATGCGCAAACTTGAACAAAATTCCAAACAGTTGAACTGTACGCACGCATGCGCACACAAACACACACACACAGTCACACACACACACACACACACACACACACACACACACACACACACACACACACACACACACACACACACACACACACACACACACACACTGACATAAAACACACACACACACACACCACATCGGTTCTCTGAATCTGTCAGAGCGCGATGGTCACATGAAGAGCTATCTAAACGAGATCTTAAGACACAGCTTTTTAGTATTGCTTTTACTTAGATTATTGCATGTCTCTTCCTGTTTTACTTGTTCCTTTTTTAAATTCTACTATTACTATGTATTATTGTATTTGTGTTTTTCTTCTTCTTGTGAAGTACTTTGAACTACAACTGTTGTCTGAATTGTGCTATATAAACTATTACTATTTTCAATTTAAACATTTACTGAAAACTAAAAATCATCACATGCATGCCAATGAGCTAGTCTGTGGAGAACTCAAATCCCTATGTAGAACCTACTGTATATTTATTTACCCATATATACATGCCTGGAGAAGGAAAAGACACTTTCACAGACTTCATCTGAAAACGACTCCATGACAAGCATTACCTGATTCTTGTCCAACCATCCAATGATTTCATTGCATTTCTGCAAGATCTTCTGCCTGTCTTCCTCACTGAGCTTGTCAGCGAGGTTGTCGTCCTCCACAGTGGACTTCATAGTGAAGGCGTAGGACTCCAGAGAGTTTTTATAGGACACTTTGTCTCGCTGGACGTCGTCCTCTGCCTTATATTTATCTGCCTCTTGGACCATGCGTTCAATGTCCTCCTTACTGAGACGTCCTGTCACGACAAACGCATGGTTAGTTTAGCAAAGAACTAGCCATAATAAGCTGACATTATTTCATTATTTGTAAAGAAGGAAAACGATATGCACATCCCAGTTTCCGAATATGGCGCTGGACCCAAAGTGACTAAATGAAGAAAAAAGTGGAATGTCCGCACACGATATAATTCTTAGCAGAATTATATCGTGTGCGGACATTCCACTTTTTGCTTCATTATTTCATTATTTACCTTTGTCATTTGTGATGGTGATCTTGTTCTCCTTTCCAGTGCTCTTATCGACAGCAGAGACATTGAGGATGCCATTTGCATCTATGTCGAAGGTGACCTCAATCTGAGGGACACCACGGGGAGCAGGGGGAATTCCGATGAGCTCAAACTTGCCCAGCAGGTTGTTGTCCTTGGTCATGGCACGCTCACCCTCATAAACCTGTGGGATGCATAGAATGTTAGTATGGAAGCTCATTTCCACCACGTAATAAAAAGGAATGAATCAAAGCTGTCATAGCTATTTTTCTCGCATTTCTGACTATATAAACTAGAGAGGTGCCCGTGGCGTGTTGTGATGTCAGATCAGGCCAGATCCATGTATGGAGATATAGGGGTGATCAGGTCCAGAGCAGAGGCTTTTGTGCTGGTTCTGGACAACCGGAAATGCATGCCACACCCAGTTATTATGTAGGTGTCCCTGTTATGCCCATATATGGAGTTCTTTGTCAAGCATGCCAAATGAGGCTTTTGTGCTGGTTCTGGACAACTGGAAATGCAGAGTACCCGTTCCACCCATCTGTCTATGTCCCTTTTATGCCCATATATGGAGATTTCTGAACAGGCAAGCTTATGGAGTTCTTTGTCAGGCATGCCCATGTTCCTCCACTCCATTTTTGTTTGGAATTATGTAAAGAGTAGTGTAGCCAGGCAGTTAGGTTTTCTTTTATTTCTATTTCCCAGGTAACAGTTAGGTTACTTTTACTTAGGTAGTTGGGAGGGTTAGGAAAAGTGTTAGGTCAATTTTGATTGTTTCGTTCCTTTAGGTTCCTGCTCAGCCCTGATCACTAGCCGCACTAGTAGCACTTCTATTTCTATTGTCTTCACTAACTTGTATGCCACAAACTATTCTGGAATAAAACTTTTTGGCATTAAACACCTTGCCTTTGTTGGGTCCCATAAACTCCCTAGACCCAGTGGGTCGTAACAAACATCATCATAGCGATAGACACAGTAATACTGAGAGAAGACATGTTCCTCACCTGAATGAGCACACCAGGTTGGTTGTCCGAGTAGGTGGTGAAGGTCTGGGTCTGCTTGGTGGGGATAGTGGTGTTACGTTTGATCAGGATAGTCATGACACCTCCAGCGGTCTCAATACCCAGGGACAGGGGGGCGACATCCAGAAGAAGCAGGTCCTGGACATTCTCAGACTTGTCACCAGACAGGATGGCAGCCTGGACAGCTGTGGATGACAAACGTGTACTGTTTTAGTTGGTCCTGTGCTTTGTATGGAAAGGAATTGCCTTCATTTGCTTGATGTAAAAACAAAATATAAAAAGAAAAGTGTCAGGAGGAGGCAAGAAGCCCAAAGGGCTTATATGAGGCCTCTACCTAACAATTCTCAAATACACAAATGGCGAGTGTGTCATGTCTGACTTCACAATTCAATAAGAATAAGAGAATGTGTTGAACATTATCCTGTACACTTAATGGACGAGTCATTTAAATTTGATCAGTCAAAAGGAAGGTTTTATTGGCCTTTCAACCTTTGATGGAAACTAAGACAGGCAGGTCTTACATCACAGTGATACAAGCCCCCCCACAAGCAAGTAGTCTTGCACTTGGAATAGAAGCCACAACTCACCAGCTCCATAGGCCACAGCTTCATCAGGGTTGATGCTTTTGTTTAGCTCCTTGTCATTGAAGAAGTCTTGCAGCAGCTTCTGGATCTTGGGAATGCGAGTGGAGCCACCAACCAAAACGATGTCATCGATCGTACCCTTGTCCATCTTGGCATCACGGAGTGACTTCTCCACGGGGTCCAAAGTACCACGGAAGAGATCGGCGTTCAGCTCCTCGAAACGAGCCCTGGTGATGGATGTATAGAAGTCGACTCCCTCGTACAGAGAGTCGATCTCAATGCTGGCCTGGGTGCTGGAAGACAGAGTGCGCTTTGCCCTCTCACATGCGGTGCGTAGACGGCGGACAGCCCTCTTATTGTCACTAATGTCCTTCTTGTTTTTGCGCTTGAACTCTGCAACGAAGTGATTGACCATGCGGCTGTCAAAGTCTTCTCCTCCAAGATGAGTGTCTCCGGCAGTGGACTTTACTTCGAAAATGCCATCCTCAATGGTCAAGATGGACACATCAAAAGTACCACCACCGAGGTCGAAGATGAGCACGTTCCTCTCAGCACCAACCTGAAACGAAAGAAAATATAACAGCTGAAAGACTTATACCAACAAATCACATGATTCCTAACCTTTCTTTTTTCCCCTTTTTTTACCAAGAACAATACCCAAGTCAGATAATGCATGACTAATCAGAAGCTTCACACAGCTCAATTGTCAAAAACTATGGAATGCACTTCCCATTGCAATCAAAACTGCAGACTCACTCCCAATCTTCCGCCGTAGTCTGAAAACCCACCTCTTCAGACTCCATCTTAGCCCGTAACACTTGCCCTAGCCTCGACGACCTTACACATGTATGCATAGGCTCTCAACTTATGTAACTTAGATAGCATTGCATGTAGACATATCACTAGTCTATAGTGTATATGCATAGTCTCGTTATATAGATATTCCACTGTTGTATCATGATGACTATTTTTATGTATTTGATGTATTACCATGTTTTTGTTCTTGCTTACTGTAAATCACTCTGGATTAAGAGCATCTGCTAAATGCCTAAATCGTAAAATATGAGGGGTGGTAAGGAGATGTCTGTGAACTCTGCGTTTTAAGTAGGCTACTTTGTTTCACACCTTCTTATCCAAGCCATAAGCAATAGCAGCAGCGGTTGGTTCATTGATGATTCTTAACACGTTGAGACCAGAGATTGTTCCAGCATCTTTAGTGGCTTGGCGCTGAGAGTCATTGAAGTATGCAGGGACTGTGACGACAGCATTCGATATAGTCTATAAAAAATGAAATTTGTTGTTAGTACACTTTGCAACATACGAATTTTGATTGATTGATTTATTAACAGTTTGCAGAATTAAAGTACATTTCAAGTACAACTCAATACATGTTTTCTAAACATACCTTCCCAAGGTAGGCCTCTGCAATCTCTTTCATCTTCACTAGCACCATGGATGAGATCTCTTCTGGGTAGAAGCTTTTGGTTTCACCTTTGTATTCAACTTCCACTTTAGGGCGTCCACTATCGCTGATAACATTGAATGGCCAGTGTTTCATGTCTGACTGTACGACTGTATCCTCAAATCGTCTTCCAATCAGACGCTTGGCATCTGTAATTTCCACAAAAAAATAAAAATAAACATTGTTGGTGCTAGTGGAGGCTGTTGGCAATTCCATTCAGTGTTGATTTTGACAGCAATTTTTGATTGTAGTCTTTTGAATAGTTTTCATTTAGTTTTAGTCACATTTTAGTCATCTGGAATGTTTTAGCGTCTAGTTTTAGTCGACTAAATCTACAGTTGATTTAGTCGACTAAAATGTATTTTGGTGGGCCTTGATGCCGTAATGGCTGATTTTACACTTGCTGAAAATAGCAGAGGTACAAGTTCACACAACACAACACATTGTGAGCTTATAGATCTGCTATTTTCAGCATGCAGCCAAGTGTAAAATGACTTGTGTACGTTTTACTTATACTGGATCTCTTCTCTTGTCCACTAGTCCCTTCGTAACATTTTAGTCTCGTTTTTATTTGTTGACAAAGTTGTCAGTATATATTTAGTCATAGTTTTAGTCATCATAGCTTTAGTTTTAATGTAGTTTCCATTTAGTTTCCGTCAGTGAAAAAAGGTAGTCAACAAACATTTTTCGAACTAAATCAACACTAATTCAATTAACATTTGCACATTCTTACATGAATAAATAATTTGTGAAATAGCTGGGTTGAATCAATCATTCATGACAATCATATCCCACCTTCCAGCAGTAAACCTTACCAAAGACTGTGTTGCAGGGGTTCATGGCAACCTGATTCTTAGCTGCATCTCCGATGAGCCTCTCAGAATCAGTGAAGGCCACATAGCTGGGAGTGGTCCTGTTGCCCTGGTCGTTGGCAATGATTTCAACCTTTCCATGCTGGAAAACACCCACACAGGAGTAGGTAGTTCCGAGATCAATGCCAACCGCTGTTCCTTTGGACATGATTCCTCTGGGAAAAGGAAGGAGACAATGTTTAGTAAATGAAAGTAGTTCGTATTATTCCAGTAGGGGGCAATAAATCCTAACTAGAGACACTGACCACTAAATTATAGATGAGTCATTTGGTCATGTCAGGACTTTCTATGTTGAAACAAGCCAACTCACCATTACACAACAATTTACAAGAGTTAAAGTACAAAAGAAAAGGCTTTTGATGATGATCTAGTTATATATTTTTTATTTTTAAGCATCTATTGCTTTTCATAAGCCATCTGCCAAGAAAGGGTAGCCATCAGGCTGCTGAGGAAAGCATTATGTACTGAAGAAATGTGGAGATGCTACTGCCTACTTAGTTCTGAAGGACTGGCATTATATGGCATGAGCAGCTTGAAAACTCGCCTTTTTAAAATGATGTAGTAATTCATGCACAGCATAATTCATGCATACATAGTTCCAGCCAGGTAGGTAGGCTAGGCTTTAATCAAATTTACTGGATGAATTAAATTAGGCCTATATATAAAAATGTATAATTTTCATATGAACATTTTCTTTCCCTTCTTTTGTTGCGCAATGCATTGCTGGGGATTGTAAGCACTGACCCAACGCGCATTTGCAACATCACTCAGCTCCTTCGAGCTCCTTCGAGGTAGGCCTACTTAAACAAAGCTGATCCCTGTGACCATCTGGACGGAGGAAACATGCTGACTGCACGTCCTCCCCCATTGAGCCGACTTTGTAAGCTGAAGGACAGTTTGCTGCAGTATAGGCTACTGTCCCGCAGCTATGCGCAAAATTGAATTATTATACTACCGTATTTGCAAGCGTTACTGATTAGGATACTGGTGTATTTGATAAGGCTGTCTGTTGTCAATCTGAAGTAGCCTAAACCTAAACCGTCTACAATGTCCGGAAATCACAAATACAGATTTACTCTTTTAAGACTGTCAAAATAATGGACCATATTTGTCTAAATAATGTGTTCTAACTTTGTGGATATAGAGATATACTTGATGACAAAAACTATTCCCGATCATTTTCAAATGACCATTATTCACTTACCCGAATGAAGGGTTGCGTGATGCTGTTCACTGTCTCCGCCACCTGCTGACTGTGTGTAGTGAGTGAGCTGGTATCAGATCCTTCTCTCTGGAGATAAGTAGCCTATGATGACCCAATCACCTTCCAGAAAGACCTTGTTGCACCTGCATTATGCATAGTGCACTTCCAGCATATTCGCTAAGTGCCAAACCGATCTGGAATCAGATTTCTTTTAAAGCCTCACATAGCCATGGGCGCTTACCGCTATATGCCACCTGTCTCTGCCTGGTTCGGTTTTTGCGTTCGATAAAATCCCTCCTATTCTGATTGGTTACTACGTTAAAATATAAAAGGGAGGTGGGAGTCGTGGGGCGGCTTATTATATATGAATTGCAAGACGAGAATGAAACATTCAAATTATAAATAAAGTCAATCAACGAGTCAATGTTGTAAAACGAAATAAAAAAGTAGCCTACTTTCTGCACTGATGGAGAATGTATACTCAATTTGCTTTATTTAACTTAAGTAAAGTATCAATGCTTATGCTGCAAAGTAGAATTAAATAGCCTATAGGCCCGGAATGCAAAATTTTGCCTATAGAGTAAAAGTACAAAATTGGCAGTATTGGCACCAAAAGTAAATTCACTCATGCAGAATGTTTCCAGTTTTCAAATAAATATTTTGAGAATCTTTTGGCAGATCTAGATCTTTGATCTACAAGCTTGATCATTGCATGTCCTTTAGTGACTGCTGTGTAATATGTTTATAAAGTTCGGTTTCTAAGGAATACAACCGCATAAACCAATTTATATCCAGGAATCATGCCAGTATGTGGACTGGCACTGTATGTGGGGCTACTGTATGGTATGTGGAGCAGTAACCCAACAACAAAACATATAGTAAAAGTAGTAATAAAAGTTTGAGTTAGTTTTAGTTTGTATTTGCCATTCAGCCATATAAATACAGAGGAACAATGGTGTCGCTCAGGTTAAGTACTTACAATTTCAATATACAGTAATTATGACAACAAACTAGTTAATGGAGACCTCAGTGCCTCAGATATTCATACATGGGCATACAGGCATACAGAGGGGTTGTGCTAAGAACAATTTCTTATTTTAATTTGTCATGTGAGATCATGCACTCAAATTGTCTGTGGAAACCACACGCTGTATGCTGTGATGTCACGGAAGGTCCCTATAGCTGTTGTACATAAAGACAAAACATTGAGGAAATGCTGCTGAGTTCTGGATCTACCAAAAGACAGAAATTGTAAGAATGCAACAACTGACTGTCTTATCGTTGTTCATTAATGGTGAGTATTTTACACTTTCGCTACTTTATTTTTTACAATGTAAACTACTATGATGTAGGCCTAGAGATGATTACAGAATAAGACATAAACACAAGCAGTGAGATTTGCCTTGGGGGAAATGGCTATTTTATGTTTTAGCAGTGAATTATTTTGTTTTATCTATACAGTACAAAGCTACTGGATGTATTATTTCATTACATTATGAGAATTCATGTTAACTTAGATTAATGCACTAGTGCCGTATACTGGTGAATATTCAGTGGCCCCAGGATTGACAGAAGATGCCATAGTTTGTATAGCAAAGTTTAAGTTCAAATATCCAGTATGATACCTTATCATGCGGCCAACTAATGGGACCCAGTAAAAGTCTAGTATTTGTAGTAATAATAAATAAATGAAATGAAATTATATACTGACCACTCCTCATAGAAAGTAAAGCTTAAGTTATGCCTAGACTGTCATCAAGCAATAGCATCACTTATTTGGGCTTAACAATGCAATAGAATACTGTACAGTACAGTACAGTGCATATTTTTAGAAGTTGGGCACAAAATCAGTGTTGGTTCTAGTCAACTACTGTAGACCCCAACACTTGGGAACCTTCTGGTTCCAAGAGAGCCGCTGTGTGGGATTTTCAAAAAACATCCCACACATGTGAAAGAGCTGAACATTTCTTAACCTCTTCGTGAGCATCTACAGCCCACCAAACATCAGTGATGCCCCCACACTTGTTTTCCAAACACACTGTCATTCTTGCAGGTATAGCGTAGGAATACTACAGTACACCCATATATGCACAGCCCAGAGCAGAGATCATCCATATAGTGTACTTACCGCACCTGACCTTACTTTTCCTTTCACAACAGTCATATCATGAGGGGACTGACCACATGACTTCCTGTCAGAACAGCATGCAGAGATGATGAATGTTGTGTGAAAGTAGTGGGCTGTTTAATTTAGAGCTGCAGCACTCCAGTGACAGGTTCTAACGCTTATGTGTGGGTGCTGAAAGTGGGCTTCTTCATTTAGAGCTGTGTTACAGTGACACGTTTGCTCCTTTGCTGTAACACCACACACACACACACACACACACACACACACACACACACACACACACACACACACACACAGACACAGAGACATACACAGCCTGCCCTCAGTTTCCTATGCAGCCCCCAGTGGCCTATGCAATACATTTTGCTCCTGTTGTAAGAAATCTGATGGTCGTTTTTGGACACCCCTGTTCTTTGGCAAATTACCTGGTTCTTTCAGTTCGATCATACTTTCATTAGTGTTGTAGTGGTGACAATGGAGCCTTGATAAAGGAATACATTGATATGATTTACTTATTGTCATGGTGATGGAACATTCATTATGTTAGGGATCAGTACACGGTTTCACTATGAAACCAGACACTTTTTCCAACAGATTGTCTACCATGTAGTCTTGGATCGTGGGCTACTAAAAGATCCATATAGTCAAGGGAGAATGGAAAAGCAATTAATTGGCAGTATGAGGCTGCAGGGTTACTGCATTGCACTGGGTAACCAATTGCAGCACCTGAACAGACAATTGCATTGGCTCAAAATCTACAGAGTTGTATTCCCAATAGCGCTGCAAGCAAATTAATTCATTTACTACAATATTATTATTAATTTACTACAATATGCCTAAATTGTAATTGAATCATACAATGAACCGCTATTATTGATTGTTGCAGTATCACTTGCGGTGTGGCAGCACACAACAGTGATGGAAGGAAGAACATTGACCCTAACATGCCCCATTAGAAATGCTCACAAGAGCAATGTGGAGTGGAAGAACCCAAAGGGATTTCTTATGTTCTTCAACCACGACAAAGGTATAGATATGGTACAGTATAATCTATATGTGTTACATTGTCTGTTTTGGTATCAATATCGAGCCAATACTCATACATAAATTGTGATTAGATCTTGTTTAGATCAGAAATCAAAGAGTATAGGCCTACGACACTTTGAATAGTTACTGATAGAAGCACTAACCATCTTCTCTTCACCCTTCATCTTCACCCTTCATTGATTAAAAATGGACAGCCTTGAAGGACAAACGCTACAGCATTGATACATTGTCTGCATCAGAATTCACCATCAGTGTCTCCAACATCGCCTTCAAAGATGGAGGCAACTATACATGTATTCATTACAGCAACCCTATCAGAGAGAAGACTGTGGAAGTGACTGTATTAGGTATGTGGAAAAGGGGTTCCTCATGATGATTGGGTTCAGCAGTGGTTACACTCAGATGCAAAAACATCTGCTTGAGTTGGTTGTGTCGGTTAACTCACTGTAGCACTTGGAGATTTTCATGAATGTAAAGTGCATTATAAATAAAAATCCATTATTATTATTATATTACTCAAATTGTGTATGTATTTTTTAATTAACACTTGATTACTGATAGATCAAGTAGGCAAATCAAATGACCTATAACCATAAAATGTATTGCTACATATACATACAAAAAATGAATATATGTTTTTCTTTTAGGTTATCCAAAGATGGCAGTAACACGATTGAATGGAAAGCATGTCATCAAGTGCTCTGCAGCAGGAAACCATCATATTCCCAAAATATACTGGCTCCTGGATAATAAGATTGAAATCGCTGGTAATTTGTCAAATGTATTTGTAAATATCTAGTATTACTGTAGTGTAGATGCAACTCATTCATAAAGATTTAATTCGGAACCCCAGCAGCCTTAATACCTTCCAATTACTTTTCCTATCCCACAGCTCAGACCCATTCCAGAGTTGAATACGGAATAAGAAAGTATACCTCAGAGGATACTTTACACATTAAGTCAGTAGAGAAAAGAGTCACAGTGACATGCATTGTTAACCATCCAGCTCTGCATGGCGAATTGCTGAGCAACTTTGTTAACATTGGACAAGCTTGTGAGTACAATTTAAACATTATTATTTCTTCTAATATCTGACCAAATTCTGGGAATTTTAGAAGATGAATAAACAATTTAAAATAATATTCCTCAAATATGAAAGTAATGGTGTTCTTGGGGAAACTCCTGCCTGTTCTCTTTAGAAACTATGTACTGTATAGAAGCCTGAATTTGAGGAACATGAACGTGTTGTTCAACTGTCACAAAACAGGGAAAGTACTCTTACAGTATTGTAGTATCATGCGAAAGTCAATCGCCTCAGTGAATTCCCTTTTCCAGTAAATGGACTGACAGTAGTATTCTGGTCACTATGTGTATCTGCATGTTATTAGATTGACAAATAATTTCAACATTTGATTTATTTATTTTTATTGATGAAGCGATTAAATTCCACAATTCATACCTATCACACATAGGCAGACATGTGATATGATACTATGATTCCTGTTTCTACAGTAATAGGCCTAGTGTGATTACTACATGATTTTTATTAACTCTTCTTTATAGCCCCAAATTTCCCAAGGTCAATCGCAACAACATCACCTATGACTCTACCACAAAGGTCAACAGACATACCAAGAATCACATCTCAGTGGACTATAATTGAGGGAACCACAGAGTTGCAGACTACAGACGTGTCTGAACCATCAACTGTTAGCTCCAGTGGTCTAGAGACAATCACATATACCACTGGAATACATCTGAGCACTATTTGTGAGTAAAGCAGCTATTTTAACTAAAACGGCTATGAGTTTTTGAGTGACAAACTACAGTATTTGAGAGATGTGATCCAGAAAATTCATTATTGAATTACAGATTAATACATGTCTAAATTCTATATGCTGCAAATGCTGTATGCACTATAAATCATACCATAGCACACACACACGTTCAAACGACCACATTAGGTTCAAAGTCAAAGTCGTACGATTGTTCTCACACAGTACAGTTCTGCTTCCTTTTAAGGGTTCATGACATTCATTTTCATTTAGGCAAAATCCCTCAGCAGTGACATCTGCTGGTAAATTCCTATGTCATATATTGTGGACTCTTATCTCGCAGTCCACAGGCAAATCAGAGCACTTGTTTGAGCCAGAAACCCCCAGACCACAGAAAATCTACTGAATGTTAAAAGTTTTTGGGGTGCAATTGAGCTCTGAAAAAAAATAAAAAAATAACAGTCAACATTTTTGTTCCAGCAGCATACATGCCTTTGTGGTTTATTCACTACAAGGCCTTATCGTATTTGTGTTCTTTCCAGATGACTCAGTCTCAGAGAGCTCTCTACCTGATTCAACCTTTACAAACAACGATACTACTGTCACCAACGTAACCACCATAACAGGTATGAAGCTCGGGTCAACTACAGGTAGATTAGTCTAGGTAGACTGCAGTTTCATTTTGACAACAGCCTCCTGGCCTGTTGTAGTACTGAATTGAAACCTGGGCCGGCCGAGCAGTCCAGGCACCTTGGCTGGTAAAATAAAGGAAAAAAAAACCAAAAATATATATATAAAAAATAAAAAAAAAGTAATGAATTGAGAGTGTAACAGTGTAATGACTCTTCTTAATTCTGAACAGGTCTGACACATGTAGATGATGTAACAAATAGAGCCACATCGAATAATGGTACATCAAGCAACATTACCATTGGTAAGTCAAGCCTGCGGTCAGTATCTCGTTTCAGAGACAACTAGAAAAAGTGCCCTTCTGGGCACAGGAGACCTGTGTGTGTGTGTGTGTGTGTGTGTGTGTGTGTGTGTGTGTGACAAGGCTTGGCCTGTTGTAGCGCCACCATGAGGCTGATTTGAAAACTGTCAAGTGGCATTTCTTCCAAAGCCTAGTGGGAATATGCATGCACAGTTTCACCAGAATCGGATGCTGCGTTGAGTAGTTGTGGCGATTTGTACAAAACGGGTACAAAGCGGGCTACTCCTGAAAATTTTAGAACCCAATTGTAGCCAATGAGGGTGGATTATGAGAAATCAAACAAACCCGTCTTGATCACATGACTATGGAGAGTATGTGTACCGATTTGCGTGAAATTTGGATAAAATCTGAAGGTGTAATATTAGAAAATGTGTTTTACATATGTCGGCCTCCTGGTGGCGCTATAAAGAGCAGATGTGAAAAATTCCAGGCAAAGGTTTTTCCTTGGCCTCTAGGGAGTTGGCATACAAAGTTATCCACAGATCCATGCAGTTAGAGGTAAAAACACTTTTTGGCCAGTTATAGCGCCACCATGAGGCTGAGTTGAAAATGTTCATGTGGCATTTCTTCCTCAATGGGAATGTGCGTGCACAATTTCACAGAAATCACACAATGTGTTCATGATTTGCAGCACTTTGTTTGAAACTGAGCACTCCTGCGAACTTTGGAAGCCAATCTTAGCCAATCAGGATGGAGTCTGAGAAATCTGAAAGACCCATTTCGTTGAATGGCTCTAGAGAGACTGTGTACCAATTTGCGTGATGTTTGGACAAAATCTGTAGGTGTACTGTCCAAAAACTTGTTTTGCACAAAGCGGCCTCCTGGTGGCGCTATAACAGGCCGTTCTGGAAATTTTGGGGCAGAGGTTCATCGTTGGCATCCAGGGAGTGTGTGTGCAAAATTTGGCATCGACCAGGTTAACGGTGCCGGAGATTAGCTGTTCACAGACGGAAGGACGGACGGACGGACACACACACACACACACGGACGGACGGATGGACGGACGGAGTGCAAAACTCTCTCCCCATGCCTTCGGCCTGGTGGAGACAAACATACTCTCTGCCTGGTGGAGACAAAAATTAAAATTCGATAATATGATTTAATATGCGTACACACATTGGTGTATTGTACACAGTAAAATCCTCAGTGTTAATTTATTCCATTTGTAACCACTCTGTATTTTACAGTAGTGCTGAATGCTGATTATGTCTGACCGAAACACAGGGTGACATGAGTGTATTATGTTTCTGTTCATTCCCAGATAGCTTTGATGAGCTGGCAAGGCAGAAAGGAAATGGTTCATCTGTGCTTGTATTTCTGGTTACATGCCTGATATTTTCACTTTTAGTGGTAGTAATTTTCTTTGTTATCAAAATCAGGAGAGCGCACATCCTCTGGAAAAGAGGTAAGTGGAAATTATGTTGGACATTTTCTATGCTCCATTACGTCGACATGTATGTATGCCGTTGAGGGCTGATTTTACCCTTTTGCACATAGGTTGCACAAAGCTGGAGTAGTCTCAGAATCTAATGTTTTTCTTCTTCTTTTTCTCATTGTTCTACATCCAAAAAGAGTTCACCTGAATAGCTTATGTTAAACTAAACTTACTACTAGAAAAATAAATATAGACTATTAAACTCAAGACTCAAGAAGTGGTTGTGTTTCATGTTATGCCATTCTGAAATGTCTCAAATATTTTGTTATTCCAATTCTTACAGAAAATGAAGAGTCAGATCAGTCAATGGATAGCAGTAAATCAAAATCAAACCATGAAGAGAAGCAAGTCCAGGGGCAAAAGCGCAGAGGTAAAATATTAGCATTCAGCCACCTGACCAAAACAAATACAGAAAGGGTCTCAAAGTGGAAGATGTTATTTTTTTATATAATTTGTTGTGAAATGTTTTTCCCTACAGGTCTTTTCAGCACAGTATTCGCAACATATGTCATTCAGGAGCCAAGAGAGATAACCGAAGCACCAAATACTACTGAAGAGTCAGCAGCTGAAAGTATACAAAGGGATACTCATATCACCCCACAAACAGATGATTCTGTCAATGTACAAATTAAAGAAACAGAACTGTGACATTGTTGTGAACATTCCCATAATGACTTGCCTGTAGAATATTGTGTATATTTGTATATAAATATATGGTTTTATTTTTATTTAACTTTTATAAGAATGTTGTTTAGACCTATATAAATGTGTTGCTTTTAGGATTAAAATAAAGTAAACTATATTATGAGCAATCTTATCGGTCTTTGTGCAGTAATTACTGCACAACTGCTAAATCCAATTGTTTTAGTTTGTCATGTTTGACAGCTGAATAGAATGTTATGTGACATCTCAGATTAATACAATTAAACA
This sequence comes from Electrona antarctica, assembly GCF_951216825.1. Lineage (NCBI taxonomy): Eukaryota > Metazoa > Chordata > Actinopteri > Myctophiformes > Myctophidae > Electrona > Electrona antarctica. The sequence continues at coordinate 14,697,352 of NC_136789.1, forward strand.
ATCACCTATAACAACAATCACTATTAACAGTATAAAAATACACATTCTTGCTGTCACATTTCAGGTAGGCCTACATTTGTATAGGTCTGACTAATATTTTGTTTAAGCAACACATTTTAAAGTTGTTTTTTTGATTGATAGGTTGAAAGTAGTCGATCAGGAAATGGGGAGAGAGATGAATCGGGGGAAAGACACATGCTGTCAGGCTGGCTCAGCAGCCTAGGTGCCCAGACGGTTGAGCTAACCTAAGCAACACATTTTAACATGATCTCAAACCCATCGCATAAGTGATTGGGCTTATACTTCTTGCGCTGTTTAATATTGTAAAATTAGATGCAAAATACACTGATTCTGTTCAGCTAAATTCACTGATTCTCAACATGGGGTCTGCAGGGGACCCCCATCCACATGGGTCCTTGGGGAGGTTGGTCCCCAGTTTAATACTTGATATTAACCTGAGGACAAGATGGACCCTTACAGATCCATTTGGTTCCATTTCTACACTCCCTTAAATCAACACTGAATATTTGACAGCATAGATTGTGGTCAAATTAAATACAATTAGGGTACAGTATGTGGTGGCCTAACAATATCAAACCACTTGTCCATAAATAATAAAATAAATAAAATTGAATATGTAAAGAAGCCCTATTTATTGTATTCAGCATTGACGACGGTCACGTCGGTCAGTGGAGAAAATTGCACCCCTTATAGGGGCCTAGCCCCAAGGCCCAAAGGCCCTCCACAGATAGGGCGACTGTGGCTCAAGAGGTAGAGCAGGTCGTCCAATGATCCATGAGTCGGTGGTTCGAATCCCGGCTCCTCCTGGCTACATGTCGAAATGTCCTTGGGCAAGACACTGAACCCCAATCGGTGTATGAATGTGTGTGTGAATGGGTGAATGTAATGCACAATCTATGTAAAGCGCCTTATATAGCGCTATATAAATGCACCATTTACCATTTTAGATCCAAGTCCCATCCACAGCAATGATTTGCAATGCATTGCAACTCCTTGCAAGTTGCAGCAACAACATGCAACTTGTTTGGTGTGGACTTTTTTCAGAGTGGAAAAAAACAATGAGTCATTGATAAGTAATTTATTCATTATCAATGAGTCAATGACTGAGCCTACATGAAACCATGTGGTTACACAATATACAATGGAATTATGAAACTCAGGCAGCCGAAAGAAAGGCGGATACTCCTAACAGGAAGTGGGAGGGACATCAAGTAATGTTATATGGCGATTGGCTTATCACATGTATTTCCTGGTGACGTGTGGGCTAGGTCATTGGTGGATTGCTGAGAAACAGCTGAAGCCTCGGCGTGTGATTGGCTGCTTTGGCCGGCCATATAGAAGACCCACGGTGGAGTTTCTTTCTTTCACTCTCAGGCTCCAGGCGAACAGCAGCAGCTTCGCCACTGCGCAACTCAACCAATAACACCACCAAATTCATCAGCGGCAGCCAATATCTGGTGAGTCTCGCCGTATTTCATTATTTTCTGTGTGTTTGAACAAGAAACGGCAGTCAGCGTTCCTGTAACCTTTGCCAAGTGTTGTTTCAAACGGTAAAACTTAGTAGCACACGAGGATTTCACAATGACCCGTTCATGATGGCGGCATTATGTCGGCTGTGTTAGCTTGAAACAATCTGAAAGACAATTTGTGCTGTTTTTGATATCCACCGACACTGGATTGAACGGAAGTAGATTGCATTGCTAAATGACTGTTGGTTGCGACCGAGTGCCGGCTCTACTCGATAAGAAGCTGTAGTGTAGAATGTTCTAGAACATCTAACCACGTGGTCTGAACCCCGCCATTAATGGGCATCTCTTCTTCATCCATGACAAGGAGATCCATGGACATCGTGTCCCTCACTTGATGTCCCCAGTTATTTATTTTACTTGGCCTAACGGCAAAGATCACTATGATGACGTTTTTTCCTGCCTTTCGTAGTTTCCACCAGAGGTTGAAAGACCAAAGATGGCATAAAACCTTCCTTGGATGTCTGAGTGATCACGTAGAAATAAGGCTCTGGCAGTTCAATTGATTAAAAGACAATTTGTCTCAAATTAAACTTTGATTAATTTGGTTTTAATTTTTTACTAATGTTTTGAATAGCTGGATTGGTATCACACGGATCTCGTTTGCAGTTCAAATATGACCTGTTGAGAATGTAAGTTCAGTAATTGCTTAACCTGATGAATGCCCTTCTAAACGATCACATTTGGTTTGATAAAATGCAACGTCGTTGATGGTGTAATGCTGAGTAGGACTGCCAAAAGTCATTAGGCGGTCACATCGCTGCTCATGAATATGTCACTCTTGGCTGAGAGTCGTGTAGCTGGGCTTTGTGAGGAAGTAGCAGTTTCCTTCCTGTTTTGACCTCATGGTGGGCGGGAACTGGTGAAGTGTTCGTGCCCTGCTGTGACTTGTCCAGTTGCTTCAAATGTCATATTGGCACACCCAGGGCTTGAGAGTGCTAGTGACATGTGCAATCCCAACAGTTTATTGACTGAAGTTAAGTGGCTCAATTTAGAGATGGTGGCAAATGCAGACCCAACAGAGTAGGCTACAATTAACTTTAATGTGTTTGAGAAAATCATTGTAGCTCACAAGAGATGGCTGGCAGAACAAACTGACTGTAGGGTTTGTCATGGCAAAGCATTTTTGATAATCTTGTTGTGATCTTTCAGGAAACATGTCTAAGGGACCAGCAGTGGGCATTGACCTGGGAACCACCTACTCCTGTGTGGGTGTTTTCCAGCATGGCAAGGTTGAGATCATTGCCAACGACCAGGGAAACAGGACCACACCCAGTTATGTGGCCTTCACAGACTCCGAGAGGCTCATCGGAGATGCCGCCAAGAATCAGGTTGCCATGAACCCCTGCAACACAGTCTTCGGTAAGGGTTTGCTCCTTACATGTCGATTAGAATGTGTGGTCTGTCTGGAGACGGTCCACACCTTCACCAACTTAATCTCTTATGCCCCATGTATTACAAAAATGACAAATGGGGTGATCTACAAGCTCACAAAGCTACAAATGGCGTTGCCAGGTTGAAGTTGTTAACATTTTGCTTACCCAACGGGTAATATTAAAACTAAAATACATAAACCTTCATGGAGTTTAACCCCAGACCCCAATTTTGACCAGTTAGCGGAGAAGACTGCCTGTGTAATGCAAGGGAGCTTTGAGTTGTGCAATACTCTACTTGTCAATCACCCCAAACAACTGCAGATGTACAAGTTTTATTTAACATACTCTACAGATTCCTCACAAAGGTCCCAATTGAATTTTAAAATGGGTTGGATCACTGTGATGACGTTTATTCCTGCCTTTCGTAGTTTCCACCAGAGGTTGAAAGACCAAAGATGGCATAAAACCTTCCTTGGATGTCTGAGTAATCAAGTAGAAATACTAGGGCTGTGCCCATTGAGCTAATTGATCAATTTGAGTTGAGGAAAAAGTTGCCAATAGAATTGTCAAAGTAATGAATAGTTGTGACTGTAGTAGAAATGGCCTCAACATGACGTGATATTTTCTGATGCTTTTGCAGATGCCAAGAGACTGATTGGACGCAGGTTCGATGATGGAGTTGTGCAGTCGGACATGAAGCACTGGCCCTTTACAGTGGTCAATGACAACACCCGACCCAAAGTCCAGGTTGATTACAAGGGCGAGGCAAAGTGCTTCTACCCGGAGGAGATTTCTTCAATGGTGCTGGTGAAGATGAAGGAAATTGCTGAAGCTTACCTCGGAAAGGTGGGTTTCAACAAGTGGCTTGAAGGCAGTGTGGGTAATGTGGCGTTCGTGACGTAATGGAACTAACTGGATTGTTCTCTCCCCAGACTGTAAACAATGCAGTTATTACAGTGCCTGCCTACTTCAATGACTCGCAGCGCCAGGCCACCAAGGATGCTGGCACCATCTCTGGTCTGAATGTTCTCCGTATCATCAATGAGCCAACAGCTGCTGCCATTGCTTATGGTTTGGACAAAAAGGTATTCCGTTTATTCCCCAGTTGCACAGTGCTGTGAACATTATCAAAATGGCGCCTAAATTAACCTTTGCGCAGTGCTGCTGTTTTGATACTAGATTCTGTTTAGTGCTGCTCTAACTATGAACTAATTTTCAGGTTGGTGCTGAGAGGAACGTGCTCATCTTTGACCTCGGTGGTGGTACTTTTGATGTGTCCATCTTGACCATTGAGGATGGCATTTTCGAAGTAAAGTCCACTGCTGGAGACACTCATCTTGGAGGGGAAGACTTTGACAGCCGCATGGTCAATCACTTCATTGCAGAGTTCAAGCGCAAATACAAGAAGGACATTAGTGACAATAAGAGGGCTGTCCGCCGTCTACGCACTGCATGTGAGAGGGCAAAGCGCACTCTGTCTTCCAGCACCCAGGCCAGCATTGAGATCGACTCTCTGTACGAGGGAGTCGACTTCTATACGTCCATCACCAGGGCTCGTTTCGAGGAGCTGAACGCCGATCTCTTCCGTGGTACTTTGGACCCCGTGGAGAAGTCACTCCGTGATGCCAAGATGGACAAGGGTACGATCCATGACATCGTTTTGGTTGGTGGCTCCACTCGCATTCCCAAGATCCAGAAGCTGCTGCAAGACTTATTCAATGGCAAGGAGCTAAACAAAAGCATCAACCCTGATGAAGCTGTGGCCTATGGAGCTGGTGAGTTGTGGTTTCTATTCTAAGTAAGACTACCAGCCTGTTTGTATGTGGGGTGTGATATAGGCTGGATCACTGTGATGACGTTTTTTCCTGCCTTTCGTAGTTTCCACCAGAGGTTGAAAGACCAAAGATGGCCCAAAACCTTCCTTGGATGTCTGAGTGATTAGAATATTATTCTGTACAGTTTACACCCCTCATGATGTTTTAGTTTAATGTAATTGTGCACTGAATGACCACTGGCTGTAAATTGGCTTACTTTTTACAAAGTACATGGTGATTTTAAACGGTACATGTTTGTCATCCACAGCTGTCCAGGCTGCCATCCTGTCTGGTGACAAGTCTGAGAATGTCCAGGACCTGCTTCTTCTGGATGTCACCCCCCTGTCCCTGGGTATTGAGACCGCTGGAGGTGTCATGACTGTCCTGATCAAACGTAACACAACCATCCCCACCAAGCAGACCCAGACCTTCACCACCTACTCGGACAACCAGCCTGGTGTGCTCATTCAGGTGAGGAACATGTCTTCTCTCAGTATTGTGTATCGCTATGATGACGTTTATTCCTGCCTTTCGTAGTTTCCACCTGAGGTTGAAAAACCAGAGATGGCCCAGCCCTTCCTTGGATGTCTGAGCGATTCCATAGATATTGTTTGTCATATCTGTTCATTTGTACACGTGGCTCTAATGTTCCATGCTTCCCACAGGTATTTGAGGGTGAGCGTGCCATGACCAAGGACAACAACTTGCTGGGCAAGTTTGAGCTGACTGGAATTCCCCCGGCACCTCGTGGTGTCCCTCAGATTGAGGTCACCTTCGACATAGACGCCAACGGCATCATGAATGTGTCTGCTGCTGACAAGAGCACTGGAAAGGAGAACAAGATTACCATCACAAACGACAAAGGTACTTAGAAATTAAAACGGTTGTTTACTTACTAAATTGGTGTAAATTTCTACCTGTGAGACAGTGCCTGCTTAATGCAGATAGCTATTGAGCTTTGAGTTGTGTAATATATTCTCTACTTGTGAATCACCTGAACACCACCCCAAACTGCAGATATACTAGTTTTATTGTAATAACTTACTACTCCACGATACAGATTCCTCAAATGTTTCAAATTGAATTTCACAATAGGCTGGATCACTGTGATGACGTTTATTCCTGCCTTTCGTAGTTTCCACCAGAGGTTGAAAGACCAAAGATGGCATAAAACCTTCCTTGGATGTCTGAGTGATCAAGTAGAAATAGGGCTGTGGCAGTTGAACTAATCAATTTGAGAAAATTAGTTCATGGAAGAGTAATCGAAATGGCCTCAACATGTGTTATTTTCAGACATTTGCAGATGCCAAGACTTGGTAGCCGGTTCGATGATGGAGTTGTGCAGTCAAGACATGAAGCACTTGCCTTTATTTATTTTTTAAACGGTAGTTTGACACTCTTGTCTTGTGTACCCAGGTCGTCTCAGCAAAGACGACATTGAGCGCATGGTCCAGGATGCTGAGAAATACAAGTCTGAGGATGATGTCCAGCGTGACAAGGTGTCTTCTAAAAACTCTCTGGAGTCTTACGCCTTCAACATGAAGTCTACCGTCGAGGATGAGAAGCTCGCTGGTAAAATCAGTGATGAGGATAAGCAGAAGATCATGGAAAAGTGCAATGAGGTCATCAGCTGGCTGGACAAGAATCAGGTATGAATATTTATACAATACATGTTTGTCTTGTGAAACATTACAGAATGCCTGCTTAATGCAGGGTAGCTTGAGTTGTATAATACAGCTCAATAACCTGAACAACACTACCCCAAATGACTGCAGATGTATATGTCTTATTGTATTAACAAACACAACGTTTCATTAAAGCTACAAATTGTAGTTTAAAATAGGCTGGATCACTGTGATGTTTTTTCCTGCCTTTCGTAGTTTCCACCAGAGGTTGAAAGACCAATGATGGCATAAAACCTTCCTTGGATGTCTGAGTGATCAAGTAGAAATATGGCTGTGGCAGTTGAACTGATCAATATGAAAATGTCATATGTGCTTCTCAGTAATCTATAGAATAAACTGCATAATAAAAGTTGCAGGCCTCTGATTACTGATTAGTTGCCTTTGATTAACATGTGAGGCTTACCTTTCCATTTGCCTTGCCTTTCGTTACAGACTGCAGAGAAGGAAGAGTATGAGCATCAGCAGAAGGAGCTGGAGAAGGTGTGCAACCCCATCATCACCAAGCTATACCAGGGTGCAGGTGGGATGCCAGGCGGGATGCCTGAAGGTATGCCCGGTGGCATGCCCGGTGGCATGCCCGGTGGCTTCCCTGGAGCAGGCGGTGCTCCCAGTGGCGGTGGATCATCTGGACCAACCATTGAGGAGGTCGACTAAAACATTCCTCACTTGCAAGCAACTACCTCCACCTGAGAGAAGAAGTTTAACCCTCATAGTTCAAGTTGGCAGTTGAGCTACAGAGTGATTTTTAAAATGGGGGTTTGATGGTATCTCATTTGTATTTTGTCAACAGGCCAAAAGTTTTTTGTTTTTTTGCACAATGATGTTTAATTTAACATGAATGTTTTCTACTTGTCTTGACTAAATAAAATAAAATATGACAACCCTCTACCCTAGTTTTGACTAAACTTATTTATTTTTACACGTTTTGGACATGTATCCATGATAATTTTATGTTTGACACACCCTTTGTTGTATTCCTGTTCAGGCTACAAAAAATACCTTACACTAATTACCATGCTGCAGCTAATCAGAAAATGATAACATGACCACTGTGGCCTGACACACCACCAGGACTGTTGATTAGCCTGCCATGTTCAACTGTTTACATCTGAACCTGAATACCAGTACAAAATCATCCTATATCCTTTAGGGGCCATGATCATCCCCACAACATGGTATGTCTTATGCTCGGGTTGGAATATTATTACAACTTAACTAGCTGTCATGCTGTGTGCCCAGGGTATGATGCAATATTAGAATGTGTAGCTATAATCTGCTCATTACTCGACTAAAATGGAAAATATTTTCAAGTTATGACACTTTCACCCTGATCTTATTGGATGAAATGGGATTAACATACATGTTTACTACAGAACTGGAGAGACTGGTACCCCGTTATAATTTATGGGGGAAGTACACTACTAGCTCTTGTAGCCTAGCAATGATTACAGGGTATAAATGGTGTTTAACAAATTCACTTGCAACTAAAGTCTGTTATACTTGAGTCTTGCAATTATACACCGACATTGAAGTGCCACCTGGTGGCTGCACCCAGCAACTGCGCCGTTGGACTAGGTATCGTTTATTAGTCTGCTCTGAGTGTATACTCACATTTAAATATTCGTCAAATAAAACTATTTTATATAATCTGTAAATATTAAGGGAAAATGTGAGTTTTTTCCTGCAACAATGCATGTTCTATTGAAGCAAATGTGAGTATGACCTGATTGTTATGTCATTGCGCAGGCGTCTTTTGCGGCGTTCTGCGTTTCCATGGTTGCATTCCCACTGTCAAACACAAATGAAAATGGTGAGTAACTTGGTTGCTACTTGTTTGCTTTGAACTGTTAATAATGCGACGTTTTGGTGAAGTGGTAGCCTGTATTTTGTTTTCTATTATAGGCCTATGTATATATGCGGGTGGTGTTTTTACACATAGGCCTACTTGTAGTTTGACTTACTTTGAACAACACTGGTGAGCCTATCCGTTTCTTCGCAAGAGAACCTCAAAGGCTCACAATGGAGTGGATGGCGGCGCTGCCGGATATTGCATAGCCTAGCATATTGCTTCATTGTGTAAAAATAGGCAATTTTGTATTTAATTTAATTTTGTATCCGGTGAAAGCCGGAATTACGCTCAACGTAAACGGGAAGTAAACGGAGGGGCGATGTCGTTCGGCCACAAACGGGATTAAAACACTTATTTATTGAAAACTACGGACTAATGCATTTAACAAGCACCCCGTATGCCACTCTAACATTTGGGGCATCAGGGTAAGCACCTTATATTTTTGGTGTCCGACTGTCCGCCCTCCCCCTCGGGGAAATGAAGCCTGTAGATTGAAAATGTCAAAATCGATTAAATACACCCACGAGAGTCTCTAAATATTAGGCTAGCTTCATGCTAATAGAATTATAGAAACAACACTCACATTAACAAACAGCCAGCTGTGGTGCACACGTAGCAGCATGAATTCAAAATTATCAACCTATGGATTGTGTGAAGATAGCCTAAAATACATTTACCGCAAGCACTACCTCCATTGCTATTTGCGAAAGTGAATGAAAATAAATTGAATAATAGACCTACATTTAACTAGGAATTGTGTTTCAAGTGATTTTGTATTTGTACTGTTGTTATGCCTCCAAATTGCATGCTCCAAGTAAGAAAATGAAGGGAAGGCATTTAAAATGTATTGTCAGTGCCTGTCCATTAGCCTACTACAGCATGGATTGTGTATTGTGACCCCTCAATGTCACACATCAGTATAGGCATGATGAATGTAGGCATATTGGCTTTTTTGTCTTTGTCCCTTTTAAATAATTTAATTTAAGCATTTTAATGGAACTCAGTTTCAGATTTCTCCACTTCTTCCCAACTCCAATTGTATGCTGTCATCTTCTTATAGGCCTACTACAAGATTGAAAGGGCTGCCGTGATCTATGGACACAGCATAATGAAGCAATAATCTTTTCCCAGAGGCTAGCTACACAAACATGGATAAAGACCTCAGACATGGAAAAACATACACGAAGGATGCTCAAGTTGCGCCTCCTTCACCAGAGCAAGTTCCTCTCAATCCGTGGGACTCCCCTGGCCCTGAGTCTGATACTGAAAGCCTGGCCCAGGAGAAGGCCTATCAACAGGATCTTCAAAAGCGAATAGGCAGCAATAAAACAACTAACTGCATACAAAGCCAACAGGAGAAAACAAGCAGCTTCTTGCATCAGACAGAAGAACATGAGGCGATGTTCAACAATGAAGCTGAAGAAGAAGCTCTTCAAGTGTATGATAGTCTGGACATAGTTGCACAAGAGTTTGAGAAGAACATCCCTCTACTGTCCACAATTGAAGCTTCCAATGGACCTCTGGACACAAATGAAAGAGATCTGTCAAGGTAAAGAGTTTAGCACTTTATGTAATATCATGATTATGTCACTAATGTCATAAATGGCCATTTTGATATTCAAATGAGATATTGATTATTCACAGAAAGTAGCCTAAATTATGGTGTGTTCACCATTGGTAGGAAACAGACTAACTGGCTATAGTAATTTCTTAACCACATGAACCCTACCGTCCTTGTTGCACCCGCTTCGAATGTTATCACCCCTTGGCGCCAGAATCTGGGGGAGAACATTCTGCACATCTACAAGCTCACGTGTCCTTACAAGACAAATATAGTATAGTGGTTGTATACTATACTATACGTCCAGCACTACACATAATGAAATAATTCTGTCAAATTCTGTCACATTTTGCCAGTGACACAAACATTGACACTATGTCAAATCTACTATGCGAGACGAGTTGTCCTATCTCCTTTAAAGCACATTATACCTCCTTTTTGCATTAGAGTTAGTTATCTACTTCCAAACAACAGGGGCTGATAGAAGACCAAAAGTGAAAACTTGCAGTATAGCATGTTACAGGCTGAAAACAAGTGTACTTAAAGACTTTGGTCTGTAGATGGCAGTAATTGATTGTACTGAATCTAGTGATTCACCACCATCAACACTGGTTGTATTTCAATTTTGAACTAATATGACGAGACCTTTGTTTAAACTAGGTATTCAGTATGACTAGGTGGTGACAGTGACCATCACAACCCACAAAGATCAGCCTATCTACACGGTTGTGAAATTATGTACAGCAAGACTTACAAATGTTCTCAATATACATACTGCTTTCAATAATTTATATTTTAAGCAGAATTTTATGGTAATCATTTTCCTTTCTTTTTTTCCCTTTTGCCTGCACAAATCTTTTAACCAATCAATTCCGGATTTTTCTGGGATTATTTTGCTATGTGATTCAAAGGTTTATATACACTCCTGGTATTATGGACCAATCAAACAATTAAGAAAAAAAGGCGACAGTTCACAATGAAATAAAGCCTATGTCATAAAACCATCTGATTATCCTTATAGATTACAAGGAAACATAAAAAGCATAATTCCTATTCTATTATTCATGAAAAGTTGATCAGAAGTGAGTTTCAAATATTTGTGTAGCTTTTTAAGGGGCTAAATAGTTGGGAGAGGCAGGCACAAACAAACATGACTTCAACAAATGAAACACAAAATGTAATTACATTAGGTTTTAGTTGAGTAGCCTGCTCATCCTTTTACACTTTCCAGTCTGTCACAATAATTGAACAGAAATGGGCCATTATGTAAACTATGTACCATTATGTGGTTCGTGCTCTTCATTAGTTTGTCTATCGCATTGAAATGTCACTATTTCTACTGACAAATTAATTAAAATTAAGCTGATAATAACACTGCTTATGTGCAATACAATAGCTTGAGCTGCGCTAACAAACTCTCTCTCTTTTTAAATAGCACATAGAAGATAAAAGATAAATAGCTTTCATTCATCATTCGACAATGAGTCCGCTGCAGTCATTTAATGAGATGTGGGCACTGACAATTTATTGTGGCAAGGATGGCCTAATTCAGGTGCTTTCAGAATAACTGCTTTCATTTAAGGGAAATTAGATTTTTGTTATGTTTGGGATGGATCACAATAAGTGGTCACTCTGTGGTCCATTAACAACGATGGTCATCATCAGTGCAAAGGAGGTCTCTCCCTTTTCTGTTGCTCCCACTCTCTTCAGGGGGCAGATGTAGGAATCTATGGTGACGAGGAGCATGACGACACCGCATCTGTTGTCTCTCTCTCCCATGGGCACAACCTGTCTGGAGGACCATTCTCCCTCCTCCCTGTCATTAACCTGTAGAGATTGGTATCCGCCATGTGTGGATCCACTTCCCAAATATATTGTTTCAGTGAAAATGACCATGACACATTCCTACAAAAAGGCTCCATTTCACAGTGAGCCATCATCATATTCTCATAGTCCCCTCTATTGATAGCCGCCTCAAAGTGGACGACCCCTTTCCCACAATGCTGGCCAATGCGTGGCCAACTTTAACAAATCCTGAATTGGCACTCTCTATTCAAGCAGAAGATTCCTATTTAAGCAGCTCTATTCATCCCTCTGTGCTCCTATTTCTCTTGAAATCACACTAAAGGATGCCCACATCTGTTTGTAGTTTGTAACTCGCTTTTGCCACCTTTGTGGTATGTGGTTATGTATCTCTGTGGCATAGGCAAGAAATAATAGGCCATGTGCTGTTTTGCCAGTGTGTGAGGTAGTGTCACCCAGCTGCATGTTACCTCTAATGCATTTCTCCAACTTGTCTGAGTCATTAGTGAGCCATCCCTTACCCTTCTGGCCTCATAGAAGTGAAGGGCCCTACACGAAGGCAACCCCCATCGCTCAACATCATGGCGAGAGGAGTAGGCTACCCTTGTCCTCCCTGTAAGCACAACAAAGAGGCTCTCTGCTATTTATTTTAATGAGATCTTTTCATCACCATCAGAAAGAGCCTGCAATTTTCAAGCCATTTCATAAGCTGAAAATTGCAGTTTGTCAACCATTACCCCCACTACTAGTCGTCAAACACACCTCATTAGTGAGCCTGGAGGTGTAAGTACGTAAATGAGCTCTAAATACAGGCTCACTCTGTTTCAATTTCAGAAGACGGCTTATATCAAATAAGTTCTAGCCCTCTTTGTCTATGGATATCATCAATCTAATAATGGTGTAATGTCTCCTGGTCTTTTGACCTTTTATGCCTGTGTTGCACTCAGGATTAAAAAAAAAAATCTTACTTCAGACATGGAAGGCCTATGAGTTCTAAACAAACCATAGGCCTATAGACCATGGTATAGGTTTATAAATATATTAATTGCGACCGAAGGTCACCATGACGATGCCAGGCGTGTATATCCATACTATATGAGGTTTCTACTATAGTCTGATGTCAGCGCTGGATATCGCTGTTGTCTCCATACATGGAGCTATAGGTTGTCTCCATATATGGAGCTCTAGGACCCCCTTTCCACCGGTTGGTTCCCAATGGGAACCGGTTCAGTTATTTTTGGTTCTTAGTCCATGAGCCACAGCTCCAAAATTGGTGTGAAAAACTAGACCTATATTAAATTGTTTATAGGATCAATACAAGTAAATTAATACATGATAACCCTTCCACAGTATAGCTTATTCATATTTTCGATTATTTTGCATTTGCATATTTAAAAATCACACCCGTGTGAACTGAGTGGTACACATACACAGATACAGACAAAGCTGGTTGTTGGAGTGGTTTGCACCACTCAAAAATGTAAAAATGATAATACAATAAATCATTGTCTTCGTGTAAGTAATCAATTGGGGAAGTTTCATGGTGATAACAATTTAATATAGGTATGGTTTTGCCCACTCAATTCATAATTAACGTTCCAATTTTGGAGCTCTGGCTCATGAACTAGGAACCAAAAAGAACTGAACCGGTTCGCATTGGGAACCAACCGGTGGAAAAGGGGCCTAAGTGAAATAACGAAGGCTTTCACCTTGAGCTCCATATAGGGAGACAACCTATAGCTAAAATTATAATAAACAAGAAATGATCACAGTGATCACAATGATCCCCCCCCCCCCCCATATTAGTATGATTATTATTTTAGTAACGTGTATGTTTGTGTGTCACAACCTCACGCCTCGCTGCCATTGTTTGCGTTTGTTTCCGACGTTCTGTGCGTGGTTCAATGACAGTGTTTTGTTGTGGCTTTCCTGCTGTCCAGCTCATAACATTAGCAGCTGTTTTCGCTTCGAGGCTGCGGTGGTAAAGCTTGCTCGCTGTGGTGTGGAAATCAGCCCTTCCGCTGTGCGTGTGGCATAGCTTAGGAGGCAGGCAATCATACTACACTCCCATTGGCTTAGGCAGCGTGTGGCAGCCAATCAGGACTAGGCATTCAGTATGACTAGGTGGTGACTATGACTAGGTCGTCTACGTTTCATGAGTTTTCATTAGTCAGGTTTCACCTGACAAACAAAAAAAGCTGGATTGCAAGCTCACAATGCATCGCGATGTTACGAATTATGTAGACCCTATACACATATTCACCCGTGCACGCGCGCACACACACACACACACACACACACACACACACACACACACACACACACACACACACACACACACACACACAGAACTTGAGAAACTATTATGAACCCTTCCATCAAGGGCCCCTATAGCAGCTCTCCCTGTGTGTTACCTTCTGGTTGCCCCAAGCCCAAATAAAGTTGTCTCTCTTGCACTGCTGGTGGCAATTCCCTTGTATAGGAAGGGGCCAAGTGATATGCAGTAGAGGGGTGTTCCCTATGCTTTGAGTCATGTGTTTATTTGTCATTGAGTTTTCACACTAAGTTATACGTTTAATTGTAACGCATCTTTAAGAATGTTTAGGTTACTTTTATGCAAGGGGTTATTTATGAAAGTATTTATATGGAACTTTGGAAGTATTTGTAAAAATTGTTGCTACTATTGATTTTGTGTCTGGTGGTAGGATCCACTCCCTATTTAAGGGAGGCTGCAGGGACATACATGCAGTTAAATGTGGGCAGGAACACAGGTAACACCCTGAGGGAGAGCTACAGGGTCTTGTGTGATCAAGGTATAGCCTGAAGAGAGTTCTTAACCAGTTGGGTTTAGTTAATTTGTGTGGATTTGTGTTTCTGACGTACTAACAGTCTGACAGGCATTAGTCCGACACCCTACCCAAAAACCTAACCTAAACGCAGGGGGCTTTTTAACCCGCCGCCCATGGTTAGTTTTAACCTGCACCACATGTCGGGAGCCAAGGGTGATTTTTAACCCGCAGCACGGGTTAGTTTTAACCTGCCATGCATGTCGGGAGCGACGGTGTTGTCGGACTAATGACAGGTCTTTTGTTTTTTTGTTTTTTTAACATTCTCTTCATTAGTTTTTATAACAAATGAGAACAAACTGCATGTGAAAGGTAAACGGAGCAACAAAAAAGACTGTTTAACCAACGTATGCACCCCATTCGGGTTTTCCTCAAGTGTTTATTTAGTTTCCTCATTTCTGTATTTTTGAACTTTTGGTCAGTAAAACTACACTGTGGACGTTTGGGCAAAAATAAAAATCCACAATGTACATCTCTGGACTGTTCTTGGAGCCTTGCCATGGCCATTCGGGCAACTTTACAACGTAGATCTGCTATTTTTGAGAACTTTTTTAAATGGAAATGTCATAACCAAAATTGGGACACCGGGGGGTGTCTAATGTGCTTAATAGTTTATTTTATTATAATAAAGGGGGTATAGTTGAGTTATAGGTAGGTGATGTATGCTTAAATTGCGCTTTTGTTGATCTTTGGGCCTTTATTGCCATGTTCATTCTTTTATTGCAGACAGTCCTCTGATGATGCTTTTTCAGACCTGCGCTATGATCCCAACTGGAGGACCAATCTCAAGGAAGCAGGGCATTTTAACGAGAGTCCACACCTCTCCTTTGAAGTGGATACCAAAAAGGACAGTACCATATCTGAGCAGAGGTGTGATGAAAACGAGGTCCTGTCCACGAAAGGAGGATGTCAATACGTTGTCATTAGAGGTCCAGCTCTTGCCGAGGCGCCACACAGAACGACTGCCAACGAGTGTGAACAGCCCTACCACCTACACCAACAGCACAGCGAAGCTAGCACAGTTGTATCTGTACAATCTCCCTGCCGCCCTCATGTACATCAGCATTATACTTTAGATGAGAGATCAGAGAGAAAACTCAGTGAAGTCAGAAATGAGGAGACCCACAACCACGTCAGTGAAACCCAGAATGACTTTCCTGAACATGGAGACGAAGAGAAAATACCTGTTAGATGTGATGAGCAAGAGATTCTGTCATACTCTCAGCATGAGTTGGGTCCATCTCAGCAGGTTGCAACCAAGAAACAGAGTCTCTCTAAATGGAAGAATCCTGAACTCTTATGCAGAAAGGTAGAAACACGGAGAGAGGACGTTGTCGAGCGTAATAAAATTACGCTTGGTCGCGACACAGCCAAATGTGGCTCCTATCTGAAGGCCTACACAATGAAACAAGAAACACATAATACGTTGGATCAGGTATGTAGAAGATAGAAAGTTATCCAGTATTATTATTATTATTATTATTATTATTACCACTTTACATATTAACGGTGACCAGGAGACTTGCCATATCCACAATGTTGTCCTTTTTCTGTCCTGAAAGATTTTGCAGTTACAGGAACAGCCACCAGGAGCTACCCTAACATACTGTAACTTAACACCCAAGATGGTTGATAAGGGCCTGACTAACCTATTAGCTAAAAACCTTGTTATATATGTATAAAAAGTCAATGGTGACTGATGATCAATGTTCTTTGGCTACAATTGACAATTTAGCCATTTAGCATATATGCTCTTATCCAGAGTGACTTACAATAAGCAAGGTAATCACATACATTGAATGCAGAGAGACAGTGTAGTGCCTCAGGAAACTAGGATCACAGGTAAACCAAGAACCTAGCAACAGTCTAAACAATATACTATACAAATTATAGTATTCCATATAGTCAAGGAAAACAAAGTAAGCCTAAGACATGATAACGAATGACCAAAGTATGGCTTCATGTTAGTCACATCTTGGTCAGTCGCTGGCATCAATCGATCAGAAGGTGGCAGGGAGGGGTACGGGCAGAGTGAAGTGCTAACGGCTGAGGTGTAGTCTGAACGGCGGAAAGGAGTTTGTTTCACAGTTTAGGAACCAGGAGAGAGCAGAGTCTGGGATGTGTGAAGCGTTGTCCCGGGTGATTCAGGGATGGTTCAGACAGCTTCCCTGTATGACTGAATAAATGACATTTTTATTTTCATGCCATGCCACCATTGTCGCCCATCCCATATATGGGATTATATGACACATTACACAAAAAGAAAACAACTGTCATTAACAGTTCCTGTTGGTATTACGTCCTGCCTTATGCATGCCACATAGATAAACATGCGTACAGTACACATATATTCAAGAAAAGAGAACAAATAAGACCCTGCCATTTTACATAGCCCTCCTCGTCATTGACCAGGCCTTTTCAAGAAATGAAGCAGATGAAAAAATGTCGTTGGCCTATTGAAAGAGACGTTTCAGTTTCTCTGAGTCATCCACCCACACACATTTATATTTTGGATCCACCTTAATAAAAATATCTGCCTGATAGATGTAGGATGGACAATACAATACAATACATTTTCAATTTCAATTTCCTTGAGATCACACAAACCACATAATCTATCCTCCTCAACAATACATTCATTCATATCTACCCATCTCAATATGAAGGCGAAGCATGCCGGCACTGATTTGAGCACATAAGGATCGTTTCTTTTTTGAATTGTTATACAGTACATTTTCTAGACATGTTTTCTCACAATACGTGCAGACTAGCTTTCCTGTATTAGCTGATCTGATGAGTTGTAGGGTTGGATCAGGCTTTGAAGGTATGAGGGTGCCAAAGTAAGTATAGTAGTAAGTAGCCTTGCCGAGCCTTGGGGCCCATAGGGCAGGAGCCTATCTCCTGTTTCTGTAGCGTGAGGCAGCTTGATGTACAAGTACACCCCCTGGACATGACGCTAGTATGTCGCAGGGACTTACCCCCAATCCAACCCTTATGATGCTGAGTGTCAAGCAGGGAGGCACTGGGTCCCATTTTTAGAGTCTTTGGTATGACCCGGCCAAAGATTGAACCCCCGACCTCCCAGTCTCAGGGCGGACACTCTAACCACAAGGCCACTGAGCTGGTATGAGGGTGCCAAAGGTGCATAGTAAGACCTGTCTTAACGGCATATTGTTGACTGAATATTTGGTGATGTTACAATGATCATACCACTAATAAATTATACAATTTGAAAAATCTATTCATATCCATATAACATGGTAATTAGCAGAGTAGTAATTGTATTTCTGCTTTAGTCCTATAGATTTCACAGTGTATAGGCTTATAATTATTTAAATGAATTAACTCATAAGGTTCTGGTAGGCCACAATGGTGTTATGAGGCTTTAACAGGATGAGGGGATCCATGCTTCTGCTTTTGATACATTTCCTTCTGTGAAATGTAGACTGATATTCTTTATATTAATGTTTGATAATGTCACAATTTAACAGTGTAACAAAAAGATTATGTTAAACACATTAACCATGCCATCCCTATTTTGAGATTAGGGTTAGGGTTGTAAAACAAATAAAAATAAGAGAGAGAGATAAGAGCAGCTCACTGCTCAGCGTGTTCAGGTGTGAGGCGTTGAGCTTGTAGATCGGCTATTTTTGCTTAGGCTTAAGTGGTTAAGAAAATGTCATCCCTCTGCCTTCTTTTCCTTTGCTTTTTTATTTTCAACAAATCGAACACCAACTACAGGAGTGAGAATGTGGGGCATTCTCAGATATAAGGTTGGATAATAGTGTTGTGATGTGATTTGCAATGCCTTAATATCGGTATTGAATGAGGTGAGGCTTCCCTGAGAGCACTTCTATGCAGGGGTCAGTCCTTGGGCTTGTTAGTGCTCTAACACATGCCGTTGTGGGTTCTTTGCTACACATTTGTCAGAGATTGGCATTTTCCAAGCAATGGTACATTTTCACACTCGAGGAGTGAAATGAACACTCACAATTTTGCTTTGTACTATGCATATTTTTTCTGTGTTCATGAAACCCTGAACACAATTAGCCAGTTGTTTGAATGATACCCCCCCACACACACACACACACACACACACACACACACACACACACACACACACACACACATTGCAGAAAATATACTATTATGCCTGTTTACTTTTCAGCATAATGCTCATAAGGTCACATCATCAGAGTATCCAGATATCTAAGCCAAGCCAATATCCTATCCTACTTGCTCTGAAGCGGGGATATTAATTTAGCCAAGGAAAAATATGAACAAATCCAACTGTCCTCCCCGCTGCCCTGTAAAAAGAGGGCCATGTCTAGCCATACAGTGCCTATTATGAGTTGATGTGTACAACAAGAACATCAGAGAAGCATGGTTACCAATAGCCTCTTAGATATCACTGCACCTGGCACAGTGGCATAATTGGCTGGAACGGCCTGCATTCCCCATTTGCCGAGACATATGACTGTTTGCAGTCTATAATACCCCCAACCTTGTTCACCCATCTGAGCCCCGGCCTGCTACAATGTCTCATATCATCTCCATTTACATAGTCAAGAGCCGTTAGCTTTGTGGAACGGTAAACAGAGCCAGAGCCTCGCCCTCTCCTAAAACCCTTGTGTTTTGTCATTTTCCCCCTGAATTCGCTTATTAGTTTTCCATTGCCTCGTCTCCCCAAAGACATGTCTCGCTTAATGGGGGACATAGGGCATGAAAGAACAGGTCACCGATTTACATGCGGCTCATTTCCTATTTCTTCGTCTGATTCGTTTAAGAATTGGGTCTATTACCATGGCATTATGACTCACCACATAAGATATTGAGTAGCTAAATGAATACTGAAAGAAGACTCCCACACATCCTTAAATAAATATTGATTATTACTCAAAACATACATTTATAACAAAGCTTTTGCTTAGTCTTTTTCTCATAGGTCTTTTACTCTATGTCTTTATGCTTTAATTCGTTTTTAAAATCTACTTTTTACCCTAAGAAGGGTCTTATGTTTTTATCTTGCCTTTGTTTGTTTTGTATGCCTATTTAAGACTTGTTTGGGTGGCTTTTAGCTTAATATCAAAGGATAATGAGATACTGAGTGACTGTAAAGCATCCCCAAAACACTAAAGCAGAATATCCATAATCATAATAACCATGTTTCTAAGATCACATAGCTTGCCTTTTATTTTCCCCCATATGTCCATTATGTACTTGAAGAGACGGCAACTCCATCTCCAAATTACATCAGTTTCACCAGTCATTATCTTGATTCCAGCTAAGCACGATACTTCTAGGCTCCTCTGAAATCCCCTATTTGGTCTTTTGAAGGCAGGGGACTTCTGAAAGCCACTTGTAATAATTAGCCATGTTATTAAATGTTACACAATTTCCTAATACGGCAACAGCTTAGCCGAGTGAGCGGCAGAGTGGTGGTAGCAATGATGGGCTTCACCCGAGCTGGGCCCTCCTTTGATAAAGACAGAAGCAGCAGATCAATCTTCTGCTATTGCACTCGACCCCCAGAGTCCCTTCTCGTCTTGTGGGCCCTTACTTCAAAGCCAAGGGAACATAATGTACAATCTTTTAATAGCTTTAGACCAAAGCTCCGGGGAACTCTCTGCCACTGTATACCCTGTCTCAGTCTAAACACCTAATCAAGATTACCTGGGCTGGGCCACAATAGCTGCTAAATGCAATTCAGGACCCAAAGGCCCTTTGAAGTCTTCATTGCGAAAAGCAGATGTTTCCGAGGGTACAGGACGTAATACAGAGTTACAATTGCCCAGACTTTGTTGTGGCATCGATTCACTGAGAGGCAATTACGAGCCTATACCAATTGAAAAAAAAGAAAGAAAAATATATTACACAGTTTACCATGCTGAAAAAAATGCTACAACAGAGACTTGGTCATTTGCTCCAACTCATTGGGATTCTTGTTGTTGATTCTTGTGTGTGTGTGTGTGTGTGTGTGTGTGTGTGTGTGTGTGTGTGTGTGTGTGTGTGTGTGTGTGTGTGTGTGTGTGTGTGTGTGTGTGTGTGTGTGTGTGTGTGTGTGTGTGTGTGTGTGTGTGTGTGTGTGTGTGTGTGTGTGTGTGTGTGTGTGTGTGTGTGTGTGTGTGTGTGTGTGTGTGTGTGTGTGTGTGTGTGTGTGTGTGTGTGTGTGTGTGTGTGTGTGTGTGTGTGTGTGCGTGCGTGCGTGCGTGCGTGCGTGCGTGCGTGCGTGCGTGTGCGCTCGCGTGTGTGCGTGCGTGCACACATCATGGTTTGAGACACCTGCTAGTGATCTTCACACAGCTGTCCTTTCAACACTGCCATAATAGCTCATAACACCACCTGTGCACAACTCTGAAATATCTCTCTATTTGGCTCTCTATTTCAAAAAGATTCCCCGATTTGGTCATTTGGACAATACACATACAAGGCTCTTTTACACCTTGCCAGAATACCACAGAAGTACTGCACAATACACAGTAAAATCCTGAATGTTAATTCAAATCAAAACTGACATTTTACAAATGTAATGATTGTACAAAGTCCAAATGGACCCTATAAGGGTCCATTTGGACTTTGTACAAATGGACCTTTGTACGATCGCAGAGTTACTAACGGATAAATGGTCACTGAGAATTTGACTGTGTACGGATGAATGATTCAAACACCACTGAATGTTCTCACTCTTTTCAACATCTGTTTTCAAATCAATCGCCTTGCGTTTGGAAACCCGTCATCAACACGCCATCCTCCAGATCAGACAGAGGGTGCTTTTGTGTTCAGTTCCTGGAGAACCTAAAGCCTGTTGGATACAATAACATGGCAAACACACTTATTGATGGATATATTACAACGGCACCCACTCCCTCTCAGTGACCTTCACCTATTCAAGCCCACAGAATTAGCGGCATTCAGTGAAGTCTTCACCCCGTCAATACCATCGATCCACTCGCACTGTCCTCCACAGCTGAGGGGGGCCCAAAGTTAACTAAATGATTTTCATTACAGCATTAACAGAAGATATTTCCTTGCCAGAAACGAGTGCATTAGGAACAATTGAAACAGTAATTGGTTTGAAAAAAGTGGGAATTGATAGTGGCAAGTGAGCATCATTCAATAAAGGACGAAATGCGAGCATTTCTTTTCATTTTTTTTAGCTGAGGAAACCTTTAATCAATGTATAGTCTTATGCTGGTAGCTTCTTTGTGTTTTTACTATTTTTGTCTATGGAGCTCACTGTCATCTACATGTTGTTCTTTGCTACTTGCTGGCATGGTAATATGTCATAAATTAACATATCATGTGGTGTTTATGTTCCATATCTTGTAGACGGCAACAAACAAATCACTGATTTTCTTTAATCCATCTGTAACAATTTTGCCCAAAAGGTCTTTGACATTCCAGAGGAGGTGATTCTGACGCCGACGGATGGTCTGGAGTGGAGCCAGGAGGACAGTTCAGACCCAGAGCTGAGATGGCTCCAAAAAACGCAACAATTGAAGGTAGACCCCCCCCCCCCCTTCCTTTTCACTTGATTGACCGTCATTCATATGTGTGCCAATGCCTGTGATTGTGTGCCTGTGTGGCAGCCGTATTGCTTAACTGCCAGCAAGGGCTCACCACTCCAGATGAAAATATCCGCACAGTAGGTGCACTATCACACAGACGTTTCATTTACTCCCCGGAACGCAAACATGATCTCTAAGAGAGATGTCACGGCGGAGCCATGCCGGAGACGCCTTTGAAAAGGGTCGTCTGAGACGGAAAGGGGAGGGAATAGAGGAGCATTATTATTTTGAGCACTTGAGCAGCCACCTTAACGCTGCCAGGCGGAGGAGTATAAATATTTTCCCCCTGGAATGGGCAAAGCTGGCGTTTGCTAAATCAGCAGCATTAGATGCATGAGGCGGAGGCCCACCGACCCTGAAGAATAATTTAGCCAGATCATGCAAAGAAGAGAGCCAGCGCTACTTACACCAGGGAAAGAATCGTGCCTCTCAACGAACACTGCTTGCCAGTCTTTTTTTTTCCTTTTTCTTTGTAAATAGGCAGATTTTGATTTGACATTTCATTTTGCACACCACCTTTAGAGATAGTAGACTATGTTAAGTTATTGCGAACGCAGTGAGCATTTACTATGAGACCCAGCAGATCATGTCTGTCTGTCTGTCTGTTTGTCTGTGTGTGTGTCACGCTGTAACACCACCCGCCCGCCACCAGAGGGCGCAGCTGTATCACACTTAACACACACACACACACACAAACAACTTAACTTAAAAAAAACTTAACTTAAAAAAAACTTAACTTAAAAAAACTTAACTTAAAAACAAACTTAAAGAAAAAACTTTAAAAAAAAACTTAAAAAGAAAAAACTTTAAAAAAAACCTTAACTTAAAAAAAAAGAGAACAAAAAAAAACTTAAAAAAGTACGTAATTTATTCTAATTGTTATTGCAATTTACGAGCTGCGTTCGCTTCCCGCGTTCGTGCGTCTTACTTATCCCCCTACATATCCTCAATTCCTCCCTCTTCTTTACATTTTCGACCTCACTTAGAATGACACTATATGGCTAAATGTTACCTTAACCAAACCTGAACCTGCTTAAAGCAAACATTAAAAAGTCCATAGACTTGGCTGCCACATGACGTCACAACAAAAAGCCAGACATTGGAGGGCCCTCAACAAGCAGTACAGTTCCAGAGTTATAAATGCATTATGCAAGGCCTAGAGCAGGGGTGCCCACACATTTATGACGTGAGATCTACTTTCAAAATGACGAGCTCAACAAGATCTACCCACTGAAAAAATAAGTGTACCATTGTGGAAATAGTTTAAATATATAATGTACCTGGGGGGGCTTTGGAATATGAAGGGGGGAGAAATTATGACAGGCAGTTTCTGCTGTCAAAATATGTCCCCCCCTGTATTTAACTTAAACGCCCAATGCATTCTCAATGGCAATAGCACAAACTTTGGCATGCTACTAGTCCTACATACTTACACCTAGAAACCCCATTCAAACCTATTTAGGTTCATCTTACGGTGGACATGTTTGCCTGAAAATAAATCTTTGAAATGTTTCATAGTTTTAGAAATATAGTGCTTTCAAATTTGAGAAATTCACAATGGGGCTCAATGGCAGATATTGGCACGTCAAAAAAGCACTTTCACCTAGAAACTCCATTCACACTTTTTATAATTCAACTTACTGTGGAGACACATGCTGGAACTTTTTACTTTAAAATGATTTGTAGTTTCTCAGTTATTTAACTTAAACTGTTATTTAACTTACTGTGAAGTTAATAATAAAAGAATACTATAAATAATAATAATTGTCCTACTACAAGGAAAACATGCACATGTACATATGATACTCTTTTTCTACACTTGTTTGCTCTTTTTTGCACTCTATATTCTATTTTTGTTTGCTGTGTTTTGCTGTTTTGATGTCGTATTATATTTTTGCTCTTTTTTGCACTCTATATTCTTTTTTGTTTGCTGTGTTTTGCTGTTTTGATGTCGTATTATATTGTATTATATTGTCGTATTATATTATTGCTGCTGCATTGTCTGAAGGAAGCCAAACAAAAATAAGTTTTACTTATGTAACAATAAAGCACAACCAGCTTGAACTTAAACGCCCAATGCATTCTCAATGGCAATAGCACAAACTTTGGCATGCTACTAGTCCTACATACTTACACCTATAGAAACCCCATTCAAACCTATTTAGGTTCATCTTACGGTGGACATGTTTGCCTGAAAAGAAATCTTTGAAATGTTTCATAGTTTTAGAAATATATAGTGCAAGGACACTTCGACACCAACTCTGGGGGAGCCCGGGTTCGAACTGGCAACCTTGCAGTTACCATCCAGCCACTCTACCCCCTGAGCCACCGCCGCCCTGTTTTGGTTTGGTTTTACTATAGTTTATGACAGAATGGAGAGAGAAAGCTAAATTCATTGACAAAGTACATTTGGAATTTGTCACCCATCCTACACACCCTATAGAGTTATAAAAGCATTATGCAAGGCCTATTATGGAGTTTTCATCCATAATAGGCCTCCTAGACAATATTAGAACCAGTGCATATGATATGACATGGCATAATACATGACTTGACACTTCCATGTCACTATAGCTTTCATGCATGACGAATGTACACAAAATAGATGAGCACTCAAACATGTGTCTACATGGTGTAGTGAGCTGCTCTGTATACTACAGCAGTGGTTCCCAAACCTTTTCATGTCAAGGACCCCCACATTGACACTAATTATCCCGCGGACCCCCATATGAAAAGATATGCCAGGGACCCGACCCCCATAATAGAAGGTTTTTACGCAGTGATTCTCAACCCATTTAATTTCCCCAGTTTGACATGCATTAGTCTACGGACCCCCATTTAATGGCATTTCTAATGTACAGTATATTGTAAAATCAATGTTAATTTAACAAATACAGTACAAATGCATAAGGGTCCATTTGGTTCCATTTATACACCCATAAGGGTCCATTTAGTTCCAAACTATAATTTAGGTGGGGACCCCCTGGAACTCCCTCAAGGACCCCTGGGGGTCCCCGGACCCCACTTTCGGAACCACTGCAATACAGCACCCATTTCCCCCCCATTCTCATCTGCACTTAATCCTACTCTAACCCCAGGTCATTCAGTTCACAAAACGGAAGAAGGACCTGCAGAAAGGAGGCCACCAGCCCTGGTCACAGAACAGACCTCCCGGCCTGGCAGCTGCAGGAGCCAGGCCAGGATGCCATGTGAGCCCCCCTGCTGCTGAGGCGCAGCCCAACACCCAGGCCGCCTCTCTGTCACAGCCTATCATTTTGCTCGGTGACACGCACACGCAGCTCTCCAGGAGACAGCATGTGACCAGTATGCCATCCGAGTCACCGCCTGAACCTACCCTGTTGGCACAGGCCAGTCCTGTTGACCGTCAGCCAGCTCTTCCCACCATCAACCTCAGCATCAACCTTAGCACCTCTTCCGAACTTCTCCCTTTCCTGCACCAGAGAGGCAGAGACGCCGTCATCACTTTAGCCTCACCCCACAGCCTGCATTGGACCCCTGCGGCTAATGACACTCATTTCGACTCATCCTGTACCAGGGACACCCGCGTCCCAAGGTTTTCTCCTCATGTCGGCCCGGGACAAGGGGACATGGTCCCACATCGTAGCTTGTCCTCACCAAACTCAGACCTAGGGTGTCGTAGGCAAGGCCTGAACGGAGACCTTCTCTGCTGGCCCCAGGAGAAGCGCCATGGAAGATGTCAAAGGTGAAAACTTGTTGCCTTTTCATGACTGTGGAAGATGAGACACAAACTAATTTTCCATACAGCAATGTATTTATTGTACTTTATCTAATGATGAATCCACCAATTGTGTGTGTGTGTGTGTGTGTGTGTGTGTGTGTGTGTGTGTGTGTGTGTGTGTGTGTGTGTGTGTGTGTGTGTGTGTGTGTGTGTGTGTGTGTGTGTGTGTGTGTGTGTGTGTGTGTGTGTGTGTGTGTGTGTGTGTGTGTGTGTGTGTGTGTGTGTGTGTGTGTGTGTGTGTGTGTGTGTGTGTGTGTGTCCTATTGTAGGTTGCCTTTACCACAACAAACATCACACATGGAGAATAATCAGAATTGGAGTCCAAGTGAGGTTTACGTTAGCCCTTTTCTGGATGACATTGTCAGGCCTTCAAGCCAATCCCAACGTTCAGGCTCCTACACAGTGCTGCCCCCTATAGTCAAGCCACTGTCAGGAGGAGAGCCTGAGCTGAACTCTGGACACTGTGGGCAGAGTGAACAAGCCCAGAGGAAGAACCCTATTCCCAGAAGCTGCTCTGATGGCTACCTGGCACAGATGGAGAAACAGAGGCAGCTGGCAGAGAGAGCCACTTACAAGGTGTGTGTGTGTGTGTGTGTGCGTGTGCGTACGTACGTACGTACGTGCGTGCGTGCGTGCGTGCGTGCGTGCGTGTGTGTGTGTGTGTGTGTGTGTGTGTGTGCGTGTGTGCGTGTGTGCGTGCGTGCGTGCGCGCACGCGCGTGCGTGTGTCAGTCATGACCTATTCTCCAAAACAGAAAGCCCCTTTAATCTGTGATGACATGCTGAAATGTAACATTAACACAGAATTAGAAACGGCAGTAGTGTTTTATAATTGGCTACGGAGTATTGTTTCTGTATTTCTAGGTTTTTAATAAGACTGAACAAACTGACCACACACTGACTGTTACACAAATTAATGTCCTTTTTAAAGTCACCAATAATCTCCTTAGCGGCTCCTATGCAAGAACGGTTTAATCTAAAAAGGGTTGGGGCGGGGGGGGGGGGGGGGGGGGTCTGGTGGCTAAGGCACAAAACATCAGGTTAATTGTCTTCACCCAGTGAGATGCACTTAATTGCTATGAGATGATGACGATGTGATCCATGAAAGCCATTTGAAGCTGTGTTAGAGGATGAGGTGATTAAGGAGGGAGACAATAGGCTGTCTGTGAGGTGCATGCCTGCTAAAGATGCTCATTTACATTTAATGATTTGTCTGTTCTTGTTGTTGTTTTTTTTTGTTCCATCAGCATGAGCTCTGCATGCAGGTGAGCCCTACTGAAGTGTGATGCCTGAGTTATACTTGGTTGCACATTGTGTCAAACACAAGAAATGGCCGATCTACAAGCTCACAACACATTGCATCACGACGTGTGACCAAGTACAAATCAGGCATGACGGACACAGAGAAGTGAAAGGAAGCAAGACAGTGATACATTTACAAACACAGGGAATAGCCGGGTCACTGAAGTGCAAGAGAAAGTTCTCACAAGATGCTCACAGACACTCGGTATATAGTCAAAATCTTATGTTGTGAAAACAAAATACGATCTTCGCCCACCTAGTGTCATCAATGATGTTTTTAATTTCGCACCAATCAGATAGTTCAAGAGACTTGCTGTGGATTGTAGCAAATACTATATGGTCATATGAGGGGGATGTGGCGGCAGTAATGCACCACTGTATGTTGGATGGCGGTGTAGGAGCAGGATTAGCCTTAACAAGCTTACCATTTTGTGTGGACGGTTGTGTATGTGCACGTGTATACCAGCATTTGTGCACGTTTTAAGAGTGAACGGGGGCACTTTAGTCAAACTGTATTCACCACACCATGCCCTCTCTGGTCTCCTGGCGTCATGTTAGCATGGTGAACGTCTGACAAGATTACAAGCTCAATTTGTAAAGCAGCAGAGCCATGGCTCCAACGCATGAATGCATACAAGTATGACTTAGGGCTTGGGAAAGGAGGGAGAGTGCTTGAAAAGAAGCTTCCCCGTTGTGTCCATGACCAATGGCTAAATCTCAAGAGATCTACCCCCTTCCCTCCTCTCTCTCTCTCTCTGGCCTGATCCCACCTTCCCCAAGAGCAGCTAGTCCAATCTGGAATGATTAATACCCTTTTGTGTGGGGCCGTCGGGGCAGCTTGTGGATTGCTGCTGCATGATGCACGCGTGCACATGCGCGTGCACGCATACTTGTATGGCCTCATCAAAAGGTCTTCATTTCATTGACCGTATTCACATGCTGGTGATTTTGCTTTTTTTGTTTTTACGTGTTTTGTTTTTTTCCATGTTTTTGGTCCCCATTGTTTTGTCATTGAGCAGTGTCTCTGTGCTGACCCACATTGTTTCGACAAGATGCAAACATGAATAAACTATTGACTCAGAGTAGTTTACTTTTACAGTACAGTGTGCAGAGTTGCAAACTCTTATTTTGACCTTTTATAATGAATTATAGAAATGGGATGTATAGAAAGTGTTACCCATTTGATCTGTTTTGTCGTTTCCTTTTTGGGGGTCTGTACAATGCTTTACATTCTTCTTACTAATGTAAATATTTCACTTACAAAAATACTTTATAGACTCATCAGAAATGATCAAAATTTGATTCAGGAGTGTATCTAAAATATTTGTGTGTGTGTGTGTGTGTGTGTGTGTGTGTGTGTGTGTGTGTGTGTGTGTGTGTGTGTGTGTGTGTGTGTGTGTGTGTGTGTGTGTGTGTGTGTGTGTGTGTGTGTGTGTGTGTGTGTGTGTGTGTGTGTGTGTGTGTGTGTGTGTGTGTGTGTGTGTGTGTGTGTGTGTGTGTGTGTGTGTGTGTGTGTGTGTGTGTGTGTCTACTTTTCCCAGCCTTACACCCTAAAAGATTACAAATACCTAATACAAGATATCAATCTACGTGGGCTTGGACCTGATCTAGCAGCCATTGAAAAGACAGTGAGTAGCCTACTTCTACTTTTCCCTCAGAGAAGAGTTCATACTTGAGTGTTTAGGATAATCTCCCTCTTAAAAAACATCTTTTCCCTCACTAAATGGTGAATAAGCTCAAAACAGTCAGCTCAATGCATTGACTGGAAGGGAGAACAAGGCGTACTTGTTCTTTCATTGCCTCTATGCTTCAGAGAGATACAGTGCACATCTATCCCCTGTAGCTGTTCCCCAGCTATTTTTGTGTTTTCACCAGATGAGGCTTTTCTAAGCAGCCTGTGTAAGTGGAGTGTACAGAATAGAAATGGCAAGATTTAATTATATAAATTGTTTTTAGCCACTTTCATATTTGCAAAAGTAAATATGAAAGTTAGTAATAACTCATTATTATGAGTTATTATAGTTCATAGTCTTTATTATTTATGTAGAAACCAATGTGAGTGCCAGTTTTTTTGACAACTGGCACTCACTGGTCACTCACTGGTCTCCATCAAATCATGATGTCCACTGCTAGTGTCATGTCCAAAGGCTTTCTTTGTTTTCTGCCACTCCCTCATTTATAGCCTTCTTCATCTCTCTCCAAAGATACAAATTTGATTCACAAAGCAAATGAGAATAACCCATAAGAAGTTAAGTGCTCTTTGTGCTTTGATGTATGTTTTGTTAATCCTCAGTTGCAAAACGTGGACATGTTTGGCCAATTTGCACTAGATTGAGCCATGTGAGCCTCCGCAGCCGAGTCTATTAGTGAATGATGATGTGTAAATGTTGATAGGCCTGCTGAATGGTTTGTTGTATATGTTTTGTTGGCCTGGGTGGAGAGGCTCTGGTGAGGGTATATACAAATAGAAGGGCCTTAAGAGAGAAATGGCTCAGTTAATTAAACCCCTCTTTTGTAATCTGTCCCTCTTTCTCTCTCTCTCTCCCTGTCTGTCTCTCTCTCTCTCTCTCTCTCTCTCTCTCTCTCTCTCTCACCACCATCATGCTGAGAAAATGAGACGGCAGAAGCTGTATTCAAATGTGATCCGGGAGCAGAACAAAAAGATAAGTAGGATTCCCTTTCTGCCGGCCAAGGAGCTGGAAGGCAGTGACAACAATCTTCCCAGGAGCAAGGTGTGTGTCTCTGTGTGGCAAGAGGGTAAAACTGGGATATAATGAAATCTATGTGATTAGGATTACATTTGAGAGAACCTCTCTCTTCTTCATTAATGTGAATTTCTCTCAATCACTCATTCTACTCTATCCCTCTCTCCTCATTTCCATCTCTGTCTTTTCCAGGCCTTGGAATATGCAAGAAATATAGCCAAGCCCCCAAAACCGCCCCAAACCAACCCACAACCCAAACAGCAACCTCCATCCAAAGGCTCCACTCAGAATGCTCCCTACACAGGGGGCTTGGATCTGACCCAGCTGACCACACTCCAACTCCTGAGAAAACGGCACGAAGAAGAAAAACTGGCCGTTGCGCGTTTCAGAAAGGTGCACTAAATTGCACCTATTATGATGTTGGTGTTTTGAAACAAGCTATTCAAACTCATGCATTTTATAACGATTCCAATATTCTGCTCTTCTGGAATGAGCCAGAGAAAAGCTATTTACAGATACATGTTAGAGCTAAAAAAAAAAAGAAATTATGTCGGTGATAGACAAGAAGACAATGTTGTTATGAATACTATTTATCACAGGTTTAATTAATGTATTGAATGCTTTATTAACAAAAAGCAAACAGTACAGCAAGTACAATTACGCAAGCAATGCTAAATTGATGACACATTTGTGTTAGTGAATTATTTTTATATTTTATCTTTATATCTTCTTTATATGATCATCACACTGTGCACCTCATGAATTAAGACCACATGTCATGTCAGCCAAAATGTGTCAGGGCAATGTTTTAAATAAAGAAAACAAAACAAAGAAAGATCTCCCCACCACCCAAAAAACGCATAACCTTTTTAGTCATGTGACAATGACAGTCAAACATGTTTTTGATATTGCATAATATTAGATATTCCATATTTGTCTGTAATTCTCTTCAAACATTTGTCTGATTTCGTACAAAAAACGCCATACATCATGAACGCAACATCAACCCCAAATTGGAATCGCATGTTGAAGGGGGAGGCACATCTAAAAATGCTTTCATTTCTGCGCATAAGGAGCTCCACAAATATGGAAAGTTGTACCGTACAGTATGTGTCATAAAAATGCTATTTCCCCTGTCTTCCTCGCACCATGACAGCTGCAACCCACGACTTACACAGCCCTGGCTATAGGCAACCCAGCCCGGCAGAGATGCACTCCACATAGCGCCCTTTTCTAGTTGAGAGATTAACGTCTCTTTTCGCAGAGTGACCTGGCCAAGAGATCAACATGAACACTGTTACAACGATATACTGTACATAACATAAGCAATACAAACAAACATAGGCCTACAGCTTGTTATCACACACACTACAACACAATATCCAGTTAAAATGCAACAGTTGCAACAGGTTTGCTATTTCCGTGGAAAACTTTAAAGCAATCATATTGACCAGGAGTACTAATATCTCAATCTTTTAAAATGTACTTAAACTACATACTACTGTATGTGAAGACTCAACTCTTACTTCCTGGTTTTTAGCCATCACCTTCTATTGTCGTGACATTGTCCTACTTGTTCTCTAGGATTATGACAAAATAGCGACTTAAGGAAATAGGAATCAGGTTGATGTAATAGTGGCCGCATAGACCTTATCAGATCAAATCCAACTTTATTATTTATAGAGCACATTTACAAAGACAGTGGTCAACCAAAGTGCCGAGGTCAGGTAGAAAAAAACAAGCATACAGGAGAAAAAAGAAAAACTAAATAACATAACATAACATACAAAAATTACACAATTTAAGCCAGGAAATAAGACAAGCTAGGCCAAGTGAGCAAACTTAATATGTAGGGAGAAACTGCTCCAGAGGCTGGGGCCGGCCACTGCAGTGCAAATGCTCGGTCACCTCTGGACCTGTAACTAGTTGTGGGCACAGTCAGGAGTAACTGGGCATTGGTCATGCCGAGACCATAGAGTTACGTCACTAGCATAGACTCCTATTGTAAGAATGGAAAGTGGAAGTTCTCTTTCTATCTCAATGTTTGGAACTACAGCCAATAGCACCCCAATTTGCATTGAGATCAAACCGTGACGCAACTCTCTCTATATGGGTCATAGCCATGCGTGCCTGCAAAATGCATTGTAGAAACAGAGGACTAAAACACATGATATGTCTATATGTGGTACTTTCTACAGCCTTCATTGTGTGAAAAACTGCAGTGCCTTCCAAAGCATAAATTAGGTACCTTTGGGTGAACATAAATTGCCAGGAAAATAAAAGTTCATCAAGAATTTAGCTTTTATTTACTGAGGTATTCTCTTACACACTGCAGAAAATGAAAGAAACCTTTTTTATGGCAATGGTCACAAGACATGTATATTGGTCAGTCACACTCATTTCAAGAAGAACATATCCTTTTTAGCTTTACATACCCAACTAATATATTACTAATCAATGCATGCTGGTTATAGTTTGCCCTTGTATATGTGCTACTGATGAAGACAGACTAGTATCACTGATGACATATACTCTCAATCAAACAAATGCGTCTTAATAGTCTACCCAAAAATGTGGAACATTCTTGGAATCTGAACAGCGCTATTGTAATTAATATGCAAACATCCCCTGAAAGTTAACAGTGCAAACTTGTATTTATCTGCAGTACTGTAGTTCTGTAATAAATTATTGTCTCCACCAGTGCGACGGCATGGGGAGAGAGTATGTTTTGCACTCCGCCCTTGTGTGTGTGAGTCCGTCCGTGTGTGTGCGACTGTGCGTGTGTCCATCCGTCCGCCTGTTACCAGCTAATCTCCGGCACCGTTAACCCGGTCGATGCCAAATTTTGCACACACACTCCCTGGATGCCAACGATGAACCTCTGCATTTTCCAGAATGGCCTGTTCTAGCGCCACCAGGAGGCCAACTTTTGAAAAACAAATTTTTTTATATTACTCCTCCAGATTCTGTCCAAAAATTCCGCAAATCGTTACACACTATCTCTATAGTCATGTGTTCAATATGGATCTGTCCGATATTTCATATTCTATCCTAATTGGCTAACATTGGCTTTCAAAGTTTGCAGGATTGGCCAGTTTTTAACAAAAAGCCTCAAATCATGAACGCAGTGTGCAATTTACGTGAAATCTTTCACAGACTTTCCTACTAGGTTGAGGAATATACCCTTTTCACATTGGCCTGTTATAGCGCCACCAGCAGGTGGATTTTTGCAAAACACATTTTTGGAACAAAATGCCTCAGGCGAAGAAATGGCACCCTTTTCACATTGGCCTATTATAGCGCCACCAGGAGGCCACAACCTGATCTGCCCTGGTGGAGACCTGTGCCCCGAGGGGCACTTTATCAGTTTGCAATAATTAGCTAATTGTGTTTTTAGTAACATCCTTTTCTCCTTTCTGCACCTGGTTATGCAATTAATCCACACGTGGATTAATTTCTGTACCTCACAGATAGTACAAATGCACTTGATGAAGATGACACTTTGAAACTCACCTGATTGAGTCCTGGGACTGGATGCACTTTACTTTAGCCATGTTCTAAAGTGGTTGCCCCCCCCCCCCCCCCCACTAATAGAACCCTCAGATCATTATCAAAGCACTATTTACCTCTGTATAATATTGTAATTAGATTATAGTCTCTATTTAACCCATCATGGGCTCTTTGAAGCCCTGTGTTTTGGTGATAAGTCCTCAGATGCGTAGAGAGAAATAAATGATGGAGCCTTATTTGATTTAATGAGAAACGCTGTCTATCTCTTTGCATCTTTTTTCTTCTTTTTTTTTTGCTGTAGCCTACCTCCTGGGTTTTTTTGCCATTGAAATCTAGTTAATTGAAGGAGTCTTTCACTGCTGTACATAAAGGGGCCTAAATTAGCATCCCTTTCTGCCCATTGGAAAGCTAAGGCAGATGCATACACTTTGATGTGAGAAGCAGGCTTTCAGCGCAGGCGGCAGACTGCCTGAAAATGAGCTGATGGCCCTGCTATTAGGCCCAAATGCAGATGCGTCCATGTGTTGCAAAATGCTTAATCTTTTAATTGATCACCTTCTGCATGGCCTATTCTCTGTAGAGAATACCCCCCCCCCCCCCACACACACACACACACACACACACACATTCACACTGTGATACTCTAATCAGGATTATGTCTTGAAATTACATGAATTGCTGCTATTCAAAATGGGCAGGAGAACACACCTTATGCTCTTTGGAGAAGGAAAGGGTTTGCAGATTAATGTCCAAAAATGCACAGATATAGGGCCAGGGTTAGGTGTGTGTGTGTGTGTGTGTGTGTGTGTGTGTGTGTGTGTGTGTGTGTGTGTGTGTGTGTGTGTGTGTGTGTGTGTGTGTGTGTGTGTGTGTGTGTGTGTGTGTGTGTGTGTGTGTGTGTGTGTGTGTGTGTGTGTGTGTGTGTGTGGTGCGCGAGTACATGTATGTGTGTCCCCATGTGCTTGATGTGTGTGTGTGTGTCTATCTTTTCTTGCGTGTTGTATTATTTACCTTGGGGATTAGTCATCACTAAAATAGGTTGTTCATTGAATCAATCTGCACCGTAAGAAATGGGCTGCTGCTCCCTGTTATGATCAGCATTAATATGGTGAAAGAAATTAATAGAGGGAACAATTTTCTTCTTCCTTGTAGATACAATGTAATACAATGTTGGAGATATTCCGTTGTGGAAATTAAAATCATGGCTATCCTTTTGAGAGCGAAGGTTAATTATTTCCTCATACTTTGTGGGTCATGGTAACTTACTGTAGCCATACTATGCCATAAATAATGGGCAACCCGAAGGAGTATGATTGTTATGAATCCTCAATTCATGGAATTTACATGAAACTGCAATTACGGCTACGTTAAAAGAATAGCTATAATAAATTGTCAATATTGTCATAACTTGATAATAGAAACTAAAATAAATAGTTCTGAAAAAGTTATATTTGTGATTAACACTCCAAATACCAACACATTCTCAGAACTGAAACCCTCATTTATCTTGTTTAGAATGTTGCTTTCAAACATACTAAAATATAACTTTGGGCACTATAGGGATATTTCACCTTCAAAAAAACTTTTGTTTATTTTATACTAAGATTATGTGAACACCCCAGACAGTTTTTAAGTTGCTCGATTCAGTATTTATATCCATTTTAGCTGCCCTTTGCAGTATTTCCTGTGTGTATTTCCAATTTATTTGTGGTTTTTCCCCAATTAAGTTGATAGATGGCACAGGATGCAATCAACTGTTTCTTCACATTCATCTAACCTGAAATTAGACACATGGTTACTGAATTTCCAATGACGGCACTGGTTTGTTATATGGCAAAATATTGTGCTTTGAGGCAATACAACATTAATGATATGACTATATGTGACTTAAAGAAATGGGAAAAGCCACATTTGATCTTTTAAATCAAATCAGAAGAGATTATTACTGCAAATATTGTGTTATAATAATAATTATGTATGTATTATTATTATTATTATTACCATTATTATTATACAATCTAGCAAAAAACTTATAGACCTTCAGCATTGGGTTAAAGGTTTATTTTCTGCTGAACAAAATAAAATGAAGATTATAATTCCCCATTTAGTCACTGACACTGTTATCAGACAATGGACCTGCACTTCTCCACTTTTCAACCTATGTTCATATTTGGTCCTCACTAATGTTCATGGTGAAATAGCACAAATTGTTCTTCTCATTCAGCGTCTCATAGGAGGGATGTGGGCAGTTCACCATGTGACATCGTCGTTAGGCTGCGGCAGATTGTTTTTAAACAACATTTAAAAATATATTTAGATTTTTATTATCGTGAGAATGATGGCTTCCATTTTCGCATTGCAACTTTTCAGGAAAGCCTGCAGTTTCTGCTTGGATTCCCCATCGATGATGTGTGACTAAGAAATTATTTCCCCGGATGTAATTTTTATTCATTTTTTTTTATTCTTCATCAAATGTCTCCGTAATCTCTGCTCGTTATTGAAAGTTACCCCTCATCATTTTATATTTGATTGAATACTGAACAATATCCAAATATAGCCTATAGCTATACCTTAGCCTATATAAATGCCTTACGTTTTTAGATATTACAGTATTTATGATATTACAGAATGAATCGAATGTCTAGTTATTCACAGATTCTTCTTTGGTTTATTATGAACTAAGTATAAACCACTTAAACCCAGACTTGGCTCCGCGCAACAGGACGGCATGCTGCAGAGACTGTGCGTAACGCAGGTGGCCATATGGGCACCAAAGTGCCAGATGATGTGGTATACATAATCAGACATATGTCACATATATGATTAAATATTATTATTGATATTATTATATAGCCTATATATGGTTTTATGTGATCATTTATTTTAGGCGCTCATTGGCCAATTAATTCACCTGCGGTGGAGCTATCCGATGAAATCGAGAATAGAAAACAAGATATTTCTTTTTTTTTAATAATATATAGGTATGGTACAATTGAACAATTGGTTAAATTGAGTATAGTAGACAAACATGTACATGGAATTCGTGTGTGGTTAATTGTACAAAATGGATTCACTAAAGCTAACACACATCAGAATTAACCTATACTGTCCCATAAAGAAAGTATGAAATGGTTCTATAATTGTAAATAAATAACCTATCTACACTGAATATATAAATGCAAGGTTTTGACTGAAAAAGTGCAAAAATAATGGGGTATAATAATGATACATTTACCTTACAAACCAAATAGCTTTACAGTAGATATTTAAATTACTCGTTTTAACAGTATTTCTTACATGTTGTCAAAATAAACATTTGTTTTGCAACATTCAGCGATTATAATAGTGATAATGTTGGATATATTATTTTTCGTTAGCCAAGCACAACAAATTTACAACTATAAGTCAGAGAAAGGGAAAAATGCTTGAATAAATATTGACATGATAATACTTTTTTAATTTTTGTGTGTCAATATTTCGTCTCTGGGTAGATTCAAAAGGCCAACATTTAGACAGGGTAATTCCGTTTATAAAACAGCTCACTTTTTTTTTTTTTTTTACCTACTATAGTAAATGTTCTGGAGAGCAAATGTCATCTTCAATGTCGACATCGTCCTCGTTTTCCATGTATAAGTCAGGGTCCAGTCCGCTTTTCATCTGATCACTGTTTTTGTCATTAATTTCACTCTCACTCTCGCAGTTGTCTGACCTGTCCAGTTCACTTGGATTTTTCCGCACGTCCTGCGCTTTTCTCAGCTGTTTTTTATGCTTCATCCGTCTGTTTTGAAACCACGTTTTCACCTGCGCATTTAAAAGAAAATAGAATCATTTAATCCACTTGTCTATTTTGGAAAAAGTATTGAATCCACTTGATTTGCAATCATATGGCTTAGCCTCAGATTGATCGCATTTAGTCGGTTTTTGTTACCTGTGTTTCAGAAAGACTTAAGGCCGTTGCCAGCTCCACTCTCTCTGGTGTAGAAAGGTATCGCTGGATTTCAAATCTCTTCTCCAGGCCAGATAACTGGGAGTCAGAGAAGACCGTCCGTGCCTTCCTGCGCCTGCAGTGCTTGCCCGGTAACTCTGGGTGATGCTGAAATAATGCCGGCATTTGCATGCCTGTCACATGGAATATATCAGTTTACAATATTTTTCCCCCCTTCTTTTTAACTTGTCTCTATTGTAGCCTAATTCACGTTGAACGTAGGCTAATTTGAAATTTTGAACTTGATTGGCTTTACTTCTATATGGCTATTGGTTTACATAATTGGCTTATAGGCTATACATTACATATTTCAGAGACATTCAGTTGCGCATACTGGAAATTCCAGTCAAATAATTCGGTCAATGTTCTTTCGCACATTTTAGAGATTTGCTAATTGTTTATAGGCTAACGGACAACTTTTTATACAAAATGGTAATGATGTCAACATGCACATGCTGCAGTGCAGCCTACTTACCAGATGAGAAGAAATACTGATGATGGTGGTGGTCCGGTTTGTGCAGAGGATGGTGTGGATGAGGTGCCAGTATCGGAGCTGGCATCAGTGGATATCCATATTCCAGGATGGGCATTCTGGACGCGAGGGACGTGGTGAACGGCGTGTGGAAAACTTCTCGCAAAGGCTTGGGTTTGTGCAACAAGATATCCTCAATGAAGAACGACGTCGACCTCTGCGTTTGCACCTGTGGCGCCGGAGACGTGTAAAGACTCATTATGATAATGATTATTTTATTAAGTTGTGTTTTTTTAAACCAACTTCAAAGTAACGTGCATCTGTTTAGTTTGTATGTCTGTCTGTCTGTCTCTCTGTAAGTGCAGTCTCCCAAAGCAGCGACCGCGCTTAAACTGTCTGCAGCCCGTATAAACAGTGAGTGAGTGGGAGTATTGTGCAGCGTTCATCGGTATTAGAGAGTCGGTGGGAGACAGATTACTATTTATTCAAAGAGAATGGCAGATTGTGAAATTGATTTGTAATCAGCCAATGGCGCGCTGGTGGGGCGGGCGGTAGTGATTTTATATGGGTAAGGGTAATAAGAGAGGGGAGGGTCGCTCGCCGTGGTGCTGAAACCTTACTGCCATGCAGCCGCTCACAACTGTAGTTCACTCTAACTTGCTTTAGTTTAGTTTTTTCTCTTTATGCGCACATTGAGTGTATAACCATATGCTATTTGGGTTTAAGCCTATGGTGCGTGGAAGTTAGTTTTGCACAATACATTTTGTTTTATTTGTTTTTCTCAATATAAAACATGTTTCGTTGCCATTGCGTGGCGTTCCGCTCCGTTCCCATTGAAAACCATTGTAAAAAGACAGTTTTTATTTAGCCTTTTGTACAATGTTATAATTTTAGGCTGGTGCAGCTCAGAAAAACGTTTTGCTATTTGATCAGTTAATGGTGTTAACCTGTGAGTTTCTGTTAAAAAGTTAAACGTAAAGTTCTGTAGGCCTATTTCTAATATAACAATCATAAGTGTTTGTTCAGTAACAGGGTCCTGCCCGTCTATCCAGCTCCTTAGTAGAATATACATTTTCAGGTTTTAATTCAAGCATGAGACAGCCCTGCACATATCGGTTCCAGACTGTTCCAATTCCATTTGAACGAGTTCACATTCCCTAGAAATGTATCGGCTGCTACGTCTTCACCCGTTTTAGAAGTATCCAGCCTGTTTCACAGCTCCCACGAGAGGGCTGTGCTATGAGCCACTAATAATTCCACCTAAATTGGCTGTAATTGTTGGTATTAAAATCTGGGAGAGTACAAGTACTGCTCCTGTGTCATTATAGGCGACGGAATACGTAGGCTATAATTTGTTGATATCGTGTTGTCATCACATTTCCAATCATGGTGGTTAATGTGTGAAAGTGTCTTAATGTAGGCAGAATTCCTGCTGCAATGCTATTAGGCAATTAAGTGAGATGTTAGAGCGGAAGTTGCAATCCTTCTGCTGCTCGAGGACAGGATTTCCATTTGATCAGGCAGAACAAATTAATTACCGGAATCAATTACGCACGCCGCTGTTGCACCGCGTCCACCAAATACCTAATTCTGCCTGCGCATAGGCCATGTTGCATGAATCTGTCTCAAAATGTAAATTTGTCTGAGTTTTAATTAAATGCTCGGAAATACAACGACTTTTGTGAGAGGAATATAAAAGTATGTTTGAGTAGTGTTAAGCAGGCAAATGACCCTCACCCTATATATGACCACATGCACTAGCTCCAGATTTGACTTTGACTGGCTAATAATTACTGTGGCCGAAACATATCCCGTGTTATAGAATGCACGAACTGCAGCAGTCAGTTAATATACAAACCCCTAAAAGTGCCGTATATACAGCTTAGTTTCTTTGACAATTGGAGTTGGTCCAAAGCGGAGCGCGGTGACCATATGCGTCATTCTCTCTTTATAGAGCACACCACCAGGCAGGATAACAAGCTGCTTTAGAGGGAAATTAGAAAGCAAATGAACAAATGGTGATGAAATCGTCTTTACGTGGAGAGTCAATAGGATCCGCTCCTGAGGTGCAGTTAAGCGGCTTTTAGTAGCCATTTCATCAAGTACATTTTTGAGCTGGTGTGGCAGTGCGTCAGCCGTATAAGTGGCACATTTCGATAAGAGGCTTGCAGTTGCAACACTGCATTTGGTAATATGGCTTAGTTTTCAATAGCACCCATGCTAGTGAAGGCTATAGGCCTATATAGATCTAAGGATCACAATTGCTTGGAAAGTAGCCTATAGGCAGGTGGGTTTTGTGAAAGTTAGAATGTATAGTTTGACAGTAGGCCTAGCCTAAATGTATTGATATAATGACAAGAAGCTACAATCTTTATAGGTTATTGGGTTATAGGCTGGTTGGAACATTTAGATACATGGCCTATTCAATATGCCGCAGAAAATACTAAGAACTTCCGCTTTCACGAACTCTCCCATCATGCATTTAATCATACTATTATTGAATAATTAATATTGAATAGGACACATATGGTGCAGGTGCATTGCTCCTATCGTGCTATATTTCGTTCTTAACTTGAATTAAGTTGCATGGTCTCTCTAATTAGCCAAGCGATTGAAGCGATCTATTTTGTATCGTTAGGCCTTGACCCTTGATACGATTCTGAGTCAAATGTTTTTCAGTTTAAACGAAATTCCGTGTCCCGTTAACAATCGGAAATAATGTCAATACAAATGGTTGGCTATTCCAGGATTTGGTCAGACCATCGATTTATTTTTTTCCAGTAGGCCTATAAAGCAATTACCGGTATATACATATTACACATACATACAATCCCTTGGTATTATTCCATATAGGCAAAATTATACAACTTATTATTTGGTTTGGGCATGGGGAGAACATGTGTCAGTCTCACTGAGAGCGGTGTGATATAGCCTATAGGCCTATAGCTTACAAAAAGCGGTGTGATAGCTTTCATATTTTATGACCTGAATATTTTGAATAGTATAGTTTAGCTGCTTGTAGGTGACTGATAATAAAACTGGATGTAGTAGGCTAAATAAGTGTAGCCTGTAGGCTTATATGAGTGCTTA
The DNA here is from genome assembly GCF_951216825.1 of Electrona antarctica. Classification (NCBI taxonomy): domain Eukaryota; kingdom Metazoa; phylum Chordata; class Actinopteri; order Myctophiformes; family Myctophidae; genus Electrona; species Electrona antarctica. Next base: position 14,738,224 of record NC_136789.1, read on the forward strand.
CTTAAAAAGCAACGTTATGAACAAAACATGACACATGCATGCATATATAAGCATAACACACAAGGAAACAAAAGAGGCATATTTCCCCCCAATTTCCAATTGCATAATCTTTTTATTGTTATCAATTAAGGAGGTATTACTTTGGGTCCATGTTGGTGGACATGTTCAGCACACATGCAGTTCTGATGCAGGTCCAATAATCCATGCTTCAGGTCTTCTAATGAGAATTAGAGCTTCTGGGGCATTCATGCATCCGATAGGCACACATATAGAATATACCTAGAATAAAAAAGACAAGTTCTATATCTGGTCAATCCATTTCGCCAGTAGGTCCAGTATCAATTCGGTGGGGTTTGGAACGTTCAGCAGCACAGGTAGGTCTACCAATGATGGCTCATAGTGTCCAATTATAGTAGCTATTATTGGTAACACCTGTTTACCCTACCGATATGTTTGGTTGCCGTGTATTAAGGTATACTGTTATGTTATTGAAAGCAGGAAACTTGTGTTTGCCTATTTAAAATTGATTTAGTAATTCGAAATTAGCTCACATCATGGCTCACATACTGACATACACAATACACATGCGAGCATGTGCATCACTTCCTGGTTTCCAACAAGGAAGCTGGTTTCCAAGCGCCGCCTGTTTTTCGAGTTCAAGATGGTGGCCACCAAACTGAATTGAACACACACATCCTCTGATGTTTTGTATTATTTTGATATGTGTATGTTTTCTTCTGCGGACAACAGTACGTCACAAACAGTAAGTAGTCTACTATGCATACATAATATATTGCAGCTTGCAGTCCATATTCAGTCAAGTATTTACCATCACGTTTGTTGTTATGTTAGCCTAATTGTAGCCTGCACATCAGACAGACTTATATTTGACATTTCTAACTGAATATGATGACTGTTGAGTGAAATCTTCATGATGAAATATGAAATGAAATATTAAATATTCATGATGAGGCTTATAATATTTGTAGTGGACTGAAGTGAATGAAGTATATCTTCCACAACTGATTATGTATTCAGATGCAGTATAAAGAACACAACCAGAGACAGCTCCACAACTTCAAGGTAATCATCAAACACAAGTTGCTGGTGGCCAAGGGCTGTGCCTGGCATGTAGGCTACTGTAGATCTGGTCAGCTTTAAACTACAATAGTCAATCAAGAGAGAGAGAGAAGGAGATCCACACACCGTTTTAAAAGCTCCCAAATAATGTATTGACAACAGTCAATACAAAAGACAAACAATACTATTGTACTATGTAGCCTATTGTTTTAAAACAGTGTGCGGATCTCCTCTCTCCTTTCAGCTTTAAACTACTAACTACACCATCACATGGAAACCATTTAACAGGAAAAGATCATACAGCACATCTGAAATTCCCAATATGGATTGTCTTGAGCTTGTCTTCATGTAATATCTCAAACTGAACAGACATGTTACAATATGGCAGTGGTGGAAAGTAACTAAGTGTACTTAAATACTATATTTTGAGGTATTTGTACTTTACTTGAGTATAATTCCAATTTCAAATACTTTTACTTCTACCCCGCCATCTTGGATCCAAATATTGTACTTTTAACTCCACTACATTTATTTGAAATCTTTAGTTACTAGTAGAATTTGATTATTATTACAAAACATACATTAACCACTTCAGCTCTAGGTATATACATTTTGGCCATTTGAACTTGAAATGGGACATTCTGCACAATGAGTACTTTTACTTTTGGTACTTTAAGTACATTTTGAACTTTTAGTCTTTTACTCAAGTACATTTATGTATGGCAGTATTGATAGTTATACTTAAGTAAAAAATGTGAGTACCTTTTCCACCACTGCAATACGATATGCTGGGTATGTTGTTTGGTGTGTGTTGAAAACGACAGTGAATGAACACTGATCACCAGCATCACTTAACATAATTCATACTGTATAATATTGATACATTGAGTTGAGTAGGAGATGGCCTGTGTTCATGTTTACCTGAAAAGAAGGTGAGCACCACTGACACCCAGCCAATGATATAGGACCAGGAAAACCTCCAGTTTCCATAGCGCTTCCCATAGTAACTAATTGTCACACCCGTGTACACAGCCATTGCTAGAAACACTAAAAAGCCTGAGGAAGGACAATGACAAAAGGTTACTTACAGTAGCATTATATAATATAAGATGTTTGTTTATTGTAGTACAGTACAGACGGTCATTGATTAATTGGTTTCAGCGATATAGTTTTCATGTGCAGAAGGACCACCTCATTCAGCTGCTACCGTGTACTTACTAGTAACAGAAATATGTTAGTGTGGTTTGGTAGAATATTTTACTGGAAGTGTTAATGAGTTCAGTCACTATATTAAACATGGATGGGCCATTTACATGTTTTCAATTTGAAAAGTAGTCATACATCTGTTGAAAAGGTGCTGTTATTTAATTTCCCGCTCACCATTCAAACTTTTCAGGAAGCAATTTAATTGTCACTATATAGATTTCTAAGCTAGTTTATGTAAGACTGTGTCCCAAAGTCTAGAACTCATGTAAGCTTACTAGAACTTCTGACATTTTAAGAAAATCCCCAAATGCTAGGGTGCATAGAATCTGTTCCACTTATTTTTTAGCTTTCATATGGCGTAAACCCGGTGGCCTTAGAGGTTCTCAACTTCCCATAATGCACTGCGTCAGTTTATTAAGTGTACAATTAAAATAATTGTTTAATTAAATCTGTAGCTGCCCCATTTTGTTACTGGGCAAGAGCATCTCTATTCTGGGGCAAGTGTTCTTAGAAAACTAATTGCAGATTTGCCAACTGAGTTTGGAGAGCTTTTTGGTGGAGATATTTGGATTAGTATCGATTCCCGGGGGACTCTGGTCGACTACAGGCCTATTCATAGTCCAGTGTTCGGTGAAGAGGTGACACCGGAAACTACAACATGATGTCATGCCGCGGTGGTTACCGCGGCGCTCACACAACAATCCCCTCTCTGTTTTTACTAACCACCGTTTCGGTGGTCACCTCATCACCGAAAACTGGACAATGAATAGGCCATGAGTATATAGGGTTATGTGGTTAACATTATTATCAAGGGAATCCCTAAAGGTTTGGCACCCCCTTATCTCGCAAGTCTGATCGGACCCTACTAACCCTCCCGCGTGCTCAGATCAGCCAACGCAGTACATTCACTAAAAATGCCGGGACAATGCTCCACACATCCCAAACTCTTCTCCCTTCTGGCTCCAAAACTATGGAAGGCACTCACTCCCAATCTTCCGCCGTAGTCCCAAAACCCACCTCTTCAGACTCCATTTTAGCCTGTAGCACTTGCCATAACGCTTGCCCTAGCCTTGACAACCTTACAGGTGTATGAAAAGGCTCAACTTATGTAAAGTAGTTAGTAGCATGTAGACGTAGCACTATAGTGTATACGCATAGGTTCATTATATAGATATTCCACTGTTAGGTTCTTAGTTTACGTAGGATTCTTGAAGACTATTTTTATGAATTTGATGTATTACCATGTTGTGTTCTTTCTAGACTGTAAATCGCTGTGTATTAAGAGCATCTGCTAAATTGTAAATTGGGTTGTTTCTTATCTAGGCAAGGCAATGTCTTGGTTACAGGAAGTAGTATGGAAGTAAATGGTTAAAAGACTCAAGTGTCATATTAGTCTACTTTACATGCTCTATACACAGGACAATATTTATTATCCTAGAAACCACCTAGTCAGTAGTAGTTGATTATCAAATAACATCTTTGTTGAATTTCCAGCAGGAGAAATGCAGGGTGTCCAGTTTTTCCTATTAGTCTAATTATAAAGACAACCAGAAGCTGATGTCTGCTTCATACAAGAGGATAATGAAACCATAACCCTTCTTCTTTCATAGATTCAGTCCTTTTGTGAAGGTACTAGACATCCCTGCGTCATTGTGGAATCAAATAATCTTTTCATGATGTGTTTGGATGGCTGTGATTAGACTGTAGAAATATAATATATAATATATATTCCATTAACAAAATGCCAGTGTAAATGCACAAAAAAACAACCAAAGTTATTGTTATTATTAGTATTATTATTTTCATATTGACTGATAATGTAATATATAGAGAACACACCACAGCAACCACCACGTGAAAACAGAATGGACTGCAACTTACATGAGATGAAAAACAATATGCCTGCAGCAAAGGTTTTGTCAAATCTGTCGAAGGACGAGTAGTGTATGAAGGCCATGATGCCGATGATGATGCCAAGGAAACATGCCAGCAGGGAGAGGATCATAAGGGCGCGGGTAGCGTCGAGATGGGCTGGGGACAGGGTCAAAGGTCAGGTCAATATAAGTTGGTAGTTATTATCGTGATAATAAACGCGCACAATAATAACATTTTAATTTATCATGAAATTGTCCTCCGTCATACACTAGGACGAATTCGCTTTTGTTGATCTGCAAATTCAGTAGCACTTAAATCCTCTACTTGGCTATGTAACTGACCTGTAAAGAGTGATTTCGTACGCTCTTATTTCACTCTACACAATTGATTCACCATTATATTTTTGCTGAACATTCCCCCCGAATAGGGAGGCTGGAGGTTCAAGTGGTTAACATACAGTTTGAAGCATATTTTGATTAACGCGATAATATCGTTAATCACAATAAGTTTTGCCGCAATAATAACATTTTCATATCGTCCCATCCATAAATAGAAGTAACCACAGGGGGAATAATTGGTGTCCTCATGAGCCCGTTCAACTCCAGTGTAAGTAGACCATTTTGATAAAGAATGAAAAATGCAAGTATTGGTTTACAAGTTGCAATGGAAACCAAGCCTGCATCGTGCACGGTAAAATCCTTTGTCCTGTGAGTGTACAAATGGACTACTCAGGTCCATTTGGTTGCATTTGTACACTCGTAGTGACAAATGGATCAATTCCTCACGCAGGAGTTTACTGTGTGCAGGCGCATGGTGCATTCTAGACTTTACCAATGCTGTCATTGTGCGGGAAGCATTTCCCCGGCATGCAGTAACGCCACAGGCCCTGGTGCATGTAGTTGCTGGACTGTCGGTACTGCATCCAGTAATCGGTTGCTGTGGAAACGATCAGGAGGATGTTCCCCACGCCTGCACAGAACAGCCCTCCGCCCATAAAGCTGTACATCCTGCACCTGGAGGCATGTGCACGAAGAAGACACACACACACACACACACACAGGGTCAGTTAAAACCAGGGGTCAGTGGCAGCCCCCCTCACTCGTCACACACACTTCAGGGAGAGAGGGTCTAAGTGTCAGTAATTGCGTTGTAATGAACATATTATTGCCACTGGATTGATCTGTGGGGTCGCTCGGGTGCGCATGGCATACTTTGTTCTCTGTGAGATCACTCAAAGAGTGGCATTTCCATGGGCACTTTATAGAAGAAGAAGAAAAAACCCTGATAAAATGCTCAACCAGTGGCCGGAGAACAGCTTTGATACTTGATACATCTATTGCTCATGAGTCCACCTGGATGCAGCAACTTATGACCCCTCCCTGTTTCTAATGGAGATCCTTCTGGCTCAGTATTTCTAAAGGAGGATACAGATGGTAAAACAGAATATTCATTGAAGAGCTCAGTATTGCTGGGAGATCACATTCATTCTCATGCCTCTTCAATATAAAAGATTTGCTGCTTATGTTTCTCCATACAAACCACAGTTCAAAGCCTCTTCATGGGTCTATAGGCGGCTGGCTGCCTAATAGTATTACACATGTTCCATTCAGTTTCAGTTCAAAGGCTTTATATGTCTTTTTCTTTTTCATTGTCAAATAATAGTTCTAGGGATTGCATTTTGACGTGAAGGAAGTCTCAACCCTATTTTCTAGCTGCTAACATTGGGGGAAAAAAACACAACTGAATGGCATGTATGCTACTGTATTTTCCTTAGATGTTTGACATTCCTGCCTCTATTTTGCCCAACGTCTGAAGGAAAGACTAGTGGATTAAAGGAGAATGTGAACTGTTTGTCAGAGACTAAATTAATATGATGGGAATAGCTTTTGTTTTCACCTCTTTGTTCAGTTACCAAAATCTGTACAATTTCCAAATAAGGTAATTGTAATCAATATTAAACGTAATAAATAATCTATTGTGAAGGAGTTATATGGAATCCCTAAATGTCAAGTTAACCCTTACATTTAAATTAAACTCAGTATTTCAGTGTGTAATCATTTAACATCAATTCTAAATGAGATTTAAATTGAGAAACTAAAATACAGATGGAGATTAGTTTTGGTGGTGTTTACTGCATGCTTGTCATTTATTCTTTGCCATAGAAACCTTCTGTTTCAGTATTCTTTCACACACCCCATGTAACCCCACGTGTGTAATTGGCATATCTTTTTCACCTTCAGGAAGTGCTCAATATGGTTCAGTCATTAATCTACTTTATACATGTGTCTCTGTAGAGCTCAACCAATTTGTAACTTTAAGTCTAATATTTGCCGTACACCACCAATAGTACACCTGGAGTATCTTCACACATAAAAGGCATCTTAGCTCTGTACAAGAGATGTTAACCGGCAGATATGCAAGCTCTGTGAGCTTGTAGATCAGATATTGTTGCAATTAATCTCACAAACAAAGTATGTAGGGCTTAAGTGTTTTTTAAAGGATTTGTGTCACAGACTTGTGGTAGTTATATCCACCTGTTAAACAGTCTTTACATTTAGGGAATTGCATTCACTTGAGCATAAACCCCCTATTTTCCACTGTTGTTAAAGTCAACATTGCCCATGGAGTACTTAGCACTGGGTCATAATTCATATCATGTTTTCTAGATTACAACAGAGGAATGGAAGTCTAAATTATTTTTAAATAAATTAATACAAATGTCACACTCACTTTTTTACATCATTGCATAAAATTAAATATCAACTTACCTTGTTCAACCCTTTAATAGACGTTTATGAAGACAGGGTTGCCTGACAAAACAGAACAAGATCCTATAATGCCAAGACAGGCAGATTTCCAGCAAGCTAATAGTACTAGCGTTTGAGCGGGTGAATAGGGGAACCGGGGCTACAACAAACAGAAAGCCGAGACAAAAGGCCCAGTAGATGGCTGTCCAATCAGCGTGGGCCAGTTTTGTCATTTGGGAATCTGCTGAAAAAACAGAAATGGCCAAAGCTTGGCAAGTTGAAGTAATACTGATGACTGCATGGTTTTGATTGAAAGTGGACAGCTGAACTCGCTTCAATAGAGAGCAAGTGAGGCATTAAATTTGACTCTAGCCACTGCTACTCTGTGTCAGGAGTGTTTTTATTATATATTTATATATTATATATATATATATATATATATATATAAATAATCTGAAAGTACAGTATTATATAAAAGCCAAACATAATATACAACTTTGGTATAAGATGTAAAATAAAAGTAAGTATTCAAAGTACATGCTTTTTAAGGTTTTTAAAGGTGCAATTCTCGGAAATCAGGTCTGTAACTCTAAATGGGTCGTGACTGTATGTTTGGGAAATGGTGCTCCAGGTGTGTGACATTATTACCCTCCAATAAAGAACTGCACCATGGGCCGACACTAGTGAACACTTTCTAAGAAATAAATGCATCATAGGACAATACCACACAGTTAACAATTTCTATGTTGTTACCGTAGTTGTACTAAGTACACATACTTAAGTAGTGTACTTAAGTACAATTTTGAGGTATTTATACTGTAATTGAGTATTTCCAATTGCCAATACTTTTACCTACTACATCTCAGGAGCAAATTGTGTACTTTTACTCCACTACTTTACTTTGTAGATTTTTATTTACAAAACATACATCAACCAATTCAGCTCTATATACATTTCGTCTATTTGAAAATAGCCGAGGTAATCTGAAAGCTTAAGTTACAATGCGTTGTGATGCGACCCATTGTTCACTTGTAGATCTGCTATTTTTAAAATATTTTTGTACATTTGAAAACATGTGTAATGGGAAATTCTGCATAATGACTGACTACTTTTATGTACTTTAAGTACATTTTGATGCCAATACTTTTGTACTTTTATTCGAGTCAATTTTGAATTCTGGACTTGTAGTGGAGTATTTCTATATTGCAGTATTGATACTTTTACTTAATTAAAACGTGAGTACTTTCTCCACCACTGCTTATAGTATTAAAGTGGTTAGTGCGCGAGTGTGGAGTGCCACAATTTTTGTATTTTTCCAGTTTTTCATGTGTCTATGAGGTGACAGTACTTCATTAGACACCCTGGAGTCGTTTTTATGTGCAATGGTGTATTTAGGGTTTCTTCCTGGAGGCTGAACCCTTCACAGTCAAACGGGCCAATGAAATAAACAGTAATATAGTGACATCACACTATTAGCCCCTCCCCTAACCCCTCCCCCTTTATCATACAATTACAGCTGTGGGTGCGGCTTCAGTTCAGGTGGATCACCACCCATCACCACCCACCAGGCAAACCAGGCATACTTAATGAACTGGTGGGCGTGCCCACATAAAAACAACATTTTAACAAATACTGTACACTTTTTTGAAAAAAATATACTTCCTTATATAACTAAGACCTGATGATCATGTTTTAGGGTGGAAAAAAATCATGGCACTCCATCTTTAAGCCTTCTACGTCTTCGCATGCTGTTGTTGCGCACAGAAAATAGCCAATCTACAAGTTCACAAGGCGTCGATTGTGACGACGATGAGCATTAGCCAAGCCCCCAGAACGGCTGTCCAACGTTGGAGCTGCCACTACCTACTGGCCAAAAGTGGAACTGGAGCACGTTCATGGAGGTCGACGGACGTTCATTGACGTCCTGTGCGTAAACGTGCGTCAACCCTGACCTGACCTAAAATTTGAGAGCGATTTCGCTCGCTCGAGCCATTGAGTATAAATTTGGTACTTCCAGCAGTCTTCCGGATGCTTCAAAATGCCACTGAGCAACTTATATTGAAATGAGTGTGGGGGGGGGGGGGGGGGGGGGTCGCTCCCGGTACGCACTCTATCCTTTATAACTATGGCATTGGCACACTGAAGCTTAACTTGCACTCCATCGCACGATGGCTTGCTGAAAAGAACGCTGTTTCCCCGTTCATGTTGAAAAAGGATCTAATACCAGTACAGCGCCCTGTACTGTGGACAGATTTGATGTCAGTTTTTGGCTTTGTTTTGACCCTACCCTGGCTGTAAGGCAGCTTGTTGTGCCTTGTTCCATCTCCAGCCTGGCTTCCCTTCGCCTTGACACACAACCTCTGAAGATGAAAGGAGAAGAGTAGCGCCATTACCTACATTACAGCCAGTTGCTAGACCAATTGACAACAACAAAATGTCCCAGGAAAGGGATTTTTTTTCTCTCCCGGAGATGTGAGTGCTGTACTTACATCTAACTTCATTTTTATAGACCACAGCCTATTTTCTTCCATTTGGAGTGTGCCTGCCAGAAGGGCATTTGAGATCCTCCGCTGCACCATCAACGTGGACAATGTATGCCTCTGTGTTGCCAGAGCAAATCTACATTTCCTTGAATCCATCCATCTTTTGAGAAATTAAATTTGTTATGGAAGGTCTACCTTCATGTATGTGCTTGATAGGATGAGGAGCTCACACAGTTCTACATGAACCCTTGCATCCCTATTTAGGGCCTGTCATAATAGACGGAAATAGACAAACATCAGGCGAAAACATTTTGCAAAGATACGTGTAGCAGATCTACAAGCTCCCAATTGTGTTGTGTTGTAGATCTATTTTCACTATTGATGTACAATGAAGTATGTAGGGTTTATTAACAAAGAGATGAATAACATACTATAAGAGTGGTAGAGCATAGCAGCGGCGGCCATTTTGTGGTGCCAGTGCCACAGTTAGGAAACCCATTCATTTATAACAACAACAAATTTACTCTGGAACCAAACCATCCAGGTGAATCATGACCATAAAACACTTGATTCTGTTTCAAAAAATATTTGAATGTTTAATTACATTATAGGCTATACTTAGTAAATGCCCTTTTTTGCGGTTTTCAAATATTATTTGACAGATAATGAAATGTTTTACGGTCGTGCTACACCAGGAGCCTGGATGGCTTGGTTCCATGCTTAAAAATAATTAATCTAAAAAAAAATGAATGGGCTTTCTATCTGTGTCACCACAGACTGCTATGTCCTATTTGGCCAATTACAACCAAAATAATGTATAGTGGAGTATTATTAACCATTGTTGTGGTGATAATTCACTAAACCTCAAGTCCCCAGCTGTGTCTCAAGAGTTTAAAATTGTGCAGCTTCTGCTCTGTGTGTTGCCTTGGATCCAGTCTAATACAGAGTCCAGCCTGTAAATCTTCAGTTATTGCACATTGTATACCACAATTTGGATTTTGTGTAGAGAATACTTTTTATTGAGGCACTAAGAGGTCTGAATCTGCAACAATTTTCAAATACCAAAAATTAAGTACAGTTTTAAATGTCTATTTCATTAAATGGACTAAATCCCCAAATTATTTCAAGAGACGGATGCAGTACAATGATGGATGACTTATAAAAAATACAAAACTGAAGATAAAGCAACGGCTGAATGAGCCAAACGGTGAAAAGCATGGCATTTTCCTGCTGTGCAGGGCACTAGACAGCAGCCCAATGAACAACACTAATGGCCTCTGAAAGTTGAATACAGTGTGCAAAATGCTGCTGAAGTTCCAGCCACGCTTTGCCTAAATGTTTAAATCAACTCCTTGGAATTGAATTTTGAAGCCTTCAACTGGCTAATTTGTGCAGCAAGTGCTTTCAGCATTTTCTCAGCATATAAGCGGCAGCTCTAATCATAAGAGCATGTGGATGGCGCTGCCTCTCCACACACACCCATGAGACAGCGGTGTGGACGGGGAGAGAAACCCTTCCACTTAACCACTTAAATGAATATATCAAGAAACTAATTTGCTATTTTAATTGCGTGATTTAGGAAGACGCTACTTCACTTGCCCCTCTTCCATCTTGGTTGATTTCCAATGTGAGCGCACATTAGATTGATCTATGAAAGACTGCAAAAATCACAACACTTAAGTCTTTTCATTTTCTCTCCCTAATTAAATAATTGAAATTCTTGTCACTGTCTGCACTTAGGGCGCACACAAACACAAAAAACACACTGCTGCACCGGTGAATGAATTGTGAAAGGCTTATTTTTCTCCCTCATGTATGGAGCCTTCTTTTTTCCACTCTCCCTCCACAGATTCACTCCATCTGTTGAGCCCAGAAATAGATCAGTACATCCATTTTGTTGAGATTTGTCTGTCGACTCTGTCCCATTAAATGATTGCGTGCAGAAATGGCTGGGGACGTTTCTTCTGATATGTCCCTCAAACAGCACTAGGAGACATTAAGGACACATTATTGAGTCCCATTTTCTCTCGGCTACAAGGATATCCATTAGGGTGGCACACAGCCCTACATTTCTTCCCTTTTTTCCCTCGACAAACTTGACTTTGCCTCTGTTTGTAATTTGCAGCCACAAATTATATCAGAGACAAGCCATCTTGGGCCATGTGGCTCTCCTTCCCAGAGCTATTTACTGAGACTTGATTCTGAAGAGTTGAAATGGGCACATCATTGCAGCTAATAGTGATAGACAAGCAGGTGATTTAAAGTCCAAAGAAGTTGGCCCACACTGGAAACTTTCTTCTGTAAGCCTATATTTTTTCTTATTCGTACGGACAAAGACTGAGATACAATTGCTGCCGTGTTGTGAGTCTTAGCAAAGATTACATTGGGCACCCGTAGTAATTGGTGCTCAAAGATTTTGACCCAGATGAGAGGGATGGATGGATGTCTACTCTAGTGGTTAAGATATTGGACTTTCACGAGTTCAAATCCCGGGCGTTACAGAGAGACATACCTTTATTTATCCTGAGGGTAAATACCATTTAAAATGTTTTAGATTAGATCAATATTATCAAAGTATTGAAGATAAAAAAACAATTATTTTCATATGACAGTCTAAATGCGTGTCCTGTAGGACAAGGTAGTATCTTCCAAACCCAATTTGAGAATAGTCTGCATTTAAATACATCTCTCATTGGTTCATTGGTATCTTTTTTTTGAGTGGTGTAAACCACTCCTACAACTGGCTTTGTTAGTCTGTCTGTCTGTCTGTCTGTCTGTGCTCAAAAAATGAGCATGGTTGATGCTGATTGGTTGATGCTGATTTCATTACGTCAGACATTACGTCAGACCACAGCTGATCAGGCTATATAATACCTTACACCACTCAGTTCACACAGGTGTGATTTTTTTGTATATGTAGGTCTTTAGAGAACCCTCAAAGTCAGTCCGTAATGAGTTCACTAGCCAGATTTCCGTTGCTTTTTTCCATAGTTTTTGACAGAAATTACAGCTCAGGTTTGCTACCTGAGATCATTATTTTAATAATTTATCCAAAACCATGAGGATACAATTCCATTGGAAAAACTGCAGTGAGAACCCATCCCCGTAGCAGTGTTGAATCACTAGAACTACTAAACATTAAAGCTGCTATAAGCAATAATAATAATTTTAATGACCTTTTTTATTTTTTATTTTTTTGGTATAATTCGGACAGCCAGCAATGGGTAGAACGCTCCCAAAATAGATTTAGTCTCTGTGACACATCTAGGGGCCGCAATCTGCATTCAAAGATTTTCCTAGAAGCTTTGTCATTGGTCGATTTGCCTGTCTGCTTCCTGATTGGTTAGTCACTGCGACCAGGTTTTTTTCGACCAATGACAAAGCTTCTAGGAACATCTTTGAATGCAGATTGCGGCCCCTAGATGTGTCAGTCAGAGACTAAATTATTTTTGGGAGCGTTCTACCCATTGCTGGCTGTCTGAATACCAAAAAAATAAAAAGGTCATTAATATTTTGACATATTATTGCTTATAGCAGCTTTAAGCACCACTCTTGGTCCTAATAAAGTAATTATGTCTATGATTTTAAAACACTATTTCAACAGTCGAGCAATACCGCTGTTGGATTTATATTTTGAATTCCAAGTGTCAGTGAGAAGGACCATAGAATTTAGGCATTACAGCCAAAATATAAGATTTAGCTTGAAATCGGCATAGTGACCATAAAATCCATCAAAATGCCTCTTAGCGTAATATTACACCTTATAGGAAAAACCCTTTTGAATATTATAAAATAATATTAAAGTAAAAATACGTTATAGCAAAAACTACTCAATAATAATTGGAGACGACACAAGAATGGAATCCAGCCAGGGTGTAAGTTTTACATCAGATCGTGTAATCCGGAGAGATAGGATGAAGTTACAAACAGCCGTTAGAAAATGTCTCAACGATTCGCAAAATAGATGTTCTATTTATACAGTCACAGTCTTATCAAAATACAGGCTGGGAGGAATTCAGTATTTAAGTCCGACATCATTTTGTAGTGCTACGTTACGTCCGGGTCCAAGTGGCACCAGCTCCCGTCCACATCTCATTGTAAATAGAATATCTAAACGCGTGAATCTTTTTACAATGACGTTATTTTTCAGAAAGGAAGCCATTGAGGGTTAAAATGGGTCTTAATGCTTCCAACTCAAGTAGAATTATTAATGTTTTGTACAAGTGTCCATGACAAAGAAAAAATATGATGTGGAGACAATAAAGACTATTATTATCATTATTATTGAAGGTGGTAACAGTCCATTTGCTCGGTACAATATTTCGGGTGCATATTTAGAATGTGTGCAGGGTTGAGTATGTTGAATCTAGTTTGCAGGAGGATTGCAGGAGGATAAATGAGGATTTAGTTGACACAATTAAATAAAATGGCGATAGTATTCCGCATGGGGCAGACGGCCTGTCACAGCCAGATTTGGGAGAGCAGCAGCTTTGTTGTTGCGAGGAAAGCGGTAAAATGAGACTTTCGTGGTTGTTTTCGTCTCAGATTTAGTCCGACAGAGCGTCACAGTATAGCTCTATGGGGACACAAATGCGACACAAAAGTAGGACCCGGAAGTATCTCTGGAGGGGGCGCTCACGTCACGGCTAAAATACTGAATGAGACGTCGATGATGAGTTTGGGAGTTGTAGTTCTTTTGCCCTAGACCTAATTATCTGTCCCAATAAGGCAGAATAGCAACTTTCTTAACATATATTGTTAATGTTTCTGAGAGGCAGACTGTCGCTGGACCATGGAAAACATGTTGTTCAAGTAAAGGAATGCATCAAGGTTTATGAATGCATCAGTTTTCCATAACAGAGTCTGTAGTATCAGGGTTGTTAGTGAGAGCAGACTCAGAGGGCTGCATCCTGGAGTTTTGGGGAAGGTCGGGCAGGAAATACAGAAGATTTTGTCAATAAATATTGTACCAGAACCAAAGTTCTTCCTGCTCGGTCTATATCCAGAGGGACACAAGATAAAGCGTAATGAACAAATGTTTATACATATATGTCTTTTACAAGCTAAGAGAGTGATAGCATTGACCTGGAAGAGGCCAGACAAACCAAGTATTACACAGTGGTTCATGGAAATGTCTTTATGTTTACCTTTGGAAAAGATTGCATACATTCTTAAGGACAAACGAGAAATGTTTCAGGAGGTGTGGGGCCGTTTTATAAGATACATAAAGAACAATGATTTGTCACATTTAATGGATGGAGCTGAGGAGGAGTAGTGCTGTTGTTGTTTTTTTTGTTTTGTTTTGTTTTTTGGTTATTGTTGTTTTGCTTTCTTTATATCAGTAATTGTCTTGTAATGTTCATTGTTGTTGTTTTTTTGGTATATTTGTATTGTCATTTGTGTCAAAAAAAAGGAAAATAAATACATTGTTGGAAGAAAAAAAAAGAGGGCTGCATCCAATTCAGAGTGTAAAGTGGTGACATGACAGAAATGGGTTGAGGGTCAATATCACGGTAGAGGGAACATGAAATATGATGAGGAGGGCAAAACAGTATAGATGGAACATGGAGACAAATGTACATAGAACAAAGATAGATATTCCCAAAAATATCCATCAACCGCCATTATCTAACAGATATATTGACATTGTGAAATTACGGCCACTTGACTGTGACTTTGACGCGTTGCTCTCTTATAACAAGTGACATCTCCATGGTGTTGTGCTATGATAAGCACAATGCCCTGGAAAAATGCATTCACACCAGATACCCTGACAAACGGGTCAAGCCTTTTCATAGTGTTCCGGAGAGCACAATCACATAGGCGTCAGAAGGCAGCTCAAAGGCCATACCAGCCCCCCACTGATCTGACATTCTCATCGTGCGTTAGCCATTAATTCTGTCATTGTTGCTTCTCTGGCCTCCTGGAGTCCTATCAAAGACTCAATAACCACTGCTTAACGAAAGTCCATTGGCAATTCCCCCTCCTACCACCCTCCCCTAACTCTGTCCTCTCTTTCTCTCTTTTTTGTCCGTTTCTCTTCTCAGCCTTAAGCCGTGTGACCGCACGTGGTTGTGTAGTGCAACTGGCTGTTGGCTGTCACTTTCGCGAAGCCGTGCTGAAAAGGCCATTATTACCCTGTAATTGTGGGAGTCAAACCTAATTAAGCAAATCGGTATGGGGGCAGATGCATCCTTCGCTTGCTCTCGCTCGCTGCCATTTTGCATCGGTGGCTTGATCTCCGATACAGGACAAACAAGTGACGGCACGAACCCCCTGCTGAGGAGGGCATGTTGGTAATTGAGTTCTTGCTGGTCATTTGCTCCTCCTAAGTGAGCAAGAAGAAAACAGGAAACGGCCACCTCATCTGCTGGGGCCATGAGAAGTAAAAAGCCTTTCTCAGTGGCATCAAGCGAGGGGGGGAAAAAAGAGGTGAATGAAAGCCATTTAATCCCCAGGGAATGAAGTGATGGAAGAGGAGAGCCTGCTCCCTGGCTCCACACAGCAGTGAGGAACCCTGTCTCTGAGACCTAACATCTGCACTCAACAGCACATGCTGCCCCCTGAGCAGAACCAACCCTCTTGTAGGATTTTCAATGAAATTGAGTTGGATAAAGAAGTAGTGGTAAAGAAGAGACTGATGAACCAAGAACTGGCACCTCACTAATTAAAGGGGTGATTTTGAAGGAAATAAAGTTAAATGTTATAACTAACGTTCTTTTTTTTTAATGTTTTTTTTTTGTGGCTTTCACCTTTATTTTATATTTTTTATGGAGGGACAGACAGTAGGCTGAGAGAGATGGGGGGGTGACATGCTGTAAAGGCCGTCGGGATCGGGAGTCGAACCCGCGGCACACTGCCAGACTGGATTACCAGCCAAGGTGCCTGGACCATTAAGCCATGGCCCAGGCCATAACTAACGTTCTTAACAAAGAACACATTGGCTATTTGCAGGGGTTTTGCATGTAGGAAGAGGTACAAATAGCTTTCTGTAAATCTATGACAAATCACACATGTGTGTAGTGAGGGGCGCTAATCTAAAACAATATACTTACAACCGCACAATATATAATTGTCTCGTTATCGAGGTATGAACATCCGCAGTATCAGTATCGCAAAAAGGCAACGGTATATTGATATCGTCGATATTGTCGTGATGTAAAGGCGACCATCTATAAGGCCTTTAGAGGTCTCCATCTAAGCCTTGGGGTGGTGGGTGAGGAATTGAGGATCCGTCGAGTCGCAGGCGCGGAGAACGTATGCCAACACAGCAATGTATTGCACATTCTAGAGTTTATTATACACACACTGAGAAATATATACAGTAAGAACAGTGGATATATGACGTCCCTAGTAGATTATGGAAACGTAGTTAAGAACACATGGACACGCTCACTCATACACTCATACACATTCATTGTTGTGTTTCATTTTTAACTAAGGGACTGCAATGGAAATAAGCTGTCGGCTTTCTTGCATTTATCCTTTTGATAGTGATGTATAAATAATTTAACTATGTGCATTCTCTGTACATGTAAACATAGTCAATAAACATATCAATCAATCAAAACAGGATGAGGATGGTTTATCAATATGCTTATGCAGATAAATGTTTTGTCACTGAGTCAGGCAGCTGAGGCCATATTTCATTACAGATATATCAATATATCATTGATATATCACTTCTAAAGCCAGTAGCATCCCTCTGTTTTAGCCTGTGCCCCTCGGAAAATAAACCACCACTCTGTTTGTCCCTCTTTCATGCTCCGGGGGGGGTTTGAATGTTTAGATTTCAATGTTGCAACACTTAAATTATACAATGACGTTTTAACGGTAATATTGTATGTCGTATCGATATCGTAATATTTGGCATAAATACTGAGATATGAAATGTCCATATTGTGCAGCCCTACTTACAACACAAATAACAATAATTATTCTAATCACGGCCCCTTCATGAACGTATGTACCAAGATGGAGGCGGTCGAACAAGCAGCACATTGTCACTTTTCACCCCAGTGGATATCAAGTGAATAAGAGCACTCACCCAGTTGATTTTAAATGTGTGTGATCTCACGCCTCTTTCACTCCCAGCTTTGTTGCTTCCAGAATGGACAGGTCATTATGGGTCAGTGGACACACACACACACACACACACACACACACACACACACACACACACACTGTGGGTGTGTGTGTGAGATGTGGTAGTGTGTGCGGAATGGTGGTGATTGTATGGGCGGGTGTTAGGGGGGAGGGGAGTGTTGGCAGGGGGCTGTTTTTGAGTTCCACCCCTGTTGAGTGCAAAGATGGTATGGTGGTTCCTCGCTTTTTAGCCATGCCCAGGCCTGCTTGTTTGTTTAGTCACCCCCAGAACTATACTTCCACAATAAGGAGGTACAAGGACTCATGTGGTTATTAACACCACCCCACCCCTATCGCCCACCACTCCCCTGCATCTGCAAGACGTACACGTCTGGGAGTGGTTAATTCCCCTCCCAGACTCCTGCATGCTTTAACCCCCTTTAACCCTCTGATAATACTCTGTGCCCCTACCAATCTTCCCGGGTATTAAGCACATGATCAAACAAAGAAACAAAATGGGCAAAGTAGTGCACTGCAGACACAGTGGCTTTGTTTTTTTTTTATTCCCAGTTGTAATGAATTGACCTTCGGGGTGTGCATAGAGGTGGTTCCAACAACTACGGACCCCGATTTATCCCTTTTCACTTTAGCAGCTAATAATCCTCCAATGGTGAGGATGAAAGGGGGGAAAAACAATTATATTTTAGTAGATTTTCATCAAACCAGTTCACATTTTTGACACCTGTTTGAACTTGGTATGTTCATAACAAACCTGTTCATGGAACAAAATGGTAGAAAGAAATACAATTCAAATATGCATAAATAGAGCTTTGTCTATAATGCGTGTATTTATATTTAGTGTCAGTGTGCATCTTAGAATGTACAATAATGGTAAAAGGAATAAATTGCTTCCTGAGGCAGGAACTACTGTATATTTTTGGTCTTTCTGTACATGGGTGTTTACGATGAGAGCGAGGCTTGTTGCTGTCACTGCATTGACACTGACTTTCCCTCTTAATAGGTCTTAATCATTGAGTACATTAATTATTGACTTGTTTTCCATTTGTAAATACCCTGCTTATCATACAATTGTCGCGTCCCCCCCCCTCGTAGTTTCCAGTTTCCACCTGTGTCAATTAGGGCATAATGGCAAATGTAGCACTTGGGGGACAATGAGGGGAGCCAACAGTCAGTAATTAACCAGTTCATAAGGCAATCTCTTAAATTATCCCCTTCAGTGGTTGCTGCATTCTCAGAACATCCTGATTACATGCCTATTGACTCTGAATCCTATGACGAAATGTTCCTCACCCAGGTCCTAATGGAGTCTAAAAGAGGAGTCATTTACAAATGGTTTTATTAGGCAGAGTGCCCACACAAACCTTTAAAATGTTACTGGAAAATGCAATTTAACCTGTAATTTGCAAGAGGCTTTCATGCACTTACGCAGAGGTCATGCAAACGGCAATGTAATTAGCAGCCTACCTTTTACAGACTCTGGCTGATTTGAAAAGCGTTACACCACCTTTCCTTCCATTCAACATTAATCATTATTTTTCAGGGCACACATCGTAAGGCTTATGAAAGACACAATGTCATTCTGCTAGGTGCACCATTGTATTTGGCCTCTGCATGAGGCTCTTGAGTGGATTTGTTTGACAGACGTGGAGAGTGAAAAGCTTTGGGACTTAAATTAAAGCTGCAATCCGGAATGTATTTTAATGATGAATAGGTCACACTTGCTATGAAGCTCATTATAATGCATTCTTTTTGAGGGGCGCTATGTGCCTATGTCCAGCTTTTGGTGTGTGTAACACAAATTTTGTCCTAACACAAACATTAAATGCCATTGACAATGAATGGACAAGTTTGAGTCTTTGTGTAAACGCAAACATTGCATAACAGTCACAAACAGTGAAGACGAAGGTGTGGACGCAAATTCTGATTGGCGAATTGGGGGGGGGATTCTCGGGTATAGGGCATAAAACTATGGAATGCAGCTTTGACCTGGGAGAGACCATTCATTTGATTTTCTATGCTGGGCACAGTAGGCAGATGTTGTTTGGACATTTTAAACATTAACACCTTATATTGTCTCGATTGATCTTTTCCAGGTTTGAAGAAATGCTTTGCTTTAAAGCAATAGGCCTGTCTACAGACTGTTCTGGACAGAAGCCAAAAGAGATGGACAGAAGCCAAAAGAGATCTTCATGTGAAAGGTAATTAATACTGTGTATTGTTTATTAAAATATCATAGAACATAAAAAATAAATCACCCCTATTCTTTTTCAAATTTGGTAAAAGTCTCATTGAGGTTGAAATCTGTTTTTCAAGAGTGACCTGGTCAGCATGATCACCGTTACAACAATAAACACAAACAAATGCAATACAAATGCAATACGTATGAACTCAATATCCAGTTAAAATGCAAGGACTAAAAACCATTTACAATAAATAAAGGTTTTTAAAATAATTGAAATGACAATGTGAAAATACTAATACATCATTAAGAGATTATAATCAAGTGAACAATTTCACTACCTCCTAGGCTCCTACATCATTTTCCATGAAAAGCATGATCATTCAACAGCAAATCATTCCATGCATGATCGGTACCAAAATCATAGCCCACGATGACAAAGCAAACAGGATTTACCTGTCAATTTAGTAGTTTGCTACAAGGAGCCAGAGAATACAGTAAATGTGAGGAAAGGGCAGAAACCCCTGATCGACACCACCATCACCCCACGTTGAGCTACTCGGCATGAATTTGAATGCACATAAGGAAGACATGGAAAATGGAGGCCCAATTGACCCTTTCACAGCATGTGGAGTCTGCTTTTATGGGTACCTGGAGAGGCTGCCCCCCTTCCTATCAATAAAATAATTGACACATTATACTCCTTTAAAAGGGCCCATTTGTCAAACCAGGTGACTCCCAAAAGACCTTGCGGATTAGAGTCGCCCGGCATCAGGTGCTTTTAATTCATCAAACAATCAATATGACTTGGACTGCCAGTGTGTTTGGGGTGAATATTAAACATATATTTCAGACATTTAAAATGTCTCCATGTGGAAATAATAAATGGATATGAGGTAAAACATAAATGGCCCATAAGGCCCTTGCATCTTGTATTTTTGTTTTGTGTTTTTGGCCACAGTCTCACAAGCCAATGAACATTGTGATATGAATGAATGAATGGTTTATTTCGATCTATTCAGTTAGACAATTACAAAACATTTTGTTTTCCTTTTTTTAAACATGATCGAAAAGGAATAGGCAGAAGCTTATAGCTTATTTATGCCTATCCTTATTAACCGAGATATGGCAATGTGGCATGATAGTTATTTTTGTGATTTGTAGCTGGAATGCCACGTGGTAACTCTCGGTTCCATGCCATGAAATGTGCTTGCATGCACTCAGAGACTTTATAAACATTATGTGACTACCGGTATGATAGTACTCAAATGACAATGTGGCTCATGCTCAACACCTTAGTGTGGGCTATCTGTGCCTACTGCCTGCAGAATAGCTTGAGTACTTGAAAGGTGAAAGTTAGTTGGGAGATGACATTATATTCAAGTACAGTGGTATTAATTGGATGAATGAATAATGACAGACGTCCTTTTCTGTCAATGTGAGGAGTATGTCATAAAGGTATATTTTGCCATTTATGCAAGTTATCAGTCCATTTGTAATTTTCTGGATGCTTTCAGTGTTTCTATATTACCTTCAGAAACCTATTTGTCTCCATTCGGCCTGGTGGAGACAAACGGTTCCAGCATATTTCTGGAACCGTTGGCCCGGTCGCTGACAAACTCCCTGAATGCCAATTCAGAAACCTTTGCCCCACATTTTCCCGAACGGCCTGTTATAGCACCACAAAACATTTTACTCCTTCAGATTTTATCCAAATTTCATGCAAATCGGTACACATGATCTCTATAGTCATGTGATTAACACGGATCTGATTGAGTTTTCATATTCCATTTTTCAAATCGGCCTCATGGTGGCACTATAAGAGGCCCGTCTTTCACATCTTTACCTATAACTGCACCGATCTGCGTAAAAGGTTGTATGCACACTCCCTAGAAGAGGACAAGGAAAAACATCTGGCCTACTTTTTTAAACCTGCCTTTTATAGCGCCACCAAGTGGGCCGACTTGTGTGAAACACATTTGTTTTTGTCCTTTTAGTTTTAGTCCTTAAGCTTTTATCCAAATATCACCCAAATCAGTACACATTATCTTTAGTCATGTGATAAAGACAGATCTGTGTGATTTTATTTAAATATTCTATCGTGGTTGGCAAAGATTGACATCTAAAGTTTTCAGGTGTCACCCATTTTGAACGAAATGCCTCAAATCATGAACACAACGTTCAATTGCTGTGAAACTTTGCACACACATTTCCACTACGTTGAGGAACAATTAATGCTATACCCTTTTAACATTGCCCTATTATAGCGTCACCAAGAGGCACATTTTTGCAAAAATGTCTTGGTAAAATAAACATGTTTATATTACTCCTACACATTTTGTCCAAACATGACACATATTCCTGACCTGGTGGAGACCTGTGCTCTGAGGTGCACCTTTTCTGCTTCTTAATATAATTTTTCCAAGTATACTATAAACAATTGTTTGCAAATTAAAAATGAAAAAAGGTTCTAACAAAACAATTTGACTTGATTTTGTCTTCCGTATAACATTAGTCCTTCACACCACTGTCCATCTGCTTTCAAGTCTGTCTTGCTTACTGTCTGTGTGTCTGAGAGTGGAGGCTTGCAGCGGCCACACAAAGCAGTGATTTGGCATGTTAGTGAGTGTGTTGGGGCTAATAAGACAGAGGGGCCACTGTAATGGACAGAATCTGGGCAGAATCACAGCTAGACCTGCCACAGTAGGGAGTGGGTAATACAACTAATTTCTGCACTGTCTCCGCAACCGCACAGACGGAAATGGGGTCAACAAAGGTGCAGGCAGCATCAAATGAACAGCTGTTGCCGCTCTCAATTCTGAGGAGCCAAAGAAACGTACCAAAGCCCAAACCACAGCCCCCACCTCCTTTTTGTGTAAATGTAGAACTATGTACGTACAAATTAAGGGCAGGACCTGTGCATATTACTTTCATTTTTCATCTCAGAAACCTCCCTATCGATGGTGGTATACTGTGGAAGCACTCAATGTGGCGGTGTGAAGAGATGTGCATAGGGTTAGTCATAGATTCCTTTTTGGCCGAGGTTATTTGTTGTGATGGAGAAACAATTGGCTATTAGAAAGACGGCTCTTGTAGGGAAATAAGACACAAGTGTGTATTGGAAATGCCAGAGATGCGTGTATGAATTGTGAGCCTTTGTGATAAGAAGCCGTGTAGGAATTAATATAGCTAGATATTAAGGTTCTCCATGAATTTATTCTCCCATTTGTCATTGATTGAATTTCCTCTCAAAGAACAGGTGTATCTGCTTCTTGTTTACATACCAATGCATTTTTTATTGGCACAATAGACATATACTGTACACTACCATACTGTATGGTGCTCGACCATCACTAAGCTATATCCTCGTTCTAGTATATGGTTTTACATGGTATTTCTCAGAATTGTATTCTTATAGCCTATACTATACACTATACACTGTTGTTCAGTTCAAAGTATAACATTTCATCTCCATATCCATGAGTTCGGGCCACACCTACGTTGCTCCACCATTCCGACCGATATGTCTGAGTCTTTTGGGAGTGGAGACGGGGAGAGAGAGACTGGGAATGACACACAGCAAGGGTCGTCGCCTCCGGGACTTGAACCTGTGACACGCTGTCAGGCATGCGCCTACATGTGGTATGCGCCTGGACCGCTAGGCAATCAGGCGCCCCTGATTGGTCGTTACTGACAACTATCCATATGATCGGATCGGCGGTTCTGACACTGAGTCCTTGCCAATGCGCGTGCCGAGTTTGAAGTCGTCTGTTCCATATATGCACATCTATCTATATCTAATCTAACTATAAATGCACCATGTCTGTCTGTACGTAGTACGCACGTCTGTACATCTGTATACGTGTGTACGTCTGTAATGCACGTAACTCGAGAACCGTTCGCCCCACCGACCTCAAATTCGACACACGCGTTCCACACCCCCACATGGAGTGCAGGGCCCGGTGTCGAGTCGGTCGGTCCAGAGAGACGGATACAGAATTCCCCATATATGGGCATAAAAGGGACACAGACAGATAGGTGGAACAGGTACTCTGACACGGGTGCAACGGGTATTGCATAGCCGGGTGGGGCATGGATCTAACTCCAACTTCCATAGTTACCGACTCAGTGCCTCTGGACAGGGCCCAAATGATATCTCCATATATGGAGCTGGCCTGTTCTGTCATCACACTGACACAAAAGCCTTTGCCCGGGGTCTGGACAGGGCCCCTGCCCAGGCTCTGGATATATCCATATATGGAGCTGGCCTGTTCTGACATCATAATAATGATCTGGCTCTGCATATACTCCATATTTGGGCATGCCTGACAAATAACTCCATATATGGGCATAAAAGGGAAACATACATAATAACTGCGTGGGGCATGCAATTGATAACTTTTCTTGTGACCACTGACTTATGGTGCGTTACCCGTTCAAATCATATAATGGAAATAAAGGTGACGGGTCACACACACCAAGACTGCATTTTAGTTTTTATTCTTGCATGATGGATCAAAGACAGACGTTTCGGCTATCCAGCCTTCATCAGTGTGGAGAGTTTCTGAATGTCAGTCCCTTTTAATTAAAGGAGTGGTGATAGTGCAGGTGCACCTAATCACCACTGATCACCTCACATCACACCCGATGGGTGTGATGATCTGTTAACAATCAACGATGTGACTAGCAAATACATCTCATAAAAAGCTTTTGTATATATGTATATTTTATGAGATGTATTTTCTAGTCACATCGTTGATTGTTAACAGAGACATTATAACACATTTACCAATTCCAGTCTGTAATCACCCATCAGTCCCTTGGAAAAATCCAACAAGGCTCTGTCTATTCGTTCTGATGCTGCTCACCCACTAAATGTAGAATACGAACTCCTATCTGGCCTTCGCTTGCGGGCCCCTCGTGCCACTAAAAACAGGTACACATATTCCTTTGTCCCCGTATCCATTTGTACACTGAGTGCTGCTGCGGGAAGGTTGTGTAGATAATCAGGCTTTATAAGCACTTTATTGGTCCTGTCTTCTGTGCCTATGTACATCAATGTGCACTTTATTGCATAGCACTTTAAAGGTGTAGGGCAACGGAAATGGTGGACATTTTATTTTGAAGTTTTAGCTTCAAACGCTGGCTCTGAAGTTTCTGAACCAATCAGAGCGTCGCATCCCTCCAGGCTATGGGGTCTCAAAGTCTGTGACTTCCTGCGCGTGAATTTCGTTTGTAAACAAAGTGACAGAGAGACATGAGGACAAGTCAGCGGATTATTTCTAACATATACACAACCTATATACATATTTTAGTGTGATGATTAAGTTTAAAACGAGTAATCCACTGCCTGGATGTCATCTTGAATGAGATTAAAAACGGAGTAGTTCTTTAATCAAAACCAGCTGTGTGGAGCAGGACAAGAAGCATGGGAAACAAACTGGTGAGCTTCATTTTTATTGGCTTTTATTGATGTGTATCTCTACACGCCATCATGCAGCACGTTTTCGTTTTCAGGAAGTAATTAAACAAATATGTTGATGGACTTTTGATATAAAAACACAAAAAAAATAGAATTTGCCCATTTTTTGGCATCCATTGTTAGGTATGCCCATATGATGACCACGGATATGGTCTAAAAGTGTGAAAAACGTATTTTTCATTTCACTACGCCTTTAACACCTTGCACTTTAAGGTCAAATGTGCACTTATTGTATTTTTTCTGGTATCGGCTATGTGTATTGTAATATGTTTTATTGTATTTTATTGTGGTGTTTGATGTAGTGATGACTGTCTAATAGTGTCTATGATGCTGCAACCAATTTGCCCTTCGGGGACTTTAAATAAACTTGAACCTTGAACCTCGGGTGTGATGTGAGGTGATCAGTGGTGATTAGGTGCACCTGCACTATCACCACTCCTTTAAAAGAGACTGACATTCAGAAACTCTCCACACTGAAGGCTGGGCACAGTGGGCATGCATTTGACACACGTGTTCACACCACCACAATGATGCGCGACCTCGCTCTTTATTTATTAGCCAATTGATCACACCTGATCACTCCCCTACGGGCACTGTTCTAGTCTATCTATCTATACATGCACTGTAAATCGCTCTGAATTAAGAGCGTCTGCTAAATGCCTAAATTGTAAATGCACTAAGTCTCTGTACTGTACGTGTACGTCTGTAATCCACGTAACTCGAGAACTGTTCGCCCCACCGAACGCGTTCCACACCCCCACAGGGAGTGCAGTGCCCGGTGTCGAGTTGGTCAGACCCATGGTTTTGCAGAACCGCCACAAAAGGCCTCTGCCCGGGCTCCATATCCTCCATATATGGAGCTGGCCTGCTCTGACATCACAAATATCTTCTGACATCGGCATAGACTCCATATTTGGGCATGCCTGACAAAGAACTTGACAACAAACTGACAGGTGAAAGGATGACAACAAGGGTAATCAAAAAAGTAAACCAAGAAATGTCCTCGTTTGTCAACAAAAGTGCTCTCAAGACTCTAGCTGGAGCCCTAATTCAGCCCTACTTTGACCATGCTTGCACTTCTTGGTTCTCAAACATCTCTATTTCACTAAAGACCAAGCTACAAACCTCCCAAAACAAACTAATTCGACTACTCCTCGGTCTGGGGCCCATGACCCATCTTTTTGCAACCCATTTTGATAGTCTAGGGTGGCTCCGCGTAGAAATTGGGACTGACATTTAAAATTGTAAATGCAGTTTTGCCCTATTTGCCCTATTTCCCGCATACCTGACAAACTACCTAAAAAAAGTGAGAAACTCCCACAGCCACAATACAAGAGGAAGCGAGAACAACGATCTGGTACCGCCCACTTTCAAAACAAACATGGGCAAATTCTCCTTCTACAGCACTGCCACCCAAGTGTGGAATGCCCTGACTCCCTCCCTCAAAAAATGCAAATCCCTGGCGTCCTTTAAAACAGGCCTGAAAATCCACCTTTCAGCATACCAAAGGGAGAGGAATTGATTACCCCCCCTTAGTCTAGTGACTACCCCCACCTCCTTATAACCCCTTCTTTGTTCCCCAACTTTTTTTTTGTTATTTTTACCTTTTATGATGATTTGAATTTTGTTGTTATTTTTCATGTCAAGATTATGAATTGAATACCCAGCCACCCAGGACCTGAATGGAAACAAGACCACAAGGACATTTTTCGGTGATCCCATTGGACGTGTGTTTGACTGTACCCTGTACTGATTACATTTCTGCCAATAAAGTATTCAATCAATCAATCAATCAAACTCCATATATGGGCATAATTCTGACATCTGCATAGACTCTATATTTGGAGATCTACATAGACTCCATATTTGGGCATACCTGACAAATAAGTCCATATATGGGCATAAAATGGAAAACTGTGTGGGGCATGCATTTCCAACTTGCATCGTTCCAGGTAGGCCACTGTCCAACGGGCACCGCTCTAGTGACTATAATAGCATAGCGGTAGGATTTGTGGCTCTAGAGAACCGGATCTCGGGTTTGTTTATGGTTATGTCTGAGTCATAGTGACATGCCTACTAGGGCGTTTCTGGGTTGTCTATCGTTATATATGACTATAGTGTTCATTTTGCTGGCGACCACTTGGAACCCCTCAAAGACCCCTGGGGGTCCCCGGATCATACTTGTGCCCTAGCACAGTCGTTCCCAACTTTTTTGAGTGGTGTAAACCACTCCAACAACTGGCTTTGTACCCGTGTCTGTTCGTACCAAAAAAGATGTACCCGTGTCTGTTCGTACCAATTTTTTTTTACCCGTGTCTGTTCGTACCAAAAAAAATGAGCATGGTTGCTATGGTCACCCAGTTCACACGGGTGTGATTTCATTATGTCAGACATTACGTCAGACCACAGCTGATCAGTCTATATAAGACCTTACACCACTCAGTTCACACAGGTGTGATATTTGTATTGGCTAATGGGTGACGCACGGTGGATGAAGAAAAAGAAAAAAAAGGTAACACTGCAGCCAAATCACATGTCACAAACGCACCACGGCCATAGATGGAGAATATTCTGATGTGTGGACATTTTTATAAACCATGAAGTGTCACTGATGATGGCTCTGTGATGTGATATAACCTCACAGAAATTACCATATTAGGGCTGTAACAATTACAAATTTAAGCTGGCTATTTATTGTCACACAAATAATTGTGATTAACGATTTAATTGTGATTTTTTTTTTTGGCATTGAACATCAGAACATTACAATTTGTATTTCTGTTTGCCTTTAAATAAGCTTCGTAATCACAAATTGCATAGGGCAGATATGACGACTTATACAACGAAATCACTGACACATTTAATCTGTTTTAATATTTCCAAAAGATCTACAAAATAGCGGAAATAGTTGATCTACAAGCTTGTAGATCTGCTATTTCTGCTATTTTTTTAGCGGTGCAGCTGCTCCAATGCACAGCTTTGTGTGTATGTCCGTTTAGCACGGAATGTGCTCTGCTGATTGGCTGAGCATGGAATGGCACTGATGTATGATGACGTTCTCATCATCCTATATCATCATAAGAGGCACCGCTCACTTCACAAAGGTGTGATTTAAAAAAGAATCTCACCCGTGTGAAGTGAGGGGCGCTAATATATTAAAGTTGGTGATGTAAAACAAACTTTTGTCTTTAAATGCCATTATTGTTAATGGCATTTAATGTTTGTTAGGGACAAGATGACATACATTTTCCCTTCATTGTCAATGGCGTTTTTAAAACAAACATTGAACTAAAAACAAACCTGTATATAGGAGGGGCTAGTGCCCCTCGAAAATATGGAAATCTTTCAACATGGAGAAGATTGACCAACATGAAAAAATAATTGCGATTATCTCAAATAATGGTGATTGTGTAATAATCGTGTGACAGGCCTGTCGTGTGACAGGCCTATACCATATATAGAGACTGTTCTTACACGTGGAGTGATGGGCCGAGTGCAATGTCTCTTGGATCAGCGGATCTCCCCAAAAATATCAATAATCCGAAAATGGACATACAGTATGAGTACCCGGATGTCGTCAATATGATATGACGTGTCATAGTACAGAGCTACTGTATATAGGTTGCACCACCTCTGTTCACTTCATGGGGTCGGTCCAATAGGGCATAGCAGTGGACATGGTTTTATGGCACCACTGAATAATCTGCCATTACTTTTTCCCATAGATAATTACAATATTTATATCAATTATTTTAAGCCTAGAATCAAGCTATCCAGGATCCTGGCGAATCATGACCATAAAACCTTTGATATTGTGAAAAACAAATCACACTCGTGTGAAGTGAGGGGCACTCTTATCGTCATACATCATCATACATCACGTTCCATGCTCAGCCAATCAAATCATTTAAAAGGATATTTAATTATTTATTAAATGTAGTACATCATAATATTTAAATATTCAAACATTTTCTTATGGTCATGAATCACCAGGATCCTGGATGGCTTGATTCTACTCTGTAAATCCTCTCTACTTTGAGTGCTACTAACTAATGTCTAATACAACTGCTGTTCTAACGCGTTATTGACCTTATACCAACCTTGAAACGTACCAGGTCACCAAGAATGGTGGTCCCTTATTAGCTAAGAGAGGACACCCGCATGCATGCATACATACATACATACATACATACATACATACATACATACATACATACACATAATTTTAACCTGACTGTAGGGGACCTGTCTTCCACATGATTCCTCTCACTAACAAACTATACCCATTGTGTAATGTACAAATGTAAAGCTACCAAGAGTTTCTTGGTAGCTGCTTTCTTCACCAGCGAGAGAGTAGATGGGATGAGAGAGAGCGAGAGAGAGAGAGAGACTAGCTGGGACTTAAATGCACATGCCATCTACGGCTGAGATGCATTAAAGCCTCCCCATCAGGAGGAGTAATGGATTAAAGGCCGCTGAGGCCCCACAGTTTGCCAGTCAATGTTGGCTCCCCCCCTGCCCATCTCCTGCCTCCTCCCTCTATTGTTCCCTTCCCGCTGGAAGAAGTTGATTTGCTGTCAATTGCTATCTTGGCTGGCAGCATTAATGCACGCCCACAAAAGGATGACACATCGCATTATCACCTCACTCCCTTTCAAATTAGAGCCTGGCGCTGCCTCTGCACAGCTTGTGACTGGTTAACACTATCAGCCATTTGGAGGGATTGTTTCCTAATATGCGGCATCTAAAGATTTCATCTGGCATTTGAAGACGGAAATAAACCATTGCCCACAGAGAAATTGGAATGATTAATGGAATGATGTGTTGGTGGGGAGTCGATACAGGCAGCAGACGCTCACGTGGGCATGAACCAACAGTTGTCCATCATGGACAACACTGCAGTGGCTGGCAATGCCACTTGGCCAGTTTGGAGCTAGCAATAGCATCCCTGGCAAATAACACATTCACACTTTACCAGGCCCGAGTTGTGTGTCTCCCTGAA
This sequence comes from Electrona antarctica, assembly GCF_951216825.1. Lineage (NCBI taxonomy): Eukaryota > Metazoa > Chordata > Actinopteri > Myctophiformes > Myctophidae > Electrona > Electrona antarctica. The sequence continues at coordinate 14,768,384 of NC_136789.1, forward strand.
AAGCCAGGGATTAAGGCTTGGGTTGCTCACTGTGTCTGCATGCAGTGCAGTCGACACAGTACCTCCTGTTTGAATGGTCTGGTCCATTATGGGTCCTGTTGGATACAGACGTTTTAATACTATGCAAAGCTGAGAAAGCTACTGTAAAGCTCTCAAAGCAGGAGATGCACAATATTAAGAGACAGACTGCCTTGCTTAATGTTTCTGCTCTTATTTCCACACCATTTTTGGCTTGTCTCAACAGTCTCAGCCAGTTAAGTGCTGTCAGTCATTTGGACATGAACAGCCTCCGCCATTGACCATTTGCACACCGTGGCCATCTTGCCATTTAGTTAATGGCAGGGTAATTTGCCATTGACAGCCCATACATCCAAACAGAAAAGTCTTATATGATTGTATTATCCGCTCTTTCTATCCTCTATTTCTATCTACAAAGTGTTTGTTTCATAAAAATCCACCGTAGGTAGGTTATGAGCTACTTCCCTGCGTACCACCTGTTTTGAATTTGCACATCATGCAGGAGGCAGCAGGAGGTTGCTTTACTGAAAACAAGCGCATCCAAACTCCAATACTTGTATATCACCTGCTGCAAGGAATTTCTTGACAGGAAGAAGCTCATAACTGTCTACAGTGGATTTTTATGAAACAAACACTTTGCAGATAGAGGATTTATTCAAGCTTTTCATACAGATGCAATGTTGACGGTGAGTTGACGTTGCTTAATACAATCAGATAGGACTTTTCTGTCCTCTGAAATATTTTAACATGATTTTCAAATATTCAAACTATACGGATTTGATGTTTGGTGGCTTTGGTTAATCTGGCAAACTACACAAATTAAAATCAGGTGCTCCGAATTTGGAATGTGGTCATGACAGCATGTTTTGGTGGGATTTTAGTACAGTATCTCACTATCTCTGTTTCCGTTGCACAGAATTTGAGATTATTTATAAATAATTATTGTAAATAATAATAACTGTTGTATGTTAAAGATGGAGTGCCATGATTTTTTTCCACCCTAAAACATGATCATCAGGTCTTATTGTTATATAAGGAGGAAGATTTTTTTCCCAGTTCATTAAGTATGCCTGGTTTGTCTGATGGGTGGTGATCCACCTGAACTTAAGCCGCACCCACAGCTGTAGTTGTATGATAAAGGGGGAGGGGTTAGAGTAGGGGCTGATAATGTGAAGTCACTATTTTTTTCTTTTTTGAACTTTGTTTTTATTTCAATTTCTTATCCACCAAATAATGAATGAACAGAAATCAAATCAAATATAAATAAATGAAAACAAAAACAAAAAACAAAGACAAAAGAAACTCAAAGATAAACAGAAAAACAGCTTGACATAAACTACAACAATTTTTCGAATTAAGTGCAAGGCAAGACAGGAAAGAGCAGGAGACATGACTCACAATATACAGCAGATATGACATTATTTGTCACAGGCCCGGCCTGCATCCAGCCCTCGCTCGCACCCCGTGGAGACAGAGGCCCCGGAGACCCCCAGCCCGCCACCAGGTGACTGGCCGGAGGCCCCCCGCCCCCCAGCTGTGATGTCACTATATTACTGTTTTTTTCATTGGTTTGTTTGACTGTCAAGGGTTCAGCCTCCAGGAAGAAACCCTAAATACAAAGGGAAGACATCATTGTACATAAAAACGACTCCAGGGTGTCTAATGAAGTACTGTCACCTCATAGACACATGAAAAACTGGAAAAATACTCCATCTTTAAGTTTGAACAATTTTTGCTCACCCAAATGCAATTCAACGTCTGACAGCCCGTAGGAATACACTTGGTGATATCACCCACCCCCTCCCTTCAATTGTGTTCGTAGATGCTCGGCAAAGTCGGATGCACCACGGTGGATTCGAACCCACAACCTCAGTGGTGGTGAGCAGGAACTCTACCACTGCACCACCCAAGCACATGATTAAACCTTATATTCTATCACAGACACACAATGATAGAACATACTGTGAATCCAAAGTGTTCTCCGAGAGAGAGAGAGAGAGAGAGAGAGAGAGAGAGAGAGAGTGAGAGAAATGAATACTTATATTAAGTAATGTTACTTGCTTCTAACTAGGCTATACAGTAGAGTACGACAGTACAGTGGTTCTCAAAGTGGGGTCCGGGGACTCCCAGGGGTCTATGAGGGGTTCCGGGGGTTCCCAAGTAAATGACTGATAGTTGGGAACCAAATGGATCGACATGGAACTACACTCTCAGAGAAAGTTATGGCATAATGCATATAAAACTAGGGGTCCGTGAAATAATTAAAAAACACACTCCAATTCAACCATGAATTACCATAGCTTTGCACAACGTTACCATGTTCCACATCATAAAATAACCATGTGAACCTGCTGAGGAGCTGAACTCTTATCAACTGTGCTCAAAGCTTCAGCAAGAGTGCCCTCTAGTGCATTTTCAATGTACATTACAATCTATCTTAATTATCCTCAGGCTAGGTATTTGTGCAATGTCAGTTACTCGGCTGACTGCTCAGACTCAGTCTCAAGAAATAGACTACCCGAACCACTAGAAAATAGTATTGTGTCTATGTATATACATGCTACTCTGAAAACCATGAATAGAGATCAGCTCATATACCGGTAGTACAGATATGATGTTTGTTTGGAGAAGCTATCTCACACTGGGACGTTTAAATCAGTCGCTTAGACTTAACTTCCACATTACTGTTTGTCTGTTCTATTGAACTGCTTTTATTTGGACAGAATGTACAATAAATTCAAAACGTTGTTAAACCTCAAACTTTTACATTTCACGGACCCCAATTTGATATGCATGATAAGGCTCCCATTTGATTTAGTCTCTGGGACCCTAAGTAAGTGGCCCACTTCTATTATTTCATAATTCTACAATTGTGTTAACAGACACAATCTGCAACTCGACCATGGCCTAGTAGAAGTAGCAGTAAACATGGTGGTCTCCGCCTCCCCCCATTCACAGGCAGCACGCGATTGACCCACACTAAAATAGATAATAATCATATGTTAATTAATCATAATTATATAAAACATATGAATTCTAGTTGCATGCAATATGGATTTAACAGGCTTTACTACTTGATTTGCACTTGACTGTCTGTGACTTGGACCGCTATTGTACATCCTGCCCTTGTCACTTAGATCAATTTCTTCCTTTAATGCTTTCAAGACTGCATTGCTGGTTCATCTTGCATAGCTGTTCTCGTTTCTGATAGTATTTTTTATTTTAAGATGATCCTACATTGGCCTCATTATTTGCATTGTCTTAGGTCTCATTTTTATTTAAATAACCTCAAGTATACTGATGTAGTGCAATTTGAGATGGTGGAAGAGCCTTTGTGTATGTCCTTATTATTGTCTCCACCAGGCCGAAGGCATGGGGAGAGAGTATGTTTTGCACTCCGTCCGTGTGTGTGTGTGTGTGTGTGCGTCCGTCCGTCCTTCCTTCCGTCCGTCTGTTACCAGCTAATCTCCGGCACCGTTGGCCCGATCCATGCCAAACTTTGCACACACACTCCCTGGATGCCAACGATGAACCTCTGCCCCAAATATTCCTCAACGGCCTATTATAGCGCCACCATGAGGCCGATTTAGGCAAAACACATTTCTGTAGATTACTCGTACACATTTTATCCATACATCACACAATTTGGTATACACTATCTCCATAGTCATGTGATCAACACGGATCTGCACCATTTCCCATCTTCCTTCCTGATTGGCTAAGATTCGCTTCCAAAGCTCACATGATTGGTCCGTTTCGAACAAAATGCCACAAATCACAAACACAGTGTGCAATTTCCATGAAATTATACACGCACATTTCCACTAGGCTGAGGACGACATGACACAATTTATTTTCCAAACCAGCCTGGTGGCGCTATAACAGGGCAATTCCTGTTTTTACCTATAACTGCATCGTTCTGTGTACAACTTTGTATGCGCACTCCCTAGAGGCATGGAAAAACATTTTCCCTGCATCCCTCCACATCTGCCGGTTATAGCGCCACCATGAGGCCGATTTCTGCGAAACACATTGTTTATATTAGTCACACAGATTTCATCCAAATCTCATGCAAATCGGTATACATGATCTCTGTAGTCATGTGATCAAGACGAGTCTGTTTGATTTCTCAGATTCTACACTGATGGCTAAGATTGCCTTCCAAAGTCGTCAGGAGTGGCCCGTTTTGTACAAAATGCTGCACATGTCCTGCTCATCCAGAATTCTATCCTCAGAGATGCTATGAGTGATCTGACTCTGCATTTCCTCAACACAATGAAGAAAATTGTTGCAAAAAACAAACAAACATGTTTATATCACTCCTAAACATTTTGCCAAACATCACACACACTCCTATCCTCCTGGTGGAGACCTGTGCCCAGAAGGGCACTTTTTCTAGTTTGTTCTGTGTTGTTGGATTGTTGTATGTTGTGCCCTGAGGACCCCCTTGAAAACAAGTTGCTGCAACTCAAAATAAATAAATAAAATTGTGTAGTATTGTACAGGCTTCTACCACAATAAAGTACCTGCCTGGTATAATCTGCAGGATTTGTTTTCTAGAAGTTATATGGCACCATAAAGAGTTTGGACTTGTGGTTGGCTGACTTGGACTGGATCCACTGGAACTTGAGTGCTAGAGACTTGAGGCTCAACTTTGACTTGAGGCAGGGTGATTTGGGCTTAGAAACGTGACTTGGACTTTGCAATTTGACAAGATATTTTTGTCAATAGTATAATAGACAAGCCATACAGCATTGTCACTGTTAAGGTAGAGGGCCCTCTTGTGGAAGAAGCATGAATACCACTGTAACTCAATGCCACTTTACACAAGAAAGGGCACGGGTTCGTTTTTCATAATACCACCAAAGCGGTCAGGTCTGGTATTATCAATCAACCATGGTAACACGATGATGAATAGACAAATGCACAAATTGAAAACAAAGGCAGGCCAATTAGGCATCAGTTTAAAAAATAAAAGTCAGGGGATAAGATATCCTTGAAGTGCTACAGTTAAATCCCCTTAGTCAAGGCTTCTCTACAGTGATCTGATTAGCTGCAGATCCGGCTGACACAGGAGTCGACCTCTCATGTCTGGAAACAGCTAGACCTTTAAACCTGAGGCCCATTCTGCAAATGCCTTCTAAATGTGTTTTCTGAAAAACAAACTTTTTCATGTCAAGGACAAAATTATATGTACCGTATTTGGCCACCAACGCCCCATCTCAAAATATTTGGTTCCAGGGACCCCCAGAAGCAAATATTTGAGTTACAAATATATGTATTCAAATATTTGCGCAAAAAAAAAGCAGCTCTGTCGTGACACACTATGAGCTTGCACACATACATTATATGCATTTGTGCATTATGCACACACACACACACACACACACACACACTTTGCAGCAGGATACAAATGGATGTTAGTTTGCTCATGGGGGGGGGGGGGGGGGGGGGGGGGGGTAGAGGAGGGAACCCAACTCAGCCATTTGGCTAATCTGGAATTAATGGAAAAGTTATTCAGGGAGCTGTGTGTGTGTGTGTGTGTGTGTGTGTGTGTGTGTGTGTGTGTGTGTGTGTGTGTGTGTGTGTGTGTGTGTGTGTGTGTGTGTGTGTGTGTGTGTGTGTGTGTGTGTGTGTGTGTGTGTGTGTGTGTGTGTGTGTGTGTGTGTAATCACATCATATTTGTTCCTCCCCGTTTCATCTCCCTCATAAGATTAGTTTGTCATGTGCTCCACTGATTGTCACTTGCTGACATATGTCACATATACACTTGGTTTGGTTTGGTTTTATGGTGGTTAAATTGTGTAAAACAAAGGAATACATGTACCACGTAGACCTGGGTGTATCCAAGCCCCCAGCCAGGCTGGCCAGCGTTGAAGCTGCGAGACGTAGTGGTGAAAGCTGGAACTGCAGGCGGGCCAGTGCATTTATGATGAGGAAACCCTGTGTAGCTGGGGTTTAACATTGAGCGCTTGTTTGCACTTCCGCATTTGACCACCAAAATTTGGTGGTCAAATGCGGAAGTAGAGCGTTCTTCCGGGTGCTTCAAAACACCACTGAGCAATTTCCATTGAAATTAATTGATTGAAGTGTTTATTTGAATATTTGAATATAAAGCAAATTTTGTCAGGTGAAACCTGACTAGTGACTACTCATGAAATGTAGACGACATCCACATCATGGCTCTGATCGTCATCAGCAAGTCATACTGACGTGATTGGCTGCTTCTAGCCAATGGGACGACAAGCAACGGCAAAGCTGCCTCTAGCCAATGGGATGGGTAGGGGAAAATATCCCTGGCAGCCACGCAGTGCCAGGCTGCAGAGAGAGAGTGCAGAGCAACGCGATATAACTTCAAACCACACGTGGCTGAAACAGCGGTTGTGACACACAAACATACACGTTGCTAAAAAAATAATCAAACTAATATGTGTGTGTGTGGGGGGGGGGGGGGGGGGGGGAAGAGAGACACAACGGAGACAGCGCACGCAAACAACGGGCGCGAGGTCGTGAGTAACATACACGTTACTACAATAATGATCATACTAATATGGGAGGAGAAGACAACGGAGACAGCACTTTCACCTGACAAATATCACTATGTGATCATTTCTTGTTTCAAAATCTAATAATTCATAATAATACAAAAAAAAGCATATTCAAAAAGGAGTGGAAAGAAGCATAGCTTATAGCCCCCCCCCCCCTCCATCAATACTAATGTGGGGGGGGGGGGGGGGCTGTTGTCACGGTTCTCCCTCTATCCTTTATAACTATGGGTGTATCGTGCCTATGCTTTTCGTTTTGTTCTTTTTAGCCGTTAAATTAATCCCAATAGCCAGTCTATAATGAGATTTCACATAGAGCTTCTGTCAGGTCTTTGCAATAGAAATAACACTGCTGAGTCAGGTTGACAATGAATGAGGTGCGCCCAATGCATTACTTACTTCGCTCCTTTTCATAGAGCATAGGCCGTTGACTACAGTTTGCCAGAGTTCTTTATCCTGGGCCTTCTTTTCCAGCTGTTTCCATGTCAGTCCACACTGCTTGATGTCAGTCTCAAGGTCCCTGCGCCAGGTGTTCTTCGGCCTCCCTCTCTTTCTTGTGCCTTGTGGGTTCCATCTAAGGGCGTGTCTTGTGATGCTCGTATTGGGCTTCCGTAGGGTGTGGCCGATCCATCCCCACCTTCTTCTCTCCACTGGCAGTAGATTCACTCTCTGCCAGAGGTCGTTATTGCTGATGGTGTCTGGCCAGCGGATGCTCAGGCAGCTGTTGATGAATGTTTGCACCGTCATTGTTGCCTTTGTTGTCCTCCATGTCTCTGATCCGTACAATAGTGCTGTGCCGATTCTGGCTCTGACGTCTGCATCCGTGCCGCCCTGACTGTTTATGACACTGCCTAAGTATGTGAAGGCTTTTACTTCCTCAAGTGCTGTTCCGTCCAGCGTCACTGGATCTCTGTGTGTTGTGTTGACCTTGAGGACCTTTGTTTTTCCTTTTTCCTTTGCGTCCAGTGCATACAGAGTTATATATAAACTAGAGGGCGGACTGCCCTGAAGTTGCTGCCCTGCCAGTGTCCTTGGCAAGACACTGAACCCCACATTGCCTCCAATGAGTCGGTCAGTGCTGGCTTGCCTTGTGTGAATGTGGGAAGTGAGGACGCTGGTGTCGACTGTTCGCCACTTCACCTCCCAATATATGAATGAATGGACCATTGTAAAGCAATTTGAGTGCTTAGAAAAGCGCTAAAAATGCAATCCATTATGACATCCAGGCCAGTGTATCTTTTCCCCAGACCTGCAATATCTCACTCGCCTACAGTATTGTCAGACATCCTGGCTCCCTAGGGAATTTACTGCTATTAGTGTGATTGTACTGTACAGTCCATGCCCCCACAGACAACACAGAGCTAACTCTCAGAGAACTCTATAGGGTTATCAGCATTGTGGGAAATAATTTAAACACCCAGAGGCCGTTTTCTTTCAAAAGTTTTACCAAAGTAGAAGAGTGTGCTCCTCAAAGTACAGATCTCCGCCAACCCAGGCCTGTGTCAGTTGTGGGGTGTGCTTCGTCAGGACACGAGGGGGTACAACAAACTTTTGACACATATGTCAAAAGGAGCACAAAACAAGCCGAGAGCTTATTTCCATTGTTGTCCTGTGACTGTGTGTGCGCCATGCTATAAGTATGAATGGTTTATTTTCGATCCTATGCAGTACATTACAAGATGAATGTTTCAAACTCATATGACATGATCGAAAAGGCATAGGCGGAAGCTGGGAGCTTATTAGTGCCTATCCTTAATACACTGTACAGTTGTAAGAGGAATTCAAAACGAAAACAAAAACAAAACAAAAAACAAAGACAAAGACAAAGACAAAGACAAACAAAAAACAAAAAACAAAACAAAAACAAAAACAAAAAACAAAAAACAACTAACAAACAAACAGTCAGAGAAGAAGAAGAAACACATTATTGAACACAGTAATCAAACAGTACAAAAATAAAACTCAAGCAGTTAAATCAATAATGCTACAGTCATTCACTTTTGTATTTGTCCAATATAGCATTTTTGAGCCTTTTTTTGAATTGTATAATGTTTTTACTTTGTTTAATTGTATCCGGCAGGTCATTCCATAGTTTCACCCCGCGAACGGAGATACACATGCTTTTCAGTGTGGTACTAACACTAGGTTGTTTGAAGTTTAGTACCCCTCTCAGCTCATACCTCCCGTCCCTATCCCTGAACCAATTTTGGATGTTATCTGGAAGAAGTTTCTGTCTGGCTTTATATAATATTTGTGCTGTTTTGTGGTCTATTAAATCAAAGAATTTTAATGTGTGTGAGTTCAAGAAGAGTTGATTGGTGTGTTCGTGAAATCCTACATTGTGGACTAATCTTATTGCTTTTTTCTGCATTATGTTTATTTGTTGAAGGTTACTTCTGTAAGTATTTCCCCACACCTCCACACAATAGGTGAGATATGGTGTAATTAAGGTGCAGTACAGAGTGTTCATAGAGTCCAAGTTTAGAACGTCTTGTTTTGCCCAAGATACCAATGCTTCTCGCTAGTTTAGAGCGGATGTAAGTTATGTGAGGTTTCCATGAAAACTTATGATCTATTATCACCCCTAAAAATTTGTTGTCAAAGACTCTTTCTAATATAATACTATCGATCTTTAACTCAATATGCGTATTCATCAATGTTTTTTGATTGCCGAAGACCATGTATTTGGTTTTTTTTAGATTAAGTGAAAGTTTATTTTGATCAAACCATTTTTTTAATTTGTCCAGTTCGGTGGAGACCACCTCAAGTAGCTCTTGAATATTCTCTCCTGAGCAAAATATATTAGTGTCATCAGCAAAAATGACGAATTTCATTATACTTGAAGCCCTACATATATCATTAATGTATAATATAAACAGTTTCGGCCCCAGTATTGAGCCCTGCGGTACCCCGCACGTGATAGGTGAGCAGTTTGATCTGTGCTCACCCATCTGAACATATTGTTGTCTATTTGTTATGTAACTTCTTAACCAATTTAGTCCTACCCCTCTAATTCCGTATCTCTCCATTTTTTTAATCATTATTTCGTGGTCTATCGTATCAAATGCCTTTTTGAGGTCAATGAACACTCCTACTGCATAGTTTTTGTTATCAACTGAGCTGGTTAGATCCTCTGTTAAATCAATTAGAGCCATTGATGTTGATCGATTTGTACGGAACCCATATTGACTATCCGTCAGTAACTGATGTTTGTCGATAAAGCTGTTTAACCGTACGTCAAAAAGTTTTTCAATAATTTTTGAGAATTGGGGCAGCAAGGATATTGGCCTGTAATTGGTGTATAGGTGCTTGTCTCCTGCTTTATGTATGGGAATGACCTTTGCCGTTTTCATGGAAGTTGGAAAGAGACCTGTTTTGAATGATAGGTTGCATATGTATGTTAAGGGGTCTGCTATAGCACTTATACTTTTTTTGATGAGTGTCATGTCTATGTCATTGCAGTCAGTGGAAGTTTTGTTTTTAAACTTGTTAACTATATCAGTTACTTCATATCTGTCGGTACTTCTTAAGAAGATTGTAGCTGGGTTTCGGTCTTCATGCGATTGTTCCACATTTACCCCTGATGGGGTACTTATTTCTTTTGCCAGGTTGGGACCAACATTCACAAAGAACTTGTTGAACCCTTCAACAACATTGTTCATGTTGGAAATGGTCCTACCGTTCTCAATAAAATAATCCACATAATTAGCATTGTTTGTTTTATTTCTAATCAAGTTATTTAATATTTTCCATGTGCCCTTAATGTTGTTTTTATTCTTCTCTAGTTCATTATTATAATATTCTTTCCTACATTTCCTAATAATATCCATTAGTTTGTTTTTATATTTTTTATATTTTATTTCTTTCTCTCTAGTTCTGTGTTTAATAAATTCTCTATATAGATTATTCTTTTTTTTGCAAGCATTTTGCAGTCCAATGGACATCCAGGGCTTATTCAGGCATTTAGAGTTCCTGCTCCTACATTGTTGAAGCGGACAGTGTCTATCATAAAGTTGAGTGAATGTATTTAGGAAGGAATTGTAGGCAGAGTCCACATCCTCTGTCTCATATACATTAACCCAGTCCTGTGTTTGCAGTTCTCTTTGGAATTCATTTAGGGAATCATCCGTTCTGAATCTTCTGTATCTAATAATAGTATCCTCCTTTTTCATCCTGTAGTTACAATCATATATTGAGAAGACTGGCAGATGGTCACTTATATCATTAATAATTAATCCGCTCACAATGTTATTTTCCATATTGTTTGTGTATATATTATCTATTATTGTTGCAGAGTGAGACGTTATTCTGCTGGGCTTGTTAATGAGAGGATATAGACTCATACTAAACATTGTGTCAGTAAATTCGTCGATCATGGCAAGCTTATTGGGATTAATGAGGTCAATATTGTAGTCACCTGCTATGTAATTGACCTTGTGTCCAGTATTTTTAAATGTACTCTCCATAAAATTCTTAAAGAGCTCTATACTGGAGTCTGGAGCTCTATATACACAGCTGACAATAATATTTTTATTTTTTTCCATATCAATCTCAATTGTAATGCATTCACATAGGTCATCAATAGCAATAGTCATCATGTCGACAACCTTATATTTTAGTCTTCTGTCCACATACAATGCAGTCCCCCCGCCTGTTTTATTATTTCTGTTCATGAAGTTTAGTTCATAGCCCTCCAACTCAAAGTCAACGCCTCTCTCCAGGCTGAGCCAGGTCTCGGAGATAGCAATCACACTAAGTAGGGATGGAGCTCGTTTTTATTGATAACGAGCACCTTATCGATCAGGTTTAGCCGGGTTCTTATCGAGCCCACTATCGAGCATTTTCTATTTTGTGGAAAGACGGGAGGCGACGACACATTCTGAACAGAACTCTTTTTTTTTATTGGGCAGCTTTGAGTTTGTGGCTGCCCACCATCTAAAATTAAATGAAGATGACAAAAGTTAAACATATCTTTCCCTAAAATTAAAATAACCATTCATTAAAGTGCAATAAGTGTGAAATGGTTTTATATTATGTATAGACTGTAATAATTACGATCAAAATCTCCATGTATCTTCAGCTCTTTATAAACAGAACATGCATATTATTTATATAACCAAAAAATATCACTTGCACTATACATTTTACTAGGGCCTTCAAATATAGTACTTTTCTAAGACGGAAGGCAATTTACCTTATTACTTGTGGAAAATAATATTGAAGAAACTATTAACTTGTTAATGTGTGTAGGCTACGGTCACTTTAAAAGCGTAAATGTGTTTACCCGGGCACTGGCAGCACTGTTTGGCAGGTATCAATACACTTTTAGACTGACATGTTTGTGCCACTGTGGGTGATTAGATTTATTTCTTGATTGCCTCTTGTCTTGATTGTTTAAACAACACGTAATGGGCCGCTATGCTCGATTACAGGCTTGATAAGCCCAAAGCTTATTGATACCGGGTGCTTTGTATCAGTTCTTTTTTCAGGTATCTGCTATCGAGCTCCATCCCTAGCGATATAAAGTAGCCTATACAATTTCCAGCAGCAGATCTACAAGCTCACAACCAGTCGCAAGCTTGTGGATCTGCTATTTTCACTACTTTTTAAATGTTTTTATACTATGCTATTTGAGGCTAATACAATGAGCAGGCGAAGATATGTGTACTGTACTTTTTACTTGTGTACAATTAATTAAAATGGCTTTAACCACTAGAGGGGGCAAAATCTCCAATGACAATATCCTGTCTCAAGCCTTCTGTGAGTAGGCTACCCTACTTTATCATACATACAACCCACAAAATTGAACAAATTGAGTCCATTGAGATATGGCGTTCGATAACCCAGCAGCAACAGAAATCGAACAAATTGAGTCCATTGAGATATGGGTTCCCCTCCATAACCGTAATCCATGCCTGGCCTACTGTTGCCCCAGAAGTAATTCACTTTGGAGGTTTGCCCAATACTGTGTAGCCTACTGTATGTGCTAGTAGCTAAATGTATTTGAGGTATTGTGTTGTAGTGTGTTTTTAGTTACTTTTCTCTGCTGCTCTACGCTGATGAGAATCGACATTAACACTCCATTCCATTCTATGATGGGATTGGCAATGTCATTACAGTTGTTTTGTCAATTAGAGAGAGAGAGAGAAAGAGAGAGCGAGAGAGAGAGGATTATACCTTGCAGTATCCCACAAGGGAAATTAACTTCATAATTTCAGTTTTTTCCCCCTCAAATATTGACAAACTGTTCTTTTTTTTTTAAATCGTAAGCTACCTTCAAGGTCTTCCAAAGTATCCCTCTCAGGAACAGAAACAATACCCATTGTGTAATGAGATGGACACTGCACTGTTTCTTATCAGCATAATCTGGTTCTATTTTCCAATCTTCGAATCCAAATCAAATCAAGCTTCATTTATATAGCACATTTACAACAATCAAAATTTCCCAGAAGTGCATCAACTTAACAGGCCTGTGCAACAACAACATAGTCACAGGACATGCACAAAGGAAAACAGATGAAAGAAGATAAAAGACATGGACTCAAACAACATGAATTCATTAAAGAAATTAGTCTTGAGGAGAGATTTAAAACCCCCAAGCTCCAATAGTCTGAGCACTCCTAATGGGTAGGCTGTTCTGGAGCCAGCAAAGGCATGGTCACCCCTGGTTGACAAGAATGCCAAGTAGTAAGAGACAAATCTACCCCCAAATGATTGAGGGGAATGGGAAATGGCCTCCTATACATGTGATGGGCAGTTGTAGGCTACAGTAGTGCATAAGCACAAGTAGTAGGCCTACAACATTTCCTAGTAGCTTGGGTAGCTTCACTAAGTGGCAGCGGTGGCCGAACGGATAGCAGAGCGGTCTTGATACCGGAAGGTCGCCAGTTCGAATCAGCGGTCCGACACGTTAAAATTACCACCGCTGAAGTGCCCTTGAACAAGGCATTGAACCACTACCATGAAATGTGTTCTATGAGCAGGGCCTGGCTGGAAACAAGTTCTTGAGCTTAGCCCAGATACCCTGGGTAAATATAGTAATCATTTCATTTCATTTCATTTAATTTCACTACTTTCAGAATGATTTGCTGCAGCTTTCAAGAAGTTAAGCAATTTCTCTCCACAATGTAGTTGGGCAGCTTGACAAAAGCGACATCGCTACATTTTCAGTGTCGCATCACTGTTAGAATAGTGCAGCAGAGTTTTGAGTGGAAAACTTCCATATCAGTTACATATTTGTATGTTTTATTCAAGCACAAGTACTCAATGTCATAAAATGACATGGCAGCCCTTTTCTTTTGTTCCAGGGATGAGTAATACGTGTGACTTTTGCACCAATACAAATTTAAAAGGTAATTACTTTTTACTCCAATACATTTCCCCAAGTAGGTTACTCATTACATTGGTATTCTAATCCAATGAATAAATCCTGTTCATACAAAATGTAGTGTGAACATGTATGCTTACAGCATTAATAATTTGCATTAGCAGCCTGGTCAGTGTTATTTCTACCAAGGAAGGTTGCAGCAGCACCAGCTCTATCCCCACCCACAACAATCATTAAAATGAATTGAAATGAATTCACCTTAAATGTGAGGCAATTTATCACCAAAATTGAAAAATCTCTCACTAATTAGCTTCTATTTTCAATATCGTCATTCACTTTAACTTAATACATTTAATATCAGATAGTCACTTTTGATACTTCAGTAAGCCTACAGGACAGGTAATATCAGATCTACTATCAGACTTAAGTTGTATTATAATGGGTAGATTTCACCTTTACGAGAATCATTTTCTAGAGAGTTTTTAACTAAAGTATAGATATGGTTTTCAGTGCCTGATAAAGAAATGGTACTGTTACTTGGAGGCATCACAAAAAAGTTGAATAATTCAGAGCATTCAACCTCATGTAAGTATGCACAGGATCCGTGATCATCATGACTTGTGACGGGGGTTTTCTGCTAGTAGAGCCTTTGTGTCCATTTGTTTCCTAATATTTATGCCTCCTGTGTCTCCCACAACTTGTGAACCATTATAATTTCTGATATCATATAATGCTCTCTCAGCTGTGTTCAACATACAGTATCCTCAAGAGTCTGCAAATCCTATAATGCAGGGGTATTCCATCATTGCACTTTTACTGTCAGTATTCGCCTAGTGTATGACTTCTCACATCACGTGCATGTGGAGGAATCTGGGGAAAGGGTGGCAGCAGAAGATGACAAGTTACCCAGCAATAAAGCCTACTTTAAATAAGATTAGCTTCTGGCTCACATGGTTCACAAAAGCAGACGCGTGTCAAAGCTGTCCCTGTCAGCATTTATGATCCATGCAGATCCAGAGTAACTATTACAATTCATAGTACGCACCGCTTTCAAGCAAATGCTTTTCTTCCGTCTTAGGGTTAGGAGCCGGTAGTGATAGTCATACAACACTAGCTGAGATAAGGACAGAAGAGCTGTTCCAATATGAGGCAGCAGAGGGTGCACATCTATGATTACCATCTCTGTACCTGTAATCATTGAGCTGTGAATAAAATGACTTGAATGTAATACCAGTTTAATATTTACTGAGGGCATTTCATTCATCTGTTGTAATGTCCTAAATGTCTATGACATAATATCACCGAAACAAAGTGTCACAGATGATCAATTCCTCTGTTCATGTAATTCATGCTAAACGTGTAAAATCCAAAGATTTTTATGAATGATGAATGGTCATTTGGCTGGCACATGTTGTAAGACTACTGGCATAGATCTATTTTGTCATAGAATTACGTTACATTGGCAAAGGTATCCTAGATGACTTATTTCCATTATATTTCACTACAGGTGCAGACAAAATACAATTGTATTGCCTGTTGGGTTCTGTTCAATTAGAATATAATATTTACGAGGAGAAAGCCCTTTCAATAACATCAAGAGAGCACTGTCTAAATAGGTAGGGTGAAGCAATAATTCAACATGAAATCCATCATCCACTGGTCGTGATCTCAAATAATATAAATGAAATGTTTCACATCAGTTAAATGCACCTTTTAAAGACATCTAGAGTGTGATAAATATGAATGCAATGGCCTACATTGTTGTAAAGACGGTTTATTAATAATGGAACAAAACAAATTATATTGAGGCGGCAGCCAACTTTCAGAACAACATCTATCCTCTCTGACATAAAAGGCGCCTTTTGGCAATGTAACATTATTCACTTCATCTTGCTGTGGATGCAATACTCTGGTGTAGGTTCGGCCTATAAATGCACACACACACACACACACACACACACACACACACACACACACTGTCTCAGAATTTGATACTCATTTCATTTTTAATTTGGGCCAGGTATCTTGCTCCCCACCTTAACACTTAAATATGGTAGGGTGATGTTACATTTTCAGGTCAGAATACTGCTCACTCAGTCATTTCCCCCTTTGGCAAAAGCTTCATGTCATCCATATGTTACAGAAGCCACTTCAAGCTAGACAGGTTGGCCTGTTTAAAACCTCATTACAATCATTTTGACACCTCAACTAGATCAAATCTCAGCAGGGGTGCCCAAAAGGTAGATCGCGATCTACCAGTAGATCACAAAGGCTGTGCAGGTAGATCACAGCATGGCATGGTCCTAAAAATATATTTAATTTAAATAGGCTGTTAAAAAATTACTTTTGGGAATCTGACACTTGAATTATGGTGAATTGTCAGTTCAAACCCACAATGCAATACTTTGTTTTCAAGATTGTTGTGCACAAACGTCAGTAGCATTACAAAGTTACATACAAAAAACACCCTACCAATTCCATTTGTCCCTCTATTTCCCCATTCCAAGTGTGTTTGTGTTGTCTTGCTGTATGTAACGCCAGCGACGCTATTCCAAAGCCCCCGTACATTTTTAAACAAATTTCAGCAATGATCATATTGGTGGGTAGATTTTGTTGAGCTGGTCATTTTGAAAGTGGCTCTTAAGTAAAAAAAGTGTGGGCACCCCTTCATCCATCCATCTTCAACTGCTTATCCGTAGTTGGGTCACGGGGGCAACAGCTCCACCAGAGTGCTCCAGACTTCCCTCTCCAGAGCAACATTAGTGACTTCCTCCTGGGGGATTCCGAGACGTTCCAAGGCCAGTGAGTCGATGTGTTTCCTCCAACTGCGCCTTGGTCTGCCCCGGGGTCTCCTCCCAGTGGGACGTGCGTCGAGGACCTCCCTAGGGAGGCGCCCGAGAGGCATGTGGGCACCCCTGGTGTAGTGTATTGGGAGTAGACACAAATTAAACATCAAACAGCTTGTTTTTTGTCTTCACCCTTGTTTGGAATTACAATGGCCTCACAGTCACTGCATTGTAGCTTACACATGAACACACACACTACAGTGTATGAGAACAGGCCGCCATACTGCATTATCTTGCTCACTTAGAGGGACATATCATTACAATTGATTGAGTTTGTTTATGGAGTTCAGTGGATTCCTCTGCAGGCTGTATCCAGATGATGGAGGTCTGGAAGCTCATCTTTCACCCTCATCAGACGGATTTCTAATCAGCCCCATCGACTGTTCCTGCAGGCGCCTAGCTGGCAGAGACTGTTTTGTGTTGGAGTGAGTTCGGATGGATAAAATAACACTGGACTTATTTGTGGTTAAGTCAATTGCTCAGTTCATGACTCTTAAAATGATTAAGCAGAGCTTAGTGCTCGTACATGTGCACCAGATAAGTGTATTGTGGTAAAGTGTTAATAGAGGAAAGCATGTATGGCTTAGGAATGCATTGAGGCATGCAATGGAAAACCTTAAGTGCATGATGTAAAGAAAACATCATACTTATAGATATTTTTTTATTTTTATTGCTGTTGTATTTGCTGTTTCTTCCCTTGGCCAAGAGATGGCAGTAAATGGCTTCACGAATTCATGTATAGTCACATGCAAGTCTCTGGCCACCTTTAAGTCAGGGCAAATACGCACATAAGAACACACAACTAACACATACTTTTAGGTGTCATAGAGTAACTGTAAGAATGAAACACTGGAGAGATACAGGTATAAGGGTCAATAACTATATGATCAAGAAAAATAAATAATATAATAAGCTATAGATTCTGGCATTAGATATCTGCACTGGGTCTCTGAATTAATGAATATAAAAAGGGGAGAGAAATGAAAGGAAAAGCCAACAACATTTTCTTAGAAAGCAATTGGGCCACCAAGAGCTGCCAGAACGGCTTTAATGCACATTGGCATAGATTGCTATTCTATTGGCATAGAAGTCTCTTGAACTCTACTTGAGGGATGTAGGACTATTCTTCCAAAAGATACATGTTTGGTTATGACATTTCTCATACAGTAGGTACACTAGCTCTGGTGACTGTGAAGGCCATAGCATATGATTTTATTTCCCCTAAAAAATGTTTATCCCCTCCATGGCTCCATCAGGTGCCTCGGCTGACCAGGGGGAGGTAGTTTAGAGACCAGCATTACTAGGGGACAGGGGGAGAACATGCAAACTCCACACAGAAAGGCCCTTTCGCCAACCCCGCCTCGGGTATGGGCACTGATGACGCGGAGGAGAGAACACACCCCCAGCGGGAATCGAACCCAGGACCTTCTAGCTGTGAGGCGACAGCACTACCAACTGTGCCACCGTGCCCCCTCATAGCATATGATTCACATCCTGCTACACTATTCAAAGTAGACACCTTCGGAGTGAGCATTCGCCAGGGTCTCGCAGCACACTAATGCTCAAATTAATTCCACATTTTTCACAAATATTTCTCAGTATTCTGGCTATGAAGATATGTGCTTTCTGCAACGTACTTGTACTTGCACGATGTAGAGTTTGCTGAAACTCCGTTATTGCCTAAGACCTTTGCAGACTACTTTTGGGCGTGCTCTGACGCAATATATATAACAAATTTCCACAAGTGCTTCTGCGTGCGTGCGTGCGTCTCAGATTTGCTGGCTAGCTAGGCCACTAGTCATTTTAATTCTGATCAAGTTCAAGTTCTTTATTAGTGTCCTCGGGGGGGCAATTTGGTTTACAGCAAGTATAGAGGTTTGAAACCTCTATAGTAGGCCTACAACACAACAACAGACATATAGCAATAGGACAACATGGAATGGGCACATGAAACCCTTCAGTAACCCCTCATGCCAATGGTGGCATTGCCATTGTAGAAGAGAACACTCCCATCAGGATCGAAGTATTTCATATTAGGATAAAGGCTTCCAGTGGCTCTTCCCTCTAAAGGGACAAGTCTACCCAAACTATGCTAGGAAAATGCCCCCCACTGCATAACCTGACTCTAGGGGTCAAGCATGCAGGCCTGTTTTGTTTTCTTGGTTTATGCCAGACATGCAATCGCTCACACAGAAAATGGTGAATGACTCATCTGACCATGTAATTCTTCCCCACCCCCCCAACATCCTTTGTAGACCAGTGCAGTGCCTAGGTTTTCGCCCCACTAAACTCTTAAATTGTCTTTCTTCTTTGTAATGAGGGGTTTACTACTTAAATATCCCTCTCTATGTAGTGGTAGACTGACTGTTCTTGATGATGATCACGTCCTGCATTGACATGCAGTCACCTGAGACTTTCTTTTTCTCCTTACGCCTACTAATGCACAAGCATCACGGTCATTGAATGTGTGCTTTCGACCACAATTTCTGGCCCTCTTTACTGATGTCTTTCCTATAGATCGAAATGCAAATGTCAATTTAATTACGGTTCCCGTTGAAACACTAGCCATTGAGTAGTTGTTGTGAGTGACTGAAGGTCCTGCCACCATATGCCCCAATGAACCGTCTTTCATAGATTTATTTCTCTTGCCATCTTGATCCAAAATAGAGGTCAACTGGGTCTGCCCCAGAGCATGATATAATGTTAATTGCTTGTATTGAAGCATGTGCATGTTTCTCCACTCTTCTATTCAGGGTTTTCTTTGAATCTGTCACCCCTCTCTTCTCTACTCAGTGATACTCTCGATCGTTTTTTTCCACCACCGACCGAGACAACAACAACCGGTCATGACACCACACACAGCAGTTTGTCACTGTAACATCCGGTTACGGATATTTGGCTCCTCAAAGTAAGTGTTACGCGCGATAAAACCTTGGCAATAAACTTTCGAGGGATTAATTAATGCTGGCGGAAATTGGGTTTAAAAAGCATACAAACATGACTTAGTAGCAGAGCGTGTAACTAGCGTTCCGCCATCTTGTAACCGTGACGTCACTTTCAAGTTTGCTTGGTCGATTGCTTGATTCTGATTGGTCAATCACTGAATTCAGCGGTGTGTTATTTCTGAATGACCGTTTAATCAAAGCCCCAGAGCACCTGCTGCACTGCGTAGATTTTATGCTGTATCCAACATGACAGTCAGCCATGTAAACAAACATTTAGAACTAAACGTTGCTCTCAAGAATGTTTTTGAAAACATTTGAAGCGAGAAATAGACAATGCGGTAACCAAAAAGATATTCTATTTCTATTATTCAACACTTCGTTGTGTTCCGAGGCGACCGTGTTGCGCTGGAGGGACGGCCAGTGCAGCACTTTTACCGTAAGCAAGGAAATACCAGTACTTCGTTTTGTTGTTACTTTTGGGTCAATTTATAATGTATTCATTATGTAGCTGTGTAATAAGCGGGATAATATATGACGCAGCGGTAGTTGTTTAGAAATGACCCCCTTCAAGATGATTAAACACCTTGACTACATCTCAGTGTTTAATCATCCTGTTATTTCTCAACGACTATCGCCGCGCCTTATAGTATCCCTTGCATAGAGCATGTTGGTTTTTGACTCATGTCTTTCTCTGTTTTGGTCCGAGGCTGTAGTACTTTTAACTGTCATGACAAAGAAAACACAAAATCTTTGCCTCAGCCACTTATGGGAAGATGTGTTCCAAATTTCTACATGAATTAATGTATTTCCAGTGGGATATTTGGCTCTTTGGCAATTGTCTTGTGGCGGTAGATAAGTGCTGCTGCTGAGTCCTGACAGAACAGAGGGTATACTGCTGCAGGCCAGCAACATTGACAGCATTTCAAATTGTATTCAAATTTTGTGATACTATATTAGCCATAGACACTTCATAACGCTGAATGTGCAACTGGAACATCTCCACATTTCTCTCTAATACACTAGTCAAGAGTATAATTGCAGCCTACAACTTATCCTTCATTTTATGTGAGGGTATATCTGTATTCTTATCTTGTCCCCGCATTAGAATTAAGTCAATCCATTATGCACATTTCAACAGTCTGTATAGTGGTACAATATCACTTGACTTTACTTTATGAATACTGCATTGAAACGCAGAGATCAGAGGTCAGGTATGCCAAACAACAAGATTACTGTAGTTGAAAGGTGCATGCACACACCAGGCAAGCAAACACTAGTATCTGTCAAAGCATTTGACATTTAATTTGACACAAGCCGTCCACCATCTATTCACCTCATTCAAAATACTTCTACACCCAGGCCTTAATCATATTCATGCTCTATAATGAATCGTTTCTATGCTGTTCATTTCCATCCAATCTTTATTCTCTTCATTCGACCCTCTCTTTTCTTTTTGTAATATGCTATGTTGTCCATCAGTACTCAGGCTTTAACCACACTATTTATTTGTATCTTCCTCAGCACAAACTATCGTTGGAGTGATCAAAGGATTCATTTTGGCACCAATTTGACTTTATTTGCTGCATGTGGTGTTCATTTATTTGTAGGCATGCTGTTGCTTCTCATTGCTAAACTAAAATCACAATTGTTTAGCTGTAAAATCCAGTGATATGACACATTTTGATAACCTATTCAATTCTGTTTGTCTTGTAGAGTTGACTTTTTGATGCCTTGTTCAGTGTAATGATAATACAGTATGCGAGCTAATACAGTATAATTGGTTCTTTAAATGTTATAAACCTACTCAAAAAACTGGAAAGTGGAAACTAATGTAAAAAACTCCTGTTAGAATCTAATAAGCCGGCCCGGACGGCTGGTGTAGATGTCCCTAGGCTGCTAATTCGCAGGTCGAGTCCTGATCCCGGCGACCTTTTCTGCGTGCCACTCCCCATCTCTCACTCCCCATTTCCTGTCAGACTACTTTACACTATCAAATAAAGGCATAAGAAGCTCAAATATCTAAAATAGATAAATCATAATAATAATTTAAAAAGCCAAGAGTAGTTCAGTTTTTCCATTTGAGATATAGCCATTTTAAGCTCTCAAAAGGAGATGACGTTAATACTTTCATACAAGTCATTGCATGCCTTGGCCTGAACCTACTTTGCAAAACCTTAAACGACTTAACCAAAAGTAACCATAACCTAGTCGGGGCATCTTTCTTGACATAAGAGAGCCTTTTCAAGTCATTAATACCACATCCATACAGATATATCCAATCAGCGTATCAATGCTGCTGTTGACGGACTATTGCAGGCAGCATCACCACTTTAGGCCAACTGACACTTTGCACACATTGTTTTGCATAATTTGACACTTACTGTCAGTGCTTGTATTCATATTATTTACCACCTAATTAGACATGAAATTGTAGCTTTGACCAAAATACAGTTGGGCAAAATGATGGATTAAAACCTTCCTTTTGACCTTGCTGTATGTATGAGGAGGTCGAGTTTGATTGCTGGCCTTGTATGGTCCATTACGATTATCATGCCAAGACAAATAAATGTCAGAAAAAGTCAAGCCGTTCATCTGTCTTTCTCACACAAAAGCACATTTTACCATGAAAATGATTAATTATGACTGGAGAAAGTTAGAGAATGCAGACTGAAGAACCCGTCAACTCATCAAACGGGAATGGAGGCCTCATTAGAATTCAACACGCTTGCATTTCCCCTGCAACACCCACATAGCCTGCCCCCCTCAATCCCATCAAATCCTTCTCCATCTAACACCTAACGTGCAGGTGTATCTCCCATCCTAAACAGGAGTGCACCATCCTATCCAGCTCTGTGCTATGGGATTACACCCCCACCCCCCCAGTTCCAGTGTTCCCCGCCCTCTCATCTCCTATTCTCTTCCTGGAGTCATTGCAAATCCCTGTGTGCATACAGGCGCTATGAAAGGGAACTGACGTTGAAATTTAGATGTCTATTAATATGACCAGAGGGCCTTTTGTAAGCAAAACAAGCTGGTGACTAAAAATGGAAGAAAATGCTGGAGAATGAAAACCCTGAAATATTAATTTTGCTCTCCTCACTACTCGCAACAAACCTTTTTGGTTGAAAATGTTCCCAATTCTTTCTTTCTTTTTTTCAACTTATTTTTGTCTTTTTCTTTTTTTTCTGCAAGTTGGTTTTCTATACAATTACAAGCCCCCCCGCCCCCCCCCCCCCGCCCTTAATCATGACTGCCTTTTCTGTATTAGAAACCATAGGTTTCTAATTAAATGTATTGCACTCTGTTTATTTATTTATTTAGTATTATTATTCAGTTTTTTCAGTACAGGTACCATCTAATATGCGACATTATTTTACTATTTGCCTTCTGCTCATGGCGGGTGAACGTTGGCGAAGACAGATAAAATATGCATGCTGAGCTTAGCTTTTACAATGTTCACACACTCACAGGGACAGGATGAGCGGGGAGCTGAAATTGGTGGAGTCAGAAATGAAATGAGGGGATCAGTGAACGGAGACGATGACTCTTGGGAGGGCCTCCCCTTGCGATCCTCATTCTGACACCTTTCACTTCACTTCTAAGGCTGACTATATCACATTGAACCAGCACTACCTCCTCATCTCCTTTTATCTCCCCTCGTCTAACAAATGGAAAGGGGTTACGTAGCTGGTGGTGAGGATCAAAACATTTCTGTATTCTCTACGAGGATAACATCATTGGCGTAACATTTAAAATCCTTCTCAGACTGATGATTTGTTACAGTTTCGGTTTTTGTCTGACATTCTTAAAGGTCAGACTAATCCGAGGGAGAATGCGGTTTAGTTGAGGATATATAAAGCTAAACTATTAAGGAAGGCTTATATCGAAAGTTCTAAACGGTACAATGTTAGCTGAAAGAGTGTGTTCTTTTGTGATTGAACTGGTATGAACTGCAGTCTTAAATTAATGATGCACTATAGGCTATATACTATAGCCCAGAGGTTCCCAATCTACGCTAGGCAAATTTGATCGGTCCCTGAAACCTGAAATTGTAGATTAAGTTGTATACTGGTGCTTTATACATTCAGGGCTGTTGACTGCCAGTTGCCCACATATCTTGTGTCCCAGCTCTGGTCTATAGCCCTAATGCCCTTTGCTGCCGTTGCATTAAGGCTCTGCCACTCCTTGCTTCCTGCCCTCGCATGAAATGCAGACCAGCCTCTCCTCTGTTGTGGAAATATAAAGAATGTTTTACCTACTCACCAATACAAAGGCGGCTTGTGTTATTAGAAAGCTTACTTTCCTTAGTGGACACACTCTGAGCCCCCCATCACACATATAAAATGCACTTTTTGGCCAGAAAGGGATTTTTTTTCACATTTTACTTATAGTTACTCCACTGCACCCTCTACCGATATTGCCAAGAGAAAATCTCATAGACCAGGGTTTTCCTTCCGGTGAAAAACAAAAGCCCTTTCTGGTTAAAAAGTGCATTTTATATGTGTGGTGGGGGGCTCAGAGTGTGTCCACTAAGGAAAGTAGGCTTTCTAATAACACAAGCCGCCTTCGTATTGGTGAGTAGGTAAAACAATCTTTATATTTCCGCAACAGAGGAGAGGCTGGTCTGCATTTCATGCAGTCTCGTAGCTCTAATGAATGCATTCGAGCTATGAACCAGAGCTACTTGCGTCCCAGAAATAACTGTTACTGAGACCCTCCACACTGATTGTCCCCAAATGTAATGATAATCCATATGGCTTGCCTTGGCCTTGTAGAGCTAAGCAGGATGGTCAAATAATCAATTTTGGACCACTGCCTCACTTTCTGCTACACAGCCTTGCCAGTCCTATTGGGATTTGTCTCTTATTGCTGCAATTGATCTAAGGGATTTCATAGACACATGAGCTTGACTGATGTTGCACTTTACTGAACTTGATGGCTGTAACACTTGGCAAGGCTGCTTTTTTTGTGCACATTTATCTACCCAGATGGCCCTGCTTTTTCTTTAAGAAAATATTGATAATACTGCATCAATAATGTGATGGTGTCTCAAACTAATTTGTTAGTGAGTGCAGGGCAGATAAATGAAATATAATTGTGTTTAAGTAGTAAAAGCTTTCTAGCTTGATCATCTTCAAATCACTAAACCATCAGATTTATCACAATCAAACCGGTACAATTTGATTGTCTTAAGTAGCTTTGTTGTACACGTAATAATATATAAATAAATGTGACGAACAACTCCAAAATGACTTTCAATATTTAAGGTCAGGGATTCTATGCCTCACTGTCACTAGCCTTCTGAGGTGTGCATCGGCCTAAAAAAGGGATTCTATTCCTTACATTTCAACACTGGTTCACATGCTTGTGTAACTGTTTTATTGTTTACGTTGTACTTTCCTGGTCTTGTAAGTGAAACAGTAAGCCTATAGTTGTGAGTCTAATTCTTTATTATTCATTGTGGTCCAAGCATATGGTCTGGATTTCAGTAAAAATAAAGAAGCCAGAACATTTTCACGTCGGTACCAAACTGAATGCACCTGCATTATGAGGTGTATCTTCCATAAATATTGACCTAGACGCTCTTCCTCACAATAGTGAATTGCTTATTTTGTAAACTACTTGAACCCTGTAACATGCCAACACTGGCATAAAGAGCAACTGAAAGAAAACAATAGAATCAGCACACAAGTTATTCCCACTTATCTATCTGTAAATTAAATATTCATCACATCGAATCTTCTTTAGGAATACATTTACTCCTGAAGAGGGTCCAGACATGATCGTAAGTTTGAATTTGTAACTGGCACTTCTCGAATGCTTGTCTTTTCCACGCTGGGTGGCTAGCCAGGGCTGTGTGATATACCATACGTATAGAATTTTTGCGGGGCATTAGCCCCTCCTATATTCAGCTATTAGTGTATATTTTCGTCTTACATAAACATTCCCATTGACAATGTATAGAGAATTTACGTCATATGTGGATGAGCAAATCGGTATTTTTGTCCTATACAAAGATTCATTTCCAACTGACAATGAATGAAGAATTTACGTCAAATGTGTCTGACCAAATTGACATGTTGCGTCATGATGAAGTACGATGATAAGAGTGCCCTCAGTTCACACTGATGCGATTTTTGTCTATATAATAGGCCCTGCCCACTAATAATTGTTGAAGCCAATTACAGGCAAACAGTATGGAATATCAAATCCCTGTTTGGCGGTCATTGTTGCCACATGGTTCATATAATTTAACCTAATATGATCGGTGTATATATAGAGGCTCAGGTGTTTGAGATTAGCTGTGTGTGTGTGTGTGTGTGTGTGTGTGTGTGTGTGTGTGTGTGTGTGTGTGTGTGTGTGTGTGTGTGTGTGTGTGTGTGTGTGTGTGTGTGTGTGTGTGTGTGTGTGTGTGTGTGTGTGTGTGTGTGTGTGTGTGCACGATAAACAATGGGGGGGGCGAAGACGATAAACAATGGGGAGCACTACCTTGCTCATTAAGTGCAACAGAAACCCTGGCCGTCTGTAAAGTATCTAAACTTGAGGGACACATTTATCGTCCCTGCCAGATTCAGGAGTGCAAACATTTTATTGCACAACCCCAGCGATTGGAACGAACAACAACTCTGAAGCTTGCAATCCATAACATAATGAAGAGGCCCTCGAGACGACCTTTACCTTTTACCATCCCTTCAAAGTATGCTTGGAACCTATTCATCAATGACAGCATTACTAAGGAATGTGTATGTGAATGCTCGATGTACCAACATTGAAGGACGGAAGGCAGCCACAGTCTCAAACAAATGGAACAAACGATGGAGTAACGTTGAACAAAAAGTGAAAAAAGACTGCTGTGGTAGCTCATTCATTCTTTGTAGATTTCTTAACCAATTTGGTGTAGGACACAGAGCTGCATGTTGTGTGGTGATACAGTATATGCGATAAAGTTACTCATCAACTGGAAGTGCAGTTCCACTGTAGTCATGGCTAAAGCTTATCAATATGAATTTATTCTTGTCATTATTGCCGTTTGAAGTCCTCCAATATCCAAAGACAACACAATATGGATACCTCTGCTATAGACTTTGGTAGGGTTGAAATGAAGACAAGAAAAAGAGTAAAACGTTTATTGAGAAATAGGCTATCATACAGGAACTTTGCTAACCGCAATGACAAATACTGTAATGGTCTATTTGCCCAGGACCACTGAATGTAGAGCAGGGGTGATGCATTATATAGATGAAGATTTCTAAAGATGCTGACAAAAGAGGAAGCAGAGAAATTGTTTGGAAGGCTTCATCTTCTTCCACATCATTATATCACTAACAGGGGTTTCTGTTTTTCTGTTTGGGATTCTCAGATTGTTACATCACTGATGCAATGGAAAATGTGGGGTCACCAAGGAAAATAAACCTACAGTAAGTAAGCCATGACGTTAGAGCAACAAAAATGTGAGGTCCCGAAGTGTAAAATATGCTGCACTTGTGTCAACACAGCCGTTCTATTACAAACTTTCGTGTTTCTTTTCTTCTTTATTTTTTGTTTTTGAATTGGCTGTCATGTCTATGAAGACTGTGTGTGTGTGTGTGTGTGTGTGTGTGTGTGTGTGTGTGTGTGTGTGTGTGTGCCCCCCCCCCCCCCCCCCCCCCCCTCCCAAACTGGTTGAGTCAAGCAGTGCATTATGCACTTAAGAGCTAATTTGTGAGAACAATGGTTATGCCGCTTCGTTAATCCTTCTTAAAGTAACCCGGTTTATCAGTGCTTTGCCATCCATACAATCATCTTTCTCTTAGTAGCATGGTGATGAAATGAGCTACCTGTAGTGCAGAGATTATTGCAGTTCTGTCAGTAATATTTCCTGGCTGGTAGCAGGACAGATTTGGATGTTACTAAAAAAGTTTTTTTATGTGTTTTATGTCTTTGCATTGCCTTTCATGGTGTTTGAAAAAACAAATAAAGGGGTGCTTTAATAGTGGTAATATCCACCAGGAGGCAAGCCTCAATAATACATCTACAAGGTATCCATACACCTTGCATTGCGACACAATAAATTATGACTTGCAAATCTGTTCTTCTTGGGAGGCGATGCAGTCAGTCTATGTAATGGAGTGAAGTTGCAGAAGGACAATTTAGTTTGTCTTCAGCAAATGATAATCCTCCTGATCAACCTTGGTTTGCTTCAATGTCGATATCGTGACCTGAATATGATACGCCATTAAGCAAATAGATGGACCCAGAGCTATTGAGAGTATGCCTGTAAACAGAGAATATTGACATAATAATATTCAAACATTTATTTGCCAACACTAACTTGCAGTTGATTTGGAATGTGTGCTCAGAGATAACGAGACCAAGACAAAATGTTGAAGTAATGTGCACGCAGTATAGGAAGATCAAAGAATGTCTCACAGCTTTCAATGTGTCTCTCTGGCCTCTGAAATCACATCCCCCCCCTCTCTCTCCTCTGCTGTCCTCTCCTTATAAGTGTGTAACAGGACATGAATCATCACGAACGAAGGCCTATAGCGCAAAATAATATAACTTAAGTTTGTAAAGACATGAGACGGAGCCGTCTCATGTAAAATAATATATTTTACATATAATAATCAGGAGTGGCACCCACATATTCTGTAGTGATGGCGTGCAGCTGTTGGCTCTAGGGAGTTCTATAGTGAAGTCAATAGTTTTTGTTTGAGCTATAGAGTAGACATGCAAAGCACTATACTGTAGGTCATATACAGCACTCACTGTAATTTTACCACGATTGACTTTACATATTGTAAAGGTGCATACATTGTAGACAATAATGATGTACTGCCCTCATGTCTCGTTAAGAGAACAGGGTTATATTCAAGTATACTACATGCTTACGTGACATGTCACTGAAACCATGTGGAAAATATAATTGCCTACGAAATGGACTATATCATCTCTGTCTTCCATAGCTTCGAGGACCGGTCCGGTCAACAGTGGCAGCAAGAACCAATCAGCAATCTCTCCACTGACCAGACAAAGCTATCAACGAGGTTAGTGTTGGATCTTGTTGGGGAGGGGGGAGGGGATTTGACCTTTTACGGCGGGCAGTTCCGAGCAGCAACCTGAAAGTGCTCTTTTAGAGTGGTTTTGAAGGACAGTAGGGATTCACACTTCGTTATGGCTGTTGGTAGGGCATTCCACATTTTGGTAGCATAGCAGAAAAATATATTTAAACCCTTGTTCGTGCCAAATCTGGGTTGAACTTGAATTATGGAGCTCCCTCTGGTGTTTGTGATGTTTTTGAAGTACTTAGACAGGTACATGTCATGGGTGTCAATGAGGTGTAGTGTATCTTGTAGACGAGGCCCACCCACATGCTGTACTCTGTCTCTACCCTGAGCCATCCCACCCCAACAAAATGAGCAGGGGTTAAATGTGTTCTAGATGGAAGGCCAAATAGTAGCCTGACCAGTTTGTTTATGGATGTCTGAAGCTTTGTTTTTTAAGGCCTTTTTGGTGCTGTGGTTATTGTGGTACCATGAGGTGCATGCATAGTGTAAGTGACATTGGATGAGTGCTCCTACAAGAGTCCTCAATGTATTCTCACTGACCAGTGAGGAGATCCTGTACAATCCTGGTATTTAAGTATTTAAGAACACAAAGTACATTTTTGAACGTTCAACGTGGCATAAATGATACCTCCTGAACCAATTATATGACAACGGTCACAATCATTCAAATAGTTCTTTCATAATCTAGTCCAGCCGGCTCTCATTGACTGCAATGCATTTCATCGAACTTCCGGTTCCAGTTTGCCTCCACTCCAGTGTCTCCCACGCATCGAACGCTTCTGCCTTGCCTGCTGTTCCTTCTTTATATATATTTTTTCTTGTTAGATCCCAGAACGTTTAAGCAAAGTCTCTTAAGGATATATGATATAAGCCTATTTCTATGTTGTATTGTCTCTGGTTTGGGCATGGATTGTGACGCAGCCTGCACCCTTTTGCACCCCCCTGAGTTCACCAGTGAATTAGACTTACAGTTGGGTGCCACCGATATTGTCCCTTATCATTTGACCCATTTAGGCCTGACCTCAAAATTTTAAAAAATCCTTCTAAATCCTCCAGTTTTCTGAAATAAATATTTTCACGATTTTTCAAAAATAGCAGACCTACAAGCTCGTAGCGCGCCACTCGGTGGCGCGCTATGAGCTTGTAGATCTGCTATTTTTCAATAGCTAAATTATAACAATGTTTAAAACACCAAAAGGGGTTCCCGCCCAAAATGGGTTAACTGTCCTTTTGCGCAGATCACGCAAACCTCAGCAAAAAGAAAAGGACAATATCGATGGCCTCCAACTGTAGGCCTACTGTAAGAGCTTATTAGTGAGAACAATAGTTATGCCCGTTCCTTAATCACTCGTCAAATTCCCAGGTTATCAGTGCTCTGCCGTTCATACAACCATCTTTCTCGTCTATAATAACTCACCACAGTGTGATGAAAGGAGCTACCTGCAGTGCAGAGATTATTGAAGTGCTGTCAGCGATATTACCTTTATATAAGATCACTTGGGAGGTGCTGGATGAGACTAGGTAAAAACCTAGTAGTGTGTGCGAAACAACGGATGCAGCAAGTAGTGTCACTCGACTGAGGCGAGTGAACAGCCTGGTCAATGAATTCAGAAGTCTGCAATTTTAAGAGCAGAGTTGTGTTATCTAGGAGAAGAATGTTATTAACATGCAATACGTTTGGAATGAGCTGAGTGAAACTGCTATAAAGCATTCTTAGGACACTGAGGATATAATTGAAGACCTGTGCAGGTGTAAGACTATGGAGCCACTGTTGACGTACAGTAATAGAAAACTATTCATGCTGAATCATTTTGAACAGCCAATGAGGAAACGTCAACACTCGGCCAGCTGACTGATGGTGTAACTTCATCATCAGTCAGACGTCGGTAAGGCACTGTTGCGGTTCAGCAAAATCACCTAAAGGAAAAGTTGGCAAACTTTGGTCTTTGGCACATCCCAGTTTCAGTGGAATGTCCGCACACGATGGGGAGCAGAACTATATCGTGTGCGGACATTCCACTTTTTTCTTCATGGAGGGAATTCCTGACCTGCCCGCAGCGTGTTCCTTTTTGCTTGTATAAGCAACACGTACGGTACCGCTGCTTTGCAAATAAATTGGGTAGTCTCTCTGACTTACATATTCAGTTCAATCCACATATAAATAAATACATTTGTGTGCCGTCATTCATAGCAGTCTGAGCATTGGCATTCAGGCATGTACAGAGAGAAATTAACTAGCTTTTGAGGCAGATGAAGTGCGCATTTATATAGCCTACTTTTATTATGCTTTATATCATACAAGCCAGTGGCTTGTTGTGGTCCTTTCACTTTCTCATATGTAGGCTATAGATAGGCTACTTTATCATTCTGAAGCTCTTTTAATTGAGCGAAAATGTGTCTCTTCAACAAACGGCAATGCTTTTAGTTAATGTGTGTGCGTGTGTTGGGTCAGCCGCAGCGCTAGTGTGGAGGAGGAGGACTTATGTCACTGGACAAGGAAAAAAAACATGTACACGTGATGCGGACATCCGCCGCGAGGAGACAAAAAACACCATCGAGCCTGCACCTGATGTACACTCGTTGTATGCGCTCTCGGAGAGCCCACTCAGCTCCTCCACTCGACTCCACTCGCCTCCTCGATGGAGCACATTAACAATTGGAACATTAACCATTTCCGGGTCAAGCTGGAATGACTCCGAGTGGCCGAGATTTGGGGTATTGGAATTTGGCTTAAAGGTTTGAGGTTTGAGGTCAGATGTAGAGTTGCTGGCCAATATGGATGACATCAGGGATCTCCATATATGGGATTATTTGCGACAGCAAGTCGCATTTACTATGACATCAGGGATCTACATCACTGCATGATGATGTCACGTGATGTCACGAGATCTGGGCACCATATATGGGGGCTTTCCCCATGGGGATTTTGGGTGATACCCTGACTGACGGACAAAAAAACGTACGATGTCATAGTAAATGCGACCTGTGGTTGCAATAAAATGTAATATTGTAAAAGGTATAACACATAATAAAATAGTAGAGGTACTAAGTTAGCCTCCTGCAAAGCTAGGCTGTTAAAAAAACAATGTTACTGAGACTGTTTCACTAGTGGCAGTCTAGTGAGAAGATATCTTCACAATAAGCCACTGTATTCTGTGTTGACAACGGCAATATCGACATCCATGATTTTCTCATGAGCATGAGGCCTAGAGCGTACACATTTACTTAAGACATATTCTCAATTTGTGTTTCTAGCACGAGCATATAATGAGACCATAGGCAAGATTCAGAGTGCCATGAAAATGCATGGGATTTTCTCTTTTTTTCCCTCAACCCTCTGGTACAGTAGACCAGGGGTTCTCAACCTGTGGGTCGCGACCCCCCAGGAGGTTGCCAAATTATTTTGGGGGGTCCCCCAATCCGTTTAAAGACGGATTACTTTAAACACTTTTATCTGGTTTCATTTGATATATTGTCTCTATTATTAAAAAAAATGCACCATTTATTATTAAGGTTATTTTTGCAGTCAGTTTGTATTGGTGGTGGGGAGGGGGCGGGGGTCGCGAGACATGGCCAAAGCATTTCCGGGGCAGGGGTCCCCAGCCAAAAACGTTTTGACTGTTGCTCTGTGGATTTTAACATATTAAATCAGACTATACGGCTTGTTGGCCTCCACAAGATTTTATTTCAGTAATTGAAAACTTAAAGGTGCCAAGATTTAATTTAATTGACATTTGGAGGAATAACAATCCTAACATAAATGCTTTCAATTGGCGTAATAGAAGTGCCCTCAGAAAGTGGCAAATGGCTTTTGCCTAGTATCTCAATATATGATGGGCCTAATTGATAATATATCATGTCTTCATTTCCATTCCTTCACACTATAAGCATAATGGACAGGTTTCTTGTTTGCAAACATTACTGGGTGTACAGAATTCAGGGGGCAAAACTGCTTTGACTGAAACACGCACACTCGCACAGCTGATTAGACTGTAATAAGCTGTGCATGATTAGAGTCGGCTAGAGCGGTGAGCTGCAGATATGCTGTAAAGAGTGATGCTCTCTGCCTTACAGTTGCACAGAAACCCTGCTATAGTACGCTGTTACAGCACAATGTAATTCTGGAACAAAGCTACATCTGAACATTTATTGTGTAGCAATTGGCACTAGCCAGTCACATACATACATGACAGGCTGCTGCATGAACATTAATGTTCACACCCCCTCCAAACAGCAAGTAAAGTTTCTGCATTCATAATTGTTGATTATGTATTACAATTCATCCTTTGTTGAACTTTATCACAGGTGAGAGATCAGACTAGGAGCAGCAAAAATACTATGTTTGTCAATTTAGGGCAGGGTTTCACAAACTTCCAAGGAAGGACCACAAATAGACCTCCTATTTATTGCAAAATTGTATTTATTCATTTATATTTTTGAGGGGCGCTAGCCCCTCCTATACACAGGTTTAATGTTTGTCTTTAGTTCAATGTTTGTTTTGTAAATGCCATTGACAATGAAGGGAAGATTTATGTCATAATGTAACGTTTAATGTTTGCGTTGGCACCGTTTGTTTTATATCACCATTAAATCTACATGAGTTAGACTTTAATATATTAGCGCCCCTCACTTCATCGGCAAAAATAGCCGATCTACAAGCTCTGCGGTGTCAAAGATTAGACAGACAGACAGACAGACAGACAGACAGACAAAACATAATCTCAGCCTGGTGTAGGTTATTGAACTACATAAAGTTGAAATAGACTGCATTTACACATGCAGTAATAGAATTTTACTGTTTCTGTAACTTCCTTTTAATCTTTTGTCTAAAACCTTTTGTGCAAAACTGTACTACCAAAATATGAGATTATTTCATAAACCTGTGCCGTACAGTGCGTACACTATGTAGGTTTACTGTGTATCATGCTGTTCCTTTTAGTTTGTATTTCTTTCATAGTCTGACTGATCAGTTGTCTGTCTAGCTTTGGCTGAATGTTGTAACTACTTATTATTTTTATGAGTTTGAACAGATACGGGGGCTGCTGTCAATTATATTCCCAGGCTGATTTGTGTTCCCAGTCCGCCTCTGTACAAGGCAGCATAATCAAAACAAGGAAATAACAATCAGAATTGTGTATTATACCCCCCCCACATTGGCCTGTGTCAGACTCATTACATACTTGTAAGCAATCCCAAAACATTGTCTTCAGATGCCCCAGACAGGCAGAACAATGGAGAGAGGTAGATAATGAATGTGTATGAGGGAGAGAGGGCGGAAGACGGTAGAGATGATGTACAACTGCTATTTACATGCCGTGCCACTCCTTCACAGCTGTACAGGTAGGTACAAATTAAAAACTGTATACAATTTACATCGCTGTATACAATTTACATTTACGTCAAGCCCGAAAGGCCATTTCTTGTCGTTTTCCACGAAATTTGGCAATATGGTAGAGACCTGTGACCTTTTTTACATTGATATTCAAATGTTGGCCTATATTTATATATCCCGCTTACTTACTTAATAAATAAATAAATTGACCCAAAAGTATAAACAAAATGTATTATTGTCTTGCTTACGGTAATGAAAGCATTCCATAAGTCAGGGGTAGGCAACCTTTGGCACTGGTGCCAACCTTAGCACAAAGGAGGGTGATCACTCTGAACTCTGACTGGGGAGGGAGATAGGAGGGCTCTTCTCTGAGTCTAATGATCATTATAACAATGTGAAAGAATATTTAAAAACGTTAAAGGTTATATTCGTACTAGTAGACAATCAAAACATGTTGGAATTGTGGTGTGGTGTTAAATTAAAGTGACACACTTACTATCTAGAAACTAAAAACATGGCACTTTGTTTCAAAAAGGTTGCAGACCCCTGCCATAAGTGTTGCGTAGGGTAGACACAGACGCCTCGGAAAACAAGGAAGTGTTGATCAAATAGAATACATTTTCGGTTACCTTCTCACTTCTCACTTCAAAATGTGTTCAAAAACATTCTTGAGAGCAATGTTTAGTTGTAAATTACATGGTTTGTTTGTTTACATGGCTGACGTGTTCGAATACGCCACAAAATCAAGCAGTGCAGCAGGTACTCTGAGTCTTTGATTAGACAGCGGTCTGTTATTGAGCTGATCGGTCATTATCCAGAAATTACCAATAGAATCAAGCATTCAACCAAGCCGTGTAATAACACAGGTATGTGGTCTGTGTCAGACCACACATGATGTTCCATCAGCTGGACTATGTAGTCAGCGAAATATGTTGGTGACAAGAACGATAATTCCCATTCCCATCACTACTGCCTAAGTTTGTGTTTGCTAATGGGCAGCAACACAACCTTCTCCAGTAGAAAGACAGCCAGCAGCGTGAACATTTTTCTTGTGGGAGATGAGGAGGGAACACCTGACAACATTAATTAGTAGGACATATCTATACTAATTCATTCAAACTAACAACTTCTGCTTTTTATAAAAATAAATCTATACAATATATTTATCAATCAATCTGATTCACTCATATAGTATATTACACTCACAGGTGAGGCCCGGCAGTGTTGGGGGTACAGGGGCTTTCAGGTAGGACGCCTGAAGGGTGTCTTTTTTTGGTACATATCAATTTGGGGATCCTTGACATGACATACCAGAGAACCACTGTCATAGAACATGATAAATAATGTACAGTACAAATACGTTAGTCAGTGACTTTGTAAAACATTCGGTGTATTTCTATCAGGGGAGATACTGTAAGTGCAAGAAGCTGGACAGAGACAGAAGCAGGAGAACAGGACCACAGATAAGATTATAAAACATTGGAGGTGTAATATAGCTTTTGTGATGGGCAATATTATTGTTTGGGTCAACTCATTAGTAGCCTAATAGCCTACTTAGCAAATTACTTTAGGACAGCTAGCATGTCTTTATGCATCAATTTATCATTTTAAATGATGCAATTATGCATCCGGTACCAACAGGAGGTCAGGAAATGCAGGTGTGCCAGCATGCCCAGGTGGATTCTAATAATGCAGTTAGACTTGTGTTGACATCTTTAATGCAACTGAATTTAGTTAGTACTAAGTATTCTGCAATCTGCATCACATAATGTTGATGGTGAACCATGTTGTTAGTGGTTATGATATTACATTCTGCTCAGCATCAATGGCTGGCAAAATATGGTGCCCAGTTGCCTGATCAGTCTATTGATGCAAGTAATATGTTGGGAGTTGGTAGGCTACTACAGTATGCAGTTTGTGTCAGTCAATGACATAGACATGTCTTTGGGTCCAAAACAAGGGAGGACAGAGGAGGAGGAGCAAGCTTTAAATACAAAATTACATTTACAAGGATCTCCAACGATGTCAGTTATCCTAGATAACAATATTAATCCTAGACGTCAGTCTCCTAGAATATAAAATCCTACAATAAAGTGAGTGAGGGGCGCTCTTATCATCATACGTCATCATACATCATCTCATTCTGGCCAATCACAATTTGCGTCCTCACTTTTGTCTTCATTGTTTGTGTTTACACCCTTTTCTCTTCAATGTTTGTGTTTACGCAAACCCTCAATGCTGGACATACAGCAGGAGGGGCGACCGCCCTTCAATAAAAATAGGTAGATGTGTTCATTCATTCTTTCCCCTAAATTTGTGGATGGCGACAGGAAACCGTCGCCTGACAAAGATGAAGGGGAGCTCATTATTTCCGTCATGATGAGCGATCTTTGGCAGGAAGAAATTTTCACCAATGTTTTTCCCCAGTACTCCCTACTCCCTACAGCAATCTCACACTCGACCACATTTGCACCACAGCTTCATTTTACGGCCAGGGACTCCAGAGGGTGTCACCGTGTCAGTGAATTGAGGAATTAGACAAGTAGTTCATCCTTTTTGATTGTTCTTCAGAATTCTCTCAATCATGGCAATGTGATTGTAGTGGACACCATGGGGTTAATAGGAATGCATGAAAAGTTACCAGCGGCCTCGGGTGACTCCAATGACCTGGTCTAACACATTCTCTGCCAATCTCCTCACGGCGCTCAACTGAAAAGTTAAATGGGATTTGTATAGTTAATTTTATTTAGTATTTTTTTTGAGTGGTGTAAACCACTCCTACAACTGGCTTTGTTGTGCAGACAAAATGAGCATGTTCACCCTGTTCACCCGGGTGTGATTACCACTCCTACAACTGGCTTTGTTAGTCTGTGCAGAAAAAATGAGCATGGTTGCTATGTTCACCCTGTTCACCCGGGTGTGATTTAATTACGTCAGACATGATTTCATTACGTCAGACAGGCTATATAAGACCTTACACCACTCAGTTCACACAGGTGTGATTTTTTTTAATAAGTTATTGGATTCTTGTAATGTGGACAAATCTGCATGCACAATGCAAAATGTAATTCACCAAATTGGTTTAATTGAATTGTTTATGTAAGCACTTTAACTTTATTTCGATAAGTGTTCTAGAAACAAAGTAGATACAGAGAAATCGTCCTCCAAATACTTACTGTAGCTGCTGTCTTAGTCTTGTTGTATTCTTTCGAGATGCTCATGGATAGCACTTGTGCTGCTATGGTAGGCCATTTCAGACTGGGGACGAACATCAACGGTGCATTCCGCGCAGATCAATGATGTGGATGTGTCATTCCAGTCCTAGCCTGCATTGCCAAATAGACTGTTTATGAAAAGTGTAAAAATGATATGCATGCTGAAAGGGA
The DNA here is from genome assembly GCF_951216825.1 of Electrona antarctica. Classification (NCBI taxonomy): domain Eukaryota; kingdom Metazoa; phylum Chordata; class Actinopteri; order Myctophiformes; family Myctophidae; genus Electrona; species Electrona antarctica. The sequence goes on from NC_136789.1 coordinate 14,805,830, forward strand.
AAGAAGTGGCCTGTGCAAAGGTCTGAGTCTGACCCCACAGCAATATTTGTTATGAGTTTGGAGGCAATTGCACTAATGGTTTGCAGTTCAAACTGAACACACACATAAATGGATACGCAAACAGTGGCTCTTCAATTATAGTAGTGGGGATAGGATAATGTCGTTTGAGCTGGTTTGGTGTTCTGTGTCCTTGACAGCCACAAATATGTTTCCTTTAAAAAGTCATGGCTTTATCTTCAGGGATGCAATACCGGCCATTACATTGATGTAGTGGTATGTTATCCATCAATGAAATCACCACTGCCCTTGTCTAGGGTGATGGTACTGAGAGCACTGGCAAAGTGGCAAGAACACCCAACAAGCACGTTGGGAATCACACTGTGGACCCCCATGTTCTACGGCTGACAATTGTTGCAGCTGGGGAGTCACTAAGAGTATTCCCCAACCCTGGTGGTTACTGACCCTTGGTCCCTTGGACTCTTGGTCTCAGCATTCAGCACTCAGCTTCACTGATGCACCGGGGAGCGCTCAACACACTACAGTGACGCACACTGGGCAACCACAACTTCTGAGTAGGGTCGGTCAGTGGGGGCACTCAGCACACCCGGGGCGCAGCACACTAGATTTTCGAACGACAACACACCGAGTGCACTGAATAAACGAACGACAAGAGGGTATACCAGTGCATTCAGTGCAAATGTCCGAGCGCACCCATAGTGGCTTAACTCAATGGCTGATCTGAAAACACTTGATTTAGGATTGAAAGTGTTGGGTGCTGCTAACAAGCCTCAGACTGGAGGAGTGGATGAGCTATACTGTTCTTATTGGTGTCCTGCCTTTAAAAAATCACACCCGTGTGAACTGAGTGGTGTAATATAGCCTGTCTGACGTAATGAAATCATGTCTGACGTAATGAAATCACACCCGGGTGAACAGGGTGAACATAGCAACCATGCTAATTTTTTCTGCACAAACAGCCAGTTGTAGGAGTGGTTTACACCACTCAAAAATGAACTGATACAATGCAGCTATCCTGCCTTCTGGTGTCTTATCCAGGTGCAGTTGTCACTACAAGGCTACGCTGACGGGCAGCAGTGGCTCAGGGGTAGAGCCGCAGGGTTCCCAATATGATCTTGGGCAGTGTCCTTGAGCAAGACTCTGAACCCCTAATTGCTCTCGATGTGATGTACAAGTTCGTGCCTTGCATGTATGAATGTGTGTGTGAATGGGTAATGCATCTATGTAAATCACTTTTGGATAAAAGCGCTATATATATGCACCATTTACATGGAGCCCATACCATGCAGATAGCCATGCAGAGTTCGACTGCCCCTGTCTGGCTATATCAGACAATCTTAGTGGGCGGACGTTGATGTGGGGAGACGGTGATGTGGAGAGCAAAGAGAACAGTGGGTGTATCCAGTCTCTCCCTGCCAGTCACAAGAGACGCTTGAAGGACAACTCTCCCAGTCCCCCTGATACCTGTGTGGAGAACTGGACACAGCATGAAATGGTTTGGCTGAGAAAGCTGAGAGTCCTTCCGCTTCACTGATGTTAAACTACAGGGGGAACTGATATGTCCCTCATTCGTAACATCGACCTGCTCAGATAGACCAGACTGAAGGACTATCTGTGCTGTGAATTGCTAAGAAATAATAAAGAGACAATATGACGTAATGAGGCACATTATGACATACATTTTCTCTTCATTGTCAATGACGTTTATAAAACAAACATTGAACTAAAGACAAACATTAAACCTGTGTATACAATCAGGTATGTTTTACGTGTAACTCATGTCGACACCCGTGTGAAGTGAGGGGCGCTAACATAATGTTATATCTCATGTTGGTTAGGTGATGTAATGGTGATGTAAAACAAACAAAGAAACAATATGACGTAAATGATACATGATGTAAATTGGCGCCCCTCACAAACATGATCAATGGAATTGATCAGAGACTCAAATTAACAACAGTGATCATACATCATCATACATCACATTCCATGCTTGGCCAATCGAATCATCACAAATGTAATTCTGGCCAATCACTTTTGGCGTCTTCACTTTTCTGCCCTCACTTTTTTATCCTCAATATGTACTTTGCTCAGCCAATCAAATCATCGCTATGGGGTGATCAGCCAATCAAATCATTGTTTGTGTTCACACGTAGGCAGAGCCATTGAAGGAGAGTTATGCCAATGAGGTTGTAGAAAACAGTCCGGTCACGTGGTTCATGTCACTCTAACTTCCGGTTCAGGAAGTCTATGTAAAAGAGCCGCCATTGGACTGGCCCCATGACATAATGTCCATGTCATTGTTTTCCCCTCTTTTTCAAAGCATTTTGTGAAAGACTATTGCCCGCTCTTAATTTAAATCATATATTTATATCAAACAACAAGAAACAAATTTGTCGAAAGTAACGGACATGTCGTAACTCTCCTTCAACGGCTCTGCACGTATAGGTTAAGACCAGATAGTCGCGTCAACCGTCAAGAAAACGCCTGCGTCTCTTCCTGTTTTTAGACAGCTGGTTGATGAAAATGACGCTATCGCGTGACTTCAACTTGTAGCGTCGGAAAAGCGTTTACCTTTTATTTTGCCGCCCGACGCTACAAGTTGAAGCCGCGCACGAGAGTCATTTCCATCCACCAGCTGTTTCAAAACCCGGAAGAGACGCCTGCTCTAGCCGCTTTCTGACGCGAAGGTGTGCCTGCACCCAAACAGACAATGCTGGGCATAGGAGGGGCTAGTGCCCCTCAAAAAAGCACAGAAGCTCACAGGGTGGAGGCAAAGGGCCCCCTCCACAAAGGGAATGAGCATCTGCCTGGCACCTCTGAAACTTTGAGTGTTAGTCAGGACAGTGAAACCCCTGGGGCTGTGTAGCCCGGGCTATTGCTGAGGGGAGGTGGGATTTGACTTCCCAGCATTGTGTCAATTATTTGTATTTATGTTTTATGTTAATATTGTTAATTTTTCATATATTTTATCTTATCTTATGTGTGCTAAATGAGAACCCATAAGTCATGAGGAGGGGTAGGCAGGCTAGTTGTGTAATCGTCACCATGCAACAAACACACAGCCCCAACTTAATTATGAGTTGATTTGTTTGGTGTGCTCGACAGAGTGCAGAAAGAGTTCACAAGAAGTCGCCACAGCTTTTCCTCTGGAGATGCAACCTACGGGTCATTTCAGAAGAGCAGCCGGACAGAAGAGCAGACAATTAAAAACATAATCACTCTAGAAAATTGCAATCGACGAAAATTCCCTAATTGACACCGCTGGATACGAGTAGCCTACGTACGAGTCTGACTGTCCAAATTAAGAACACCGTCAAGCTGGATTTCAAGGAGATGATTTGAACTGCGCTACAGCGCATATAACCTCTACAGTTGAATAACAGCGCAGCCTGAGACAGCAGCGCCTCCACAAGCCGAGGCAAGCACTCACACAACACATCACCACCAGTGAAGGAGGGACTTGGTTGGAGCGCGCCGTGCGTTGGTGGATGCTGTACAGTCAGTCAGTCACATAGAAAGAGCGAGGACTTGCGGGAACTGCACTGCTCCACTTCAAGAAGAACGAAAAAGAAATCCCCTTCACGGGATTTTCAGTGACACAGGCTATTTCAGACGACATCAACACACTTCGGCATAATATCAGACAAACAACTGAGTGATCAACATGAAGAATCCTCTCTACTGGGCTATGCTGGTCGGAATGACCATTCTACTGATGGAACAAGGTAAGTGCACGCGCTGTCATTTATATTTACTTATGTTCGTTTTCTTTGGCTGGATGGGAGTCTGACAATTTGCTGTGTTTATCTTTGGTGATGATGTCCCATAATGGCATGGGCAGTTCAGGCCCATGCATTTGACAGCATGTTTGCCATAAGCCGCAGCTTAAATTAAGCGATTAACGAAGTGGAGTTCAGCGGTCTCTTGATGTCAGACAGTGGCTTGTTGTGTTGTCTCTCCAGGCTTTGAAACTGGTCCTTGCAGTAAAACGCGTTGGCTGCGAAAGTTTCATCATGGTCATATCAACTCGAAAAAGATAGTTGTGCTGTGTGTTAATTTTGCATTCTGCAGTATCTCTAAAGAAGAGATCTGTGGGTAGGCAATAGTGGGCACATCATGCAATATTCAACAGTGGTTTAATTCATCCTGGGCTGGCTGACTGTTGCAGTATAGGCTAATCTAATGTATACCAATGGCTTTGTCGATATGGCTCTGTCTGTGTTTGCCCGCGCATCATCTTGACGTACACTAAATCTCGGGGCGTCTTTGCGCAAAGTTGATTAAGTAGTAGTTCTTAATCCACACAGACCGTGTTCGGGTCAGGGGAGTTAAGCCGTATATTCCCCGAGCAGGCAAGAGGGCTTTGTGATTCATTGGAATTGAACATTTACGCATGCAGCAGGGCAGGCAGCCGCCTTTTCTGTTTCTGTTCCATCACTAGAAATGCAAACCAGCCATAAGCTGAGTCGTGCAAGTGCCCAAGACGCACGTAAACGCGTATGTAAATTACGATCTAATACTGAGAGCAGAGAAAATCGGAACCAATCTTGTGTGTGTGTGTGTGTGTGTGTGTGTGTGTGTGTGTGTGCGTGTGTGTGTGTGTGTGTGTGTGTGTGCGTGCGTGCGTGCGCGCGCGCGCGCACCAAGAGCTTATGGCTCTCAGCTTTCAAAATACATAGTGCAAACAGACAATGCAAAACTTGTTTTATAGGCTATTATTTACCAAATTTAAACATGCAATTTCTCTCAATGTACCACATTGTAATGATACAACGTGAGTGTGACATCAATCACTGAACATATCTAGCCTAGGCTATATGATATTACCAGCGGCCCTGCAGAGTGCAAAAGGCTCACTGGCAAAGTAGTGCTGCTGCAGTGGCCTATGACAAGTAGACTAATGGGCAAAAGATCACACAGCGTTAATGAACATCATCAAGCTGTTCCAGTGATAGCGTACAGACAATATTGTGATCAATGGTAGGTTTAAATTATACATTAACATGATTTGCCATCCAATGATTATTTTTAGGCTTTCCCAGAATCAGAAACACTTTGTTAGAGTAAATGTAGCCCACAGGGGTGTGTCTTGGTAATAAAGAATCACAGAGCTACAGAGCCGACACACTTAGTTCAAGGACAGAATACAGAAGCACCTCTAGGGAGCTGTCAAAATTTGCAATTTCTCAAGAGTTTGCAATACAATTGCAATTTATAATATGTCTCTAAACACATAATAACTGAACGACAATGACAAAACATCCACTCAGATTGAACGGTGGTTATGAATTGACAGTTTATGAGAATAATAAATGTACTCTATACCCACAGGCAAACCATAGAGATTGAGCTTTTTTGGGCATTCACTGTGGCAGCATTTTGTGAAATCAGTCACTGGAAGTTCATTTATTTTCTTCGAACTGGAACAAGTTGGCAGATGCTGACTATGGTCACCTTTTATCTCATTGTTCGTGTGGAGAAGTTGACAGCAGCTGTACTTTTTTGCAACATTTAATGGCATTTCTTGCCTATAGCTGCAAAGTCATTATCGCTAACTCAGTTTGGCATAATGGAGTGTGGTTGTGGACATCGCTGTAATTGGGACAGGAAAAAACAACGTGTACACCTACTGTGTCTTTGTTTAATTTAGTAATGTGGGTCAAATACTTGTTTGTTTTTGTATCGGCCTAATCAGTACTATTTCAAATTTAGATTATGCAGTACAGTAATATAGGTGAATATGAAAACTGTGGATAAATCAAATATATATACTATTTTTGCTCACATAAACCTGTGACTGTGCTGTCAGTATTTGGCCAAAGTAGACATTTCCAGGTGGTTGCACACTGGACACGTTTTTCGGAAAACCGATGGAAAAATGCAGCTAAAAATCAGAAAAACGCAGCAGTGTGCAGGGACCTTCACTGTAGGTTAAAATAGGTTTAAAACATGTCATAGAATTTGACTGACCTCCTCTTTGACTCTAGTTAAATTAAAGTCATAAGTCAGCCTGGAAGAGAAAGGGTTGCTCCAAATATGAATTGTCATGTCAGGTTGTCTTCTCACTATATTAATCTTCTGGAGTTGATGTACCGGTCACATTTGGAGCTGCAGCTGCCAGCGATCGATAATCTTTTATTCTTTCAATTAATACAATAACCAAGAATCGCTTAAAAATAAATAACTATATATATATATATATATATATATATATATATATATATACAATATTGGTTTTGTATCAACAAATCGATTAACAATTAAGACCTATGATATAATCAGTTGCACAATGGTGTTGTGCAAATCTATTAACATTGGCTAATGGGAGGACTGGCTGACCGGTTGGTGGACAGACGGACAATGTTGTCATGCTCATGTCAACTGTAAACATAAACATATAAAGAGTTCCCAATGCAGCTACGCCCAAATATGGAGTGTGTTGTCTAACCTCATCATGGCATCAGGCAGAAACAAATCATATATGGAGCGCAGCGACATACTGTCATGGGCGCAAAGTGGCCCGAACCCCAGATGCAATGCATGAACATGTGGATCTATTTTATTTTCCCATTTTTTTTCATCTGTAAATGGGGATTGATTATTGATTATTAATCAAATGTTAGATTTTTTTTAAATCAGTTAAATCGATTATTTGTATTAACTGTTGCACCCCTAGCATCAATGTGTCTGTGTACACACAGACAAATGTGTCTGTGGCAAGTTCTCATAAAATAGCACAGACTATACTGATAAGATCCAATTAATGAAATAAAAAAAGTGGAATAGACATGGACCATGCCACACTGACGCTTGTATACAGACAGTATGTACAGTGGCTGACCTGCCACTTTCCACATTTTCTTTAAAATAAGTAGGATACTCTTAAATAATGTAGATATACTATGGTTTTAAAATGTTTAGCACATTGGAATAGACACTATGGTCTGTGTTTCCCGATTTCTCTGCGTTTCTGGTAACATTATTCGCTCGTTTTGTATGCCCATGGCAAAAAAAAATACATTTTGATGAAAATGTCCATCACAAGCCTGCATGGTGATGACCCCTGACCCCTAGTCATATTGTACTTGCAAGTTTAGATCTTCAGTAGAGGTCCTCTCAGTACGAGGGGTCAAACATCAAGCCCTCAGGTAAATAGTGTCCTTGTCCTGTGTGTGAGGCCAACCTGCTGCTGTAATATTGAACATTTACTATAGGGCAGTCTGCAGGCCGGCATCTTGTAGCTGGTAAGAAATCACTAGCCTAATGTATTTGACAACAATGTGTGTGCACCATAACCATCTTGTTTATGGCATCCTTTTCCCTTATAATTTATTTGTACAACCAATTCACATGTACTGTAGTTCTCTTGTTGCGGTGGTTCTTTAGGGAGGGTGACAGCTAGAGGAGCATATCCTCTCCCATAATAGTGAAGTCTGCAGTTGCTTCTTTTCACATGTCAATGAAGAGTTTTACTGGGAGGAACGCCCCCCCCCCCCCCCCCCCCCCCAGACCAGTTATTGCAGTGACAGAGATCACCCTCCCCACCTAGATTCCCACCCTCAAACACGGCCGATTGTTTTCGTTGGAGGGCCCAGCCAAGTCTATCGGCCTCTCTTCACTAAACAATTGGTAACAAGCGCATAATGAGGCCTGTTCTGCAACACTGGAATGTGTGGTGAAGTGTCTATAGCTGAAGAGAATAGACAGGAAGAAGAGTGAAAACAGGATGGAAAAAAAGAAAGATGCTAGATGTGATGGAAGGCACACGAGGGCAGATACAGTATAGGTGCTTACAGAGAGTATAGGCTAGTTGCAGACTGCCTTCATTATTTTGGCTATACCATTTCAAACCCAGGAGATAATTATTAGATGTTTTAATTAACATTGTTAGTATGAGTCATAATTATCTCAAGACAATGTTAATATGTATGACTCAAACTTGTTTTATCGATCTAAATCATGTAAGGGATTGAAGACTCAGTACATCTTCCCCGATTTAAATGCTGTGCATTTACCACAACAAGCTTCAGTTTTTCGGGAATGACGAGCCTCCTCGATTAAGGCACTTAATGCCCTGAAATTAACCTGTAAGGCAGTGCTACATCCCAGGCTGTGTGTGTACTGCCCCCGTCTGCTCCACAACAATAATGTAAAGGACTAGAACGAACCTCTAGAGCCACGCCACGCCTACGTGGCACTGCATGTCTACCCGTTCAGCACAAAACTACTTTATTATTTTTCACATTCACTTGTTTTGGAACATGTTGTGATGGCGCCAGGCATACAGCTTCACAGTTCATTTAAAGTAATGGCTCCCAAAATTACGTTAGAGCCCTGTGCTGTTCCACCATAAAAGTGCATATGTTCATGAATCAAAACACAGGAAAAAATAAAACCCCAAATCAATATACATTGTGTACATGAGCCCTTGGAAAAGACACTGTTCAGAACCACGGCACAAAATGGCGCCAGGCATAGACAGTTTCACTTTCATCCAAACTGTTTTTTACATCACTTGAAACATGACTTCACAAACGGACATATAGCAAAAAAAATCACACCCGTGTGAACTGAGTGGTGTAAGGTCTTATATAGCTTGTCTGACGTAATGAAATCATGTCTGATGTAATGACATCACACCCGGGTGAACAGGGTGAACATAGCAACCATGCTCATTTTTTCTGCACAGACTTTACAAAGCCAGTTGTAGGAGTGGTTTACACCACTCAAAAATATACCGGCTAGGGTTGTCCTGATCAGATCGGGTGATCGGAAATCGTTGCCGAACATGTGATTTTCAAATCATCACGGGGCATGGGGCTTGTTTAGGAAACGAACTAATCCAAAGTGTCACTGCATCATTACTGCTCTTCCACACTTTGACAATAGCACCCAGAGTCCAGAGCATAGTTAGTGTCACAGTGGATTTACTGTACAAATGCACTAGAGTTGGCGGGTAATCGTCTCTATTTTCAGATTGTCGCATAATGGTAAAACGTCGGTCTAAACATAAACTTGCTTCAGAGTTATGTCTCTCTCCAGTCCCCAAGCTCTTGCTGTTCCTGTTCATAGCCAGCACCTCACCAATATAGATGTGCATTTCCACTTTCTTCTATACTACTGTAAGTGACCACCCTGCCGAGGCTGCTCCGGAAACATTTGCATATGTGTATGTTCTATGTGATAATTTACAGTATGTAGACAGGCATGAAGCACAGTGAGCGGCGTGATATGTGGGGCATGTTGACAGAATGATGCTTGGACAGAAAGACTGGAGATGACCGTACAGTACACAGGACAGATAGGCAAGGCAAGGCAAGGCAATTTTATTTATATAGCACCTTTCATACACGAGGCAATTCAAAGTGCTTTACAGAAATAAAAAAATACAGAACAAGATGTACAGCTAGGAATAATAATAACCAGTAAGACGCCCTGAGGGCGAGAGGTGGCCTCGCCCTAAAACAACAGAGATTCTTAATACTGCACAGTTGAGAAGCATGAGTTAAACTATTAATCTGGTGTCAGTGAGGTCAGATGTAGAGTTGCTGGCCGACTCCATATATTCAGATCTAGTATGTCAAACCAGGGTTTGATGAGGTCAGTGTCGGGATCTTCATATATGGAGATCCAGGTGATGATAGTCGGCTCCACATATGGAGATCCATGTGTTGTACCAACTTGGTTAATTTGCGAGTGTGACTCACCCAGTGTGGCAACCACACTGGTTATCATGAGACTGATGTGTCACGATATGGCGATTGACATTGGCTTAATATTGATGACATCAGGGCACTCCATATATGGGCATTCCCAGCCGATGCCCTAATACATAACAATGTTATGCCCATATATGGATTTTTTTAATTAACGTTTTCAGGCCTGAAACAACAGAGCTTCTTAATACGGCACAGTTGAGAAGCACAAGTTAAACTATGGTGTCAGTGAGGTCAGATGTAGATTTGCTGGCTCCATATATGTAGGTGATGGTCCAGTCTTCTCCATGTATGGCTATCCAGGGTTTGATGAGGTCAGTGTTGTGTTCTTCATATACAGTATGGAGATCCAGGTGATGATAGTCAGCTCCACATATGGAGGGTGGGGGGTGGCGGAAGTTCCAGACCCACAGGAGCGCACCCAGGGTGCCGGCCCGATTCCGGCGAGCCGCCCCGCGTCCGAAACGGTTGAGAAATGACAGAGTTACCGTGTGGGGGTCCCTCTACTGTACTGTACTGTCACTGTACTGACCCACAGGAATGCACCCAGGGTGCCGGCCCGATTCTGGTGAGCCGCCCCGCGTCCGAAACGGTTGAGAAATGACAGAGTTACCGTGTGGGGGTCCCTCTACTGTGCCCTCTACTGTACGGTACTGTACTGTACTGTACTGGCACACATGAAATCACCATACAGTTAATATGTGCGTGTGTGTTTGTTTGTGTGTTAGGTTGCGCACAGGTGGTGAAAAACAACCATGCTGTTTTCGTGCTCAGACGCACCCAGCCAGCCAGCCAGCCAGCCAGCTACAGTACTCAGCCAGCCAGCCACACACATAGCTCCGTAAGGGAGTGGTTGCACCACTCAAAAAGTGTACATACTTGAAAGCCCTTCAACACCGTCGAGAGATGCTGGAGTAGTCGAAGAACAGGATTCTTATGGTCTTGCCCTGGACGTCCAGATGGGTATAGGGCCTTAGGCTCTGTTTAGCAGGTAGATGATGGCCATGATCATGGAGGTGGTGGAGAGCCTAAAACATGAAAAAAAGGAACAGAATAAGATTGGTAAAGATAAAAAGAAACAGAAGCAGGAGTAGCACCATATATTTCCATATACAAAAATCAGACCCGTCTGAAGTGAGTGGTACAAAAAAGTGGTAAGCTTGTATTCTGTGAATTTGTATGTTGTTTGCACATTTGGGGAAATGTTTCGCCTTTGATGACATGCCCAAAACATGGAGGCCAGGTTGATACTAGTACTAGTAATGAGGCCCTCCGTTGGCAGGGAACGATATTTCCCTCCTGCCGTTCCTTCACACTTCAGGCCCGTCCTTCTCCCCCTTTTCTCACCCCCATCCCAGAGCTCCCTCTTTTCTCTCTTTCTCTGTGGCTCGGAGACAGCGTTGGCAAAGTGTTGCCAGGATGCAGCAGATACACTTGCAGGGTTTTTTTGGCCAAGGGCCTTTCAGACCTGTTTATTATGCCCCATGTCCTTTCCCTAGCGATCCTACCTCAGCCAAAGTTGAGAAGTGTAGCTGGTGAAATCCAAAATGTCCAGCAACAGCTGTTGTTGGATGGCCAACGGAGGGCAGGGACGAATAGGGTGGTAGTTTGTGAGGCATGGTGGGCTTGTTGCATATACCGTCTTCTTTCAAAGATATTTGGATCATTGTTGATGAGTTTAGTGTTCCTTTTCTTATCGCAGGGTTACAGATACCCTGCGATACCCAGTCTTAAGGCAGGGCGTCCATTTGGCACTGTCCACATTGTGTCCCTGAATAGACACACAGAGAGCAGGCAGATAGATGTTAGATAAGGTAGAATAGACAATTTCTACTTTGTCTCACACACACGCACGCATGCATGCACAAACACACACAGTCACAATGTCAAGTGCAATAAAGGTATAGCATGTAAATTGGGTGAGGAGATTTGAGAACGGGTGTCTGAGCTTAAAACTTCAGTATGTGTCCATATTCCTGCCCAGGAAGTGTTATTTCCCCCATTCCGGTTAAGATTCAGTGTTGTCCCGTGGCACAATATGTTATTAAATGAATTAGATGCAGATAATGAGCATGAATAATTGACATTGGTCACTACACATTATGTGAAATTGCCACTTGCCCATTTCATGAAAATGAGCAAGGCTCATTTGTTTATTCTGTGAATAAATAATTCAATAGAATTGTCTCCTTCATCCATGCAGTGCCACTGCATGCCAGTGCATGGATGAAGGAGTCAATTCTATTTAATTATTTAGGGATATATTATAGGGATGGAGCTCGATAACCGATACACGAAAAACCTGATAACAAGCTTATTGAGTACCCGTTATCAATAAGCTTTGGGCTTATCAAGCCTGTTATTGAGCATAGTGTTATTGAGCATAGCCCATGATGTCATGTTAAAACAATCAAGACAAGAGGCGATCAAGAAATAAATGTAATCATCCATGCTGGCACAAACATGTCGGTCTAAAATTACACTTTTAAAGTGACGGTATACATATTAACCAGTTAACCGTTTCTTTAATATTATGTTATTGGTAAAAGCTTAATTGCCTTAAGTTCCATCTGTTAGAAAAGTACTGTATTTGAAGGCCCTAGTAAAAGATACTGGTTCTGTTCAGAATTCATGGTCGTCTCCCGTCTTTCCACAAAATAATAGAACATGCTCGGGGGGGGGGGGGCAAACTCCGTCTTTTAAAGTGAACACGTATGCTGGTACTGGGAACTGGGGTTTATGCTAACAGCTAGCAGTAGAGATAGAGTTAAGTGTCAGAGCGAAAATAGGAGGAGGCCTATTGTTGGGAATCCGGTCAAATGGTCCAAATGGTTAAATATGATTTTGTTTGGAAATATATTGAATAAAGTCCTGAGATTGAGGTTTACTTTACAGTCACTTCGAATGAAGTCCTTAGATTGAGGTTTGCTTTACAACCACTTCCTGGATATCAAATGCAGCAAAGTCATTATGTCACAACAATAGATTCAATCAGACAGAATTACAGGGTTAGCCAACAGAAGGGGGTTTCTTCCCCTGTAGTGTTTGCCAAGTCCCAGGGAAATGGTCATGTGGCTCGCTGGTAACGCTGCCTATTGCAAGGAGAAACTGATTAATAAGCAACACAGATAGTGACTTCAGACCGCAGCCATTCACCAGGTTGTTGTGTCTGAGGAATGCTGCCTCCTCGACAATGCCAGAGCTTGCACTCTGCAACAATCATTTGTAAGCAGTGATTGTAACAAAGCAATGTTAGAAATACTGGTCTATCGCGTATGCATGTCCGTTGGGATGAGGGAATGTCAAAGGCTGTTCAATAGAACGGGCATGACGTTTTCAAAATACTGCTGCAGTTTTGACTATGACACACAATCTAATTAAAAGTGTAGAAGTACCAAACTGAAATAATTTGCTGGGAGGATTAGATACTGAGTTGCTTGGAATTTCAAAGTATGCTCTCCTGGAGTAGGTACATGAATTATAAATCGCTATGGTGTTTGGACATTTGAAGCATTTAACATCTAGATATTCTTTGTATATTCTCTTTATTCATAATTACATAATTACACACAATCATAATGCAAATATTGAATAAACAAGGGATTGCACAGAAGAAAGGCCAAGAGTCAGAAGGCGTATGCAGGCATTGACCTCTCTAACAAATCATTAAACAGAATGCATTAATACATAAAGCTGCAATCCATACACAAGACACAGCAAGCATATATATAATAATATTCTAACAAAACAAACCCTAGCAAAACAAATATATGAAGGATTAATACAGGGAGCGTGGGAGTGTGTGTGGGCACATATGCTTGGATGGAATATGCATGAGACTGAGTTGTAGTTTTTAGACTATTAGAGTGAATCCCAACTAAACCAATGTACTTTTTGTCTTGCACATTCAGCTGTCTTCTTGCACTGCCTATTAAAGGATGCCAGTGTTTTTTTGTTCTGCACATTTGGTTCTACCAACGTAATCCATGTATTGGTTAAATTAAAAAAAGAATACGTTTAATACTGTAGCTAAATAGACAAAGTGCTGCAATAAGGCAAACATACTGTACTTCCGTCATCACTACTGGGCTTATTCAAAAGCATTGAACAAAGACATCAGGTTGGTTTTTGGCACTTGTTGCATTTCATTTTTATAGGTTATTGACGTCTCTCCCCGGGCTGCGTGTACAGCTGAGTGGAGGGATGCAGAGTGGTTCAGACTAGTCGGAGTATAGAAGAGTAGATTTCCTCAGAGAAATATTTGGAAACACTATTCAGCTCTGTGACAAGTCATACTGTCAGACTTCCCCCACTCAAGATGTGGAACATTACCTATTTCTTGTGTACAGTCACGAACTGTCCTTTAACTAACTCACGGTTTGACTCTTATTTTATCTTCAAGAAGTTATATGAAATATGTATTTTTTTTGTTATGTCAGAACCTAGAACATTTATCAGAAAGAAAATTGTAGATCCACAATTTTTGCAAATAAAAAAAATCAGACCTGTCTGAATTGAGTGGTGCAAACCGTGCAACAGCGCCCCTTTTTGGTACCCTAAACATACATACATAGGGACACCAACAACAGGGACGGACAAAGATGGGCATTGGAGTGGCTGCACCCTATGGTTGCACCACTCAAAAATAAATAGCGGACAAGAAAATTCATATAACGTCACTTAATAATAATAATAATAATAATAAAACTTTATTTGTATAGCACCTTTCATGACATGAAATGCAGCTCAAAGTGCTTTACACAGCAATGGAGAAAGAAAAAACAAAAGCAAGGCATAACATTAAAAATCACACCCGTGTGAACTGAGTGGTGTAAGGTCTTATATAGACTGATCAGCTGTGGTCTGACGTAATGTCTGACGTAATGAAATCACACCCGTGTGAACTGGGTGACCATAGCAACCATGCTCATTTTTTTTGGTACGGACAGACACGTAAACTAACAAAGCCAGTTGTAGGAGTTGTTTACACCACTCAAAAACTAGAAAAAGTGCCCCTCAGGGCACAGGTCTCCACCAGGGCAGGTCAGGTTGTGGCCTCCTGGTGGCGCTATAATAGGCCAATGTGAAAAGGGTGCCATTTCTTCATACGCCTTTGATGGCAATTGGATGATTTGAGGCATTTTGTTCCAAAAATGTGTTTTGCAAAAATCAACCTGTTGGTGGCGCTATAACAGGCCAATGTGAAAAGGGTGGGATATATTCCTCAGCCTAGTAAGAAAATGTGTGAAAGATTTCACGTAAATTGCACGCTGCGTTCATGATTTGAGGCTTTTGTTCAAAACGGGGCAATCTTGCAAACTGTGAAAGCCAATTATAGCCAATTAGGATGGAATATGAAATATCGGACTGATCCGACTTGCGCACATGACCATAGAGATACTGTGTAACGATTTTTGGACAGAATCTGGAGGAGTAATATCAAAAAATGTGTTTTACAAAAGTCGGCCTCCTGGTGGCGCTATAAAAGGCAGATGCGGAAAATGCAGGTCAAAGGTTTGTCCTTGGCCTCTAGGGAGTGTGCATGCAACGTTTCACGCAGATGGGTGCAGTTTTAGGTAAAACATGTGAAAAGCTGCCTCATGGTGGCGCTATAACAGGCCGTTCTGGAAAATGTGGGGCAGAGGTTCATCGTTGGCATCCAGGGAGTGTGTGTGCAAAGTTTGGCATCGACCGGGTTAACGGTGCCGGAGATTAGCTGGTAACAGACGGACGGAAGGACGGACACACACACACACGGACGGAGTGCAAAACATACTCTCTCCCCATGCCTTCGGCCTGGTGGAGACAATAATAGCAGTAATGCAATACAGTGAGGACATGAATAACAAAAAAATGAAAAGATCAATTAAAAGCAAGAGTGTAGAAGTGGGTCTTGAGCTGTGCTTTAAAAATGTCTACAGAGGCTGCCTGTCGAAGGTACAGTGGGAGTTTGTTCCACGCCGTCGGCCCGTAGAAGCAAAAAGCTGCTTCCCCGTATTTTTTAGCAGCAGGCCAGCAGTGGAAGACCTTAGGGGGCGGTTTGGGACATATTTAGGCAGGCAGTCATGTAGGTATGAAGGTCCGAGACCATTGAGAGCTTTATAAACAAGTAAAAGAATTTTAAAATCAATCCTAAAAACAACCGGAAGCCAGTACATGTAGATGGACAGGCATGGATTGAGAATGCACTCAGTGTTGATCTGAAATTAGATTCATCTTGGGAAAATAATGCATAAACTAGAAAAAGTGCCCTTCTGGGCACAGGTCTCCACCAGGAGGATAGGACTGTGTGAGATGTTTGGCAAAATGTTTAGGATTAATATAAACATGTTTTTGAGGCATTTTTTTCCAAAAATGTGTTTTGCAAAAATCAACCTGTTGATGGCGCTATAACAGGCCAATGTGAAAAGGGTGGGATATATTCCTCAGCCTAGTAAGAAAATGTGTGAAAGATTTCACGTAAATTGCATGCTGCGTTCATGATTTGAGGCTTTTGTTCAAAACGGGGCAATCTTGCAAACTGTGAAAGCTAATTATAGGCAATTAGGATGGAATATGAAATATCGGACAGATCCGACTTGAGCACATGACCATAGAGATAGTGTGTAACGATTTGTGAATCTGGAGGAGTAATATCAAAAAATGTGTTTTACAAAAGTCGGCCTCCTGGTGGCGCTATAAAAGGCAGATGCGGAAAATGCAGGTCAACGGTTTGTCCTTGGCCTCTAGGGAGTGTGCATGCAACGTTTCACGCAGATCGGTGCAGTTTTAGGTAAACATTGTGAAAAGCTGCCTCATGGTGGCGCTATAACAGGCCGTTCTGGAAAATGTGGGGCAGAGGTTCATCGTTGGCATCCAGGGAGTGTGTGTGCAAAGTTTGGCATCGACCGGGTTAACGGTGCCGGAGATTAGCTGGTAACAGACGGACGGAAGGACACACACACGGACACACACACGGACGGAGTGCAAAACATACTCTCTCCCCATGCCTTCGGCCTGGTGGAGACAATAAAAGAGTTTAGGTTCAATAGTTCAAACACTAGGGGGTGGCAATTACCACCCCCTGAGACTCCAAATGACGCCTCTGTCAACTATTACAGAAATCTATAATATATTATATCCTGGATTTCAGTAGTGGCGGGTGATAAACTTGGCATTCTCAATTACTTTTCTTTTTGTTTTCATTACATTAGGGTAGGATGGGATGGGATGAAGTATTTGATAGCATTTGACAACAGATATCTGGCTGCGTACTGATGATGATGGTAAAACATTATAATGAGAAGTGTACGACGTACAGCTGAAGAAATGTGGTGAATGCAAGCAGAGGTCATGGGAGAGAAAAATGGAACAGGAACAACCATGCTCAGCATGGAAGCAGCCAAGCAGCTGCCATGAACACAGTGAAAGATGGTGTTTGTGTTTCAATTGTCTGCTTGTACAAACAGAACTGAGGTCACTGGGTTTCAGTGAATTTCATAAGGGACTGATTTTTTTCATTTCTTTACCCCCAGCTTGATTTACTCATGGTATGTTGATTTAGCATAGTTTGCCTGTTTTCAGAAATACCTGACTTCATTCATTACGGTTGCAGATATTCACACTTGGGGACTGAATCGGAACATCAGTAGTTGGCAATTTTGATAGAAGTTAGAGCTATTTTGTAGAGTGTGGAGGGAGTATTACACACACAATTGTTTTTTAAAATAATATAGAAGAGTAGGGAGACTAGGGAAATCAGAGCAGAGGTATCAGGACATGCAACACAGATCTGCAGCCGTAATCAAAACATGGACGCTATGGTTATGTCACGTGGTCAACTCTACGTATTGTATGGTCACGTGTCATGACACATTATAAAATGCTAAATGGTACATTTATATAGCGCCTTTATCCAAGGTGCTTTACATAGATTGTACATTACATTAACCCATTCACACACACATTCATACACCGATGGCGGCGGAAACCATGCAAGGCACCAACCAGCACATCAGGAGCAATTAGGGGTTCAGAGTACTTGTACTTGTTGGCCAGTTTGTGACACAACTCTGCTGAGATTTTGGAATAAATGCCTTTATGGTTATCTTTTTCATTTCCATTTACAGATATTGTGATATATCGTTGATGAAATCTCTTGCAATATATTGAATATCGCAATATATCAAATATCCTATTTTATATTATTATCGAGGGCCTAATTTTATACCCACAGATATCAGATTGTGAGGTACCCATATCCTCCCACCCCTAATGTGTATGTCTGTTTGACAGCTCAATAGTTAAAGCTGTTCCCTGCATTGGTTGCCTATACATTCTAGAATAGATTTTAAAATTATTTTACTTGTTTTTAAAACATTAAACGGAAATGCATCTGCCTATTTCTCAGAAATGCTTCCTAAGTATGTGCCCGGCAGACCCCTTAGATCCTCTAGTGCTGGTCTCCTAGAGATTCCAGAGACCCCTAAAATAAACAAATATGCCCCTGTGCTGTGGAACAGCCTGCCGAGGGATCTACGGTTCTCTGAATCTGTGGACATTTTTAAACACAATCTTAAGACACACCTTTTACTTAGATCATTGCATTGCTTTAGTTGCTCCTTTGGTTTTTGAGTGGTGTAAACCACTCCTACGACTGGCTTTGTTAGTTTACGTGTCTGTCTGTCTGTCTGTCTGTCTGTTCGTACCAAAAAATGAGCATGGTCACCCAGTTCACACGGGTGTGATTTCATTACGTCGGACATTACGTCAGACCACAGCTGATCAGTCTATATAAGACCTTACACCAATCACACGGGTGTGATTATTACTATTACTATGTAGTTGATGCTTTCTTGTTGTAATTTGCTCTTTCTGTGAAGCACTTTGAACTAGTGCTGCCAGAATTGGCCAAAAATGACATTCGAATATTCCTTTTAAAACACCACATGGATTCGAACGAATTTCGAATGTATATGATTTAATATGAATATGATATGAATATCGCAGCCTAATATGCTGTAAAACGTTCTCTTTCTTTATCTATATGGTCCGGTCCTGTATGGGACGCGGTTGGTGCTGAGAAATGCGCTCTCTTGAGTCTTGTGAGATCAAATTAATGATTCATAATTATCTTAATAGCCCAATTTTTGTATATATTTTGTATATGTTTTAGTTTACGTGGCACAGTCTCGCCAGAACTCACACATTAATTTTTTTTATTTGAATCTTAATTTAACATTTTCGATTATTCTTTTATTTTTTACATTCGAATATTCATTCGAATATGGAATATTCGTTGGCAGCACTACTTTGAACAACACTCATTGTCTGAAATGTGCTATCTAAATAACGATTGATTGATTGTTTGATTCTTATGTTTATCTTGAATGAACAGTGTGACAAATCACCTCAATGATGCAACACAAGACAGAGAGGTTCATGAAGCCGAGGCCCACGTCTCCCCGATTGTAATGAGTAATAATAATAATGGCAGGAGTGTCACCACCTACTGGTATTAATGAAAGATCTTTCATTAAGAGGGGCAGAGCCGTGTTTGTGGGATGCCGACTGCATAATATATGGTATGTTCGTCAGGTGCCATGTGATATAGCACCTGACGAAGCCGTCGTGCAGGGAAAAAATGAAATTAAGTTTTAAGTCTTGTCCATCGCCATTGGAGTGTGCGATCCCTTCCTGAGAGAAGCAGTGGGATGTTTGCAGTCTTTTACACATACATACATACATACATACATACTGTATGGACAAACACTCCCCAGGGCTCTGATATCTCCTGTCCATGTTCTTCCTCATCGGTTCTGTTTCAACCCCTATATTGCATCATAGAAGTGCTTAAGGGGGTGGTTAAAGTTACACAGGCTCTATCGATCTGTTATCATTAAAGTCATCAATCACAGGGCCACTGGAATGACGCTGATAACCCCGGCAGGCTCAGGCCTGCCATGTCAGGGTTTAATAATTTACGCTTTCATATCGCAATAACATTGGCTTGCACTGAAAAGGCTCCATCTCCTGTGATTGTAAACCAACTAAATTGCAGAGGGCAGCCTATATATTATGACAATTAAATCATGTAAACATAACCAACAGAGTTATGAGCTGCACAGCTTTTGCAACTCGTCTGTCCAGACTGACCTGCCATAGGTGGTTGAATAAAGAGTTAAAACATTACTGACGTCTATATTCTTAATGAACGTTCCTGCTCAAGAGGCTCAACTATTTCCTATTAACACACTCACAGATTGCAAGCACAAAG
This sequence comes from Electrona antarctica, assembly GCF_951216825.1. NCBI lineage: Eukaryota > Metazoa > Chordata > Actinopteri > Myctophiformes > Myctophidae > Electrona > Electrona antarctica. The sequence goes on from NC_136789.1 coordinate 14,825,822, forward strand.
GCCTTAGCCAGGGGGCTTCCAGCACAATCAATGATAGCACTAATTGAAATATTATCTCTTTTGCTGCACACAAATGCCCCGGCAAGCCCCCAATAATTACAGCAAGATTATTACTCAGACCATGTACTTGCTAACTAACTCCGCCATCTGCTCCAAAGCCATGATGAAACTATAATGATGAAGTGGGCTGGGTCCCAATTATAAGACACCTTCTCACAGTAAATGAGGTTGCAGAGACTGACTCGCTTCTTTATCTCAGTATCGATCTCATCCTGACAGGTGATGCCATGTCTGCTTGGTTTAGGTGTGTAGCAGCCTATACACTACACACATAGCATTTACCAATATATATTGTATACGGTGAGTGGAGAGAATGAATCACTCAAACGTTGGAGAATGTATATATTCACCCAGCGAAGTGCAACCAATGCACTCCACAGTAAAACAATTAAAACGAAAGGAAAATTAGAGAGAGGAGGAACATTCGCATTTTAATGTGAAGAAACAATACATTAAAAATTATAATGAATTAAAACAGCAATGCAGAAGGTGGGCAAAAGCGATGCTTAAATTGTGTGTCTTGAGATTTCTTCAGATTAAACCCACAGATACTCCGGTAGCTGTTTTTTCCAAAGGTTAGGACGGTTAGGACGATAATAGCCAAAAGCTGCCTCTTCATGCCTTTTTGTTCTAGCCTTTGGAACAGTTAAAAGACCAGTGTCAGCATCTTAAAAAAGCATCTCAGATAAATATGCAGGAGCATTGCCATTTTAGTGATTTAAAACCCAATGGAAAAGACTCTTAACCCTTAGAAGATGAAAGACGCCAATTGGCGTCTTCATCAGAATTCCGTAAATGATCAATGACGCCAATTGGCGTCTTCGCCGTTTTTGATTAATCTAAACATATTAATATGCTCCGAAGCGCTGTTTAAATTCCTGAGCTTATATTCCAACTACATTACCCAGAAAACCCGTGTCACGTGACACACGTGTACGTGTTGCCATTGGAAGCTGGTCCCACCCCCTGTAAACAGTGGGGGCAGAGGGAGTCTTCATAGTTTTCATTGTTTTGCCTGTTTACCCGTCTCGCCCGAGCGATTTTCTAGCAGAAAAAGTTGAAAGCAGTACTATTTATTTGAGCGAGTTTTGTGGTAGTAGTATTGATCCATACGCGTCCCAGTCGCCTTCTCCAGGCGGAGTAGCCCTGGTCCAGTGCTTACAGCGAGACTCGCTGCTCCCTCCCTCCTTTTTTCATTGTCTCCCCATCGTCGTCCGATGAGCTATACCGGGAAACCATTGAAGAAGACGATCAACCCGGAATGTTTTGAGGTAATCTTATTGTAGATCCTTCTATAGTGATCAGAAATCATAAGATGATCGCTACAAATAGATGCTTGGATAATTACTACTACTAGTCAGATCATGACGCCAGAATGACTCACCACGATGGCCCCCAGCCATTAGCCAGCACCAAAGGTGCTGGCTAATGGTGTCGATCGGTTGGTCGGTGCAGTACAAATGTATCGTAGCAGGCATGCACGCATGGCAGTACAAGTATTTTATATTGTAGCGTGCCTTATAGGCGATCTGATCTTTAGAGTAATGTTCGCTCCTTTTATTTACTGTCTACAAAGACGGAGAACAAACATGCATCGTTTACTGAAGCAACGCGTGGTTGTTGATGACCTTGCTACAAGGATCGGAGGGGGGACGGGGAGTGAAGCTAACAGTAGCGTATTATATAAGATCTGTATGACGTTTCATTGACGTCTGAGCTTGCATGATAATCGCATTCATTGAATATTGTATACTATCATGATTGTACATTGTTTAGTGTATCTCCGTGTGATGATGATGATGATGACGATGATGTCAGATAGCCTACGTCCCCCCCCCCCCCCAACTGGCTATTGGCCGGGCTGACTACAGCTAAATGTTTATTTTTATATATTTAGAACTGGCATCAGATGAGGAGGAGGAGGAGGATGATGATGATGATGAAGACGAAGAGTCAAGACTGCGATGGAGTTCTCCGACACTGAACCGGATGCATTCATTCATTTCAGTTGTTGTTTTTTTTAAATTTAGCCTACACACACACACACACCGTCAAGAACAACTGGAATGCAGTGGTTTGGGGACACTGGGGAGTTTGGGGACAACTGTTTTGTATGTAGGCCTATTTATTTTCTGTAATATTTATTATAATTGTATTATGTTAGTAGTCATAAAAAATAAAAGACGCTTTTACAATGAGTTAGACCTGTCATGGCTATTTTGTTCACTATTCTGAGGTTTATGGTTTGACTAAGCGAGTTTCAACTGTGATTTACTCTGTAACGGTAGATGGTAAGAACCCAATTTTTTGTTATAATACAGTATACATTCAAGTCTATATTTTGATACATATCATGGGCACAAAGTCATATCAAAACAATGTCCTTGGATGTGTTTTTTTATCAAAACTGTTTCTTCACAACAGGTTTTTGAGATACATGCATGAATAGACAAGGTACTGGTAAGACTATGTAAACATGGTATATATCAAAATGTGCGTTAGAATGTCTAATTTTACCCCAAAAAAGAATTGAGTTTATATGATGTTCCATTTCAGAGCTAGGGGGACTTTTAGCTGGATAGGTCAGATTGATCATGACTGACCATGCTATTTATAGATGGCAAAATATCTACAGTGGTACATGTGAGAAACTTTTTATTTTATTTCAATTGAACTAGACAACTCACCCTTTAAAATGAGATATTGCATGGCTATGTACGCCCAGCAGAAAAACAGTTATTTAGAAAATAAAACTTCAACCGGGCATAACTTTTTTTGTTGTCCTAGAAACACTACCCAGTGTAAATGCAGGCTCTTTTAAATGGCTTCCAACACAAAAACTAAACATTTTATCAACTCAGTTCATTTTTTTCCTGGAAGCAGACAAGCCAAGCTTTCTCTGAAGGTCTTAAGTTGTCACACATTCACAACAGAGAATTTTCAATAAATCATTCAAAAACGCCATTCTGCCATAGAGAAGTCTAAAAACTATATAGAAATCCATGAAACTCTCAAAGAGTTAAAGTCGATTCCAAAAAGAACAACTGCACCTACCGTATGTGCACACTTATTGGAATAGGAGCTTTTGGCAAATGAAGATATGTAGAAGGATGACAGCAGCAGATATAGTACAGGCAGGCAGACCATAGAATTCTCACATCGTGGGAAAGTCACCGGTGAAATGGAAAAAGAAACCAAAAAGAAAGAATTGAAAACATTAGTTATAGCTATTTTATATTAGTAACCTGCTTAATCTGTTGATAATGAAGCAGTGTAAATGGTAAATGGTGCATTTATATAGCGCCTTTATCCAAGGCGCTTTACATAGATTGTGCATTACATTCACCCATTCACACACACATTCATACACCGATGGCGGCGGAAGCCATGCAAGGTACCAACCAGCACATCGGGAGCAATTTGGGGTTCAGTGTCTTGCCCAAGGACACTTCGACATGTAGACAGGAGGAGCCGGGATTCGAACCACCGACCCATGGATCATTGGATGACCTGCTCTACCTCTTGAGCCACAGTCTGTAGCATTCTGGCCTCTTAGTCTTAACTGTTAACTACTTGAAAACGTTTCTTTCTTCATCATTGGTTTATTTACGGGACAGTGCACATTAATGAACATTTTAATCAATTCACATGATTGCATGTAAATGACATATTTAGCTAGAAGCTCATTTCCATCCGTAGTGCCACATGCAAATACACCAGAGTCAGTGGCGCCGTCGGGACATAAAAAGTGCGGGGACAATATTCGAGATAGAGTTGAGACTAGAGAGCAACTGCAGTTACTGCAGTTTCAATGGTATCTCAAAACAGCCTATAAAAATAAATTGTATCGGCCTAAACGGAAGGAATGTGCTCCAATATTGTTCTGCTGGTGAAATGGAGTATATAGAGAGAATGGTCATTGTGGCGAGAGGCAAGAATGCAGCGGCAGCCAATACACAACTACGATTGCGCAACAAAATGGGACCGGTGCTAGAGAGACCACCAGCGCCAGTCGGGAAAAATAAATAAATTGACCAGTCATTCCCTAATAGTGCGGGGACATTCAGACCCAAATGACTCCCTCTCCGATGCCTATGACCATAGTGACAACATGACAAATAGAGAAAAACAACATAACACATTAAAATCACACCTGTGTGAACTGAGCGGTGCAACTGTACTTTTATCGTGATAGTTCCTGTTTCTTTCTGTTTATCTATATATTCTGTTTATGCCTGGTGGGCATGGCCATGGCATCACTGATTTCCACAGGTAGGCCTAATTCAGTACATTTGGATATGTTTTCCGTCTGTAGTCCATATTACACAACTCCTACTGATTATTAACCCAGTCTGTGTTTGTTCACGCTTGTGCGTGTGGGCATGCATGTGCGACAGGCATGCGTGACTATGTGTGTTGTTGTGGCTCTTTTGTTGGTTCCAAACATTTCCACATTGCCAACAAACCCACTGATGCACCCAGAGACTTTGGATGTACGCAGATCAAATAAACAGATTGTCCACAGGTTCAATGTCATTTTTGGTTGCATTTACTTTCCTTTCAAAGTGCAGTGATACATTACAAACAGGCACATTCTCTCTTCCTTATGGCATGATCTCTGTGCTGTGCTGTCTTTCTCTCTCTCTCTCTGTCTGTCTGGTAAAAACTGGTTTGTCCACCAGGTGCATGCCGCTCCCCAATCACCCAGGACTACATATGCTCTCCATCAATCAATTAGGCCTGGGGAGGCGTGCCCTTGGTGTCCAAACAGTGATTCAAATACATAATAACCCATCAAACCAATACCCAATATGCCAAATAATAACTACAACAATTGTGATAATAATAATAATAAATAGACATACAAAACAGTGAGGATGGCTTCTACATGTGTGCTTAAACATGGTTGTGCCAGCGAGCAAGCAGGCCGTCTATTATCTCAATGGAGACCAAGTTCAAATCCGAGGTAGAAGAGGAAAGTTACATAGTGCTGCTTTAATATGATAAAAAGCTGTTTACCTAACTCGTTTAGGTGAATCATGCCGCGATTCATTCTCATTTCTTGAGATTCAAGAGGCGTAAGACAAACTTTGCTGAATTGAATGTACTGTCATCCATAAAGCATGCTTGTAATAATGAACACTGTGGAAAAGACAGTTTTATTGTCAAGGATAGTGCTTTTAAAATGCACGGAACCTTTGGCTGAGATTTTTATGTTCTTCCTTGTGAAAATTATGTTGGCATCAATGGTATTATATATAGGCTAGATGTGTTCTGTGCATTGTTGAAAGCAGAGTGCTTATGAACACTTGGCATTTCTGTGTGACTGTTGATTTCTAGACTTCATTCACATCTAACCTCGTGTCACCAGGCTTTCCACCTTAAGCCTGGTCTGTAGCCAATTTGTAAATTGCCATGTGATCCGGTCTAGACCGGATGGTAAAATAAAATAAAAAACCATCTTATTCCCGTTTCTGGCTTTTTCGACATCGCTTTGTTTTGATCCCCTTGTTTGTTTTAGTCTCGCCAGTCGCTACGAATTGTAATAAAATATGGCTTTTATTGGCTACGATGCCTGATGACTACAAATCAGTGACTACAACATTACGTAGTAAGTTACCATCCGCTCCCGACCGGATCATAAACCTGAAAAGGAAAGCTTCCCAGGCTAATTCACATCCAAAGCCTCTACAAAGCTATTTGCATTACTCAGATGTGTCCATGCTCATTACATTTCATGGAAGCTTATGGAAGCCCCCATATAATTAATGCTTAACGCTTGAGTGGCAATCTTAATAGTCTTTTAAATGGTCAATACAGAAATGAATGTTTCTCATTAATCACAATTTCATTGCTATGATTTCTCCAAAGTCGTTTTCTTAGCTTGGGTATAAGACATCATTCATTTAGGCCAAAAAGCCTTTGTCCCAAATTGAGAAATCGCTTTTTTCCTTCCCATAATAATGTGACAATTGTTTGGCAATCACAATTATAAAACACATTGTTTTATACAAAAACATTAGCTCAGTTTTAGTATGAAGATTTGTTTTAATCATCCAGACATTCTAAATGAGCCAAAACATTGCAAATGAGGAGAGCAATTAAATTTTTGATTGAACTTTTCCAGATACTTTCTGATTCTGCTTTGTTCTAAAAGCTCCACATTCAATAAAGAGTCAGAGATGCATGTGTGAAATGGTCATTATTCCATAACACCAGACATGGAAATAAAGAACAAATGACAACTCGAACTGGGTAGAAGGACAATTAAAAGTCCCCTCCCTTTTCTATTGTCTCATTTTATGTGATTGGCCATCCACATGCGAATTAGAAAATATATGTAGTCAGTCAGCCACTTCTTGTAGAAATATTCATGCATGCAACGGTTGTCCACCCATTCTGGTCCTGCCTGCACGTTTGGCAAACCAAGGTGACCTGGCATGGCCAAAGGACCTTTGACAGGAAATGCTGTTCTCTTGCCAACTACACTGCCCTTGCAAAATGTGTTTATGCTGTTCCTGTCATCATTCCTAACAACAAAATGTCATTGAAACAACTGCTCTCACCCGGAAAGTGTTTCAGTCATACAGTACTTACGCTGATTCAACATTATGGACAATTCCTCCCATGGAATGTTAAAGATTCTGGAAACATATACACTATACTGTAACGTATGTTGTTTTGCAGGCAGCTTTGCCCTGACTTTGTTCATCGGGGAACCATGAGCCCCTGAGTTAAGACCCCTCACGATTGCACACGGTGGTGCAAACACTTATTATCTACAAATTAGAAGAGGTATAAAATAAATGCAAATCAAATTACATCATGCGAGAAAGATTTAGTGAGTCACTCTGGGAAGAGATTACTGTGGACAAAACAAAAAGATGAGTAGACCGCTGGTTCTCAATGTGGATGATTGAGGGCGTTCCAGTGGTCTGTCTTTTACAGTGTAGAGATTTAATACATGTGTAAAATGCTCTTCATCAGACTGGACTTTGGACAAAGAGTAGACCTATTCATATATAGGCCATATTGGTGTAATGAAACCACATTGCTTGGCAGCAGACTTTTGTGTTTTTGTCTTATGTACTTATGTACTATGTCAGGCACAGTGTTGTTTTTAATCTTAGATGCGCATAAGCATTACTGTTGACTACAGCAGGACAGATACCGTATTTTTGGGTCCTAGCCAACTTATTACCAATGTTTCAAACACATTTTTGTTTTGTTTCAAAAAGACCAAGATCAATTTGAAAGACTTAGATATTTAACTGATAAAACAAAAAAAACACTTTGATTTATTTAACGACTTAATCTGTATTCAAAATGTTTCATATCCGCAACTAATAGATCTATTTTTGGCCTGTGACACCGTTGTATGACAAAGTATAAATTGTGCTTAATAATCAGTATGAGTTGGGTCTGTGCCATGTGACCATCAATTGTCAAATTAGACAAGACAAATTACACAAGAAGTTGACATGTCAGCTGTTATTTTCTTTTCACGCTCGCTGTATCCATAATTCATAATATTAACATAACCTGGATGCATATACTGTATGCAGCTGCACCTTTATAATATCTTTTAGGTTAAGGCAGGCAACGCATATTTTCATGTGAAACTAGTGTAGTTAATCCTATTCTGTCATTTTTGTCCTGAGGTATTTTCTTTATTTATTTGTGTCGAGGGGCTTGTCAGGGAGCCGTGTCAGGCTGTAATGATTGCAAAAACAAAAATATTGATCACAACTGGCTTATGGTGATGTGACTGATGTCTGTTACGACCCCCTTCATCTAGGCTAGGGCAAAGGATTGTAGACATTTTTCATATCAAGACAAATTACACCTACATTTATCTGCATATCATACAGACATATTTAATGTAAATGTAAGTGAGGAATGGCAGGCGCTGAGATGATAAAATCATTGTGATATATAGCACAACTTAATTGCTCAGCTTCGTTCAACTTGTTTTGGTATGAAAGAACCAACAATTTACATCAACAAAGTGTGTGTTGCTTTCATTGAAGATTGGCATGACAACGTTTCTAGTCCTTTCAGGATCCAGGGCTCGTCTTAATATTTGTGTTTTCTGTGTATTCATCTCTGTCAAGTATGTATGTGGGGCATCACACACCCCATGATATGATAACTTATGTTATTATCTTTTAACCGTGATACAATGTTTACAAAAATCAGACCCAGGCCAGTCTGGTGCATCTCAGAGGCAGGGCAGGTTACAGGAGACAGCAACTCAGACAGTTTAAGCCCTTATTTTATTATCAGGGTGCAAGTAAAAAAGCGACAACATTTCGATGTATCAGTCACATCTTTGTCACGTCACACACATTGCTGCGTGTAGGAGTGGTTAACACCACTCAAAAACTCATCTTTTCACCATGATCATGTAAGATAACTGAATTTATATATATATATATATATATATGCCCCGAGCTGAATTAAAACAGGTGCACTGTTTAGAAAGGCCAATTTGCTCGTCCACATATGACGTAAATTCTCCATTCATTGTCAATGGCATAATGTTTGTGTTAGGACAAAATAGACGATTTGTTCAGACACATGACATTAATTCTCCTTTCATTGTCAAAGGCAAATGTGACACGAGTTAAGGACAAAAAGCTGTATATAGGAGAGGCCCCTCAAAAATAGTTTACTGTTAGATTTTGTTTCATCTGTGTCTTTGTTTCTGGCTGATTACAGAGCAGTTTATTTGCTGAAGGGTTCTGTTCATTCCTCAGTGTTTGGCAGTAGAGGTCGTTGTGGCTCCTTTTCATGGGTTCATGGAGGAAGGTGGAGGCGCAGGGTTGGACAATAGTCTTTTATTAACTGTTGCAGTAAATGCAGATTTGCACAGGCTGTCCATTTTGGAGAGATTTCCTACACCTTGATTGTGATGTCATAGTATGACATCATCACTATGACATCACCATGACGGCAGAGATCCACATAGAAGCCATGCGTCTCTCTGTCCATCTCTGAGCAGCTCATCTCAGACAGCACTGGACTGATCACTGCGAAACCTTGCACATGTGTACACTCCCAGCAGACTCTAGAAGAACCTCAGTCCCAATATATATATTTATTTATTTAATCTGCCTCATGAGGACGTTAAGGCCTATTCACCTTTTGGTCTACGCACTCACAGAATCCTGGCCTTTTTATTATGATTCAGATACCTTTACAGTATTTGCCATTGTGTATACACACACAGGAATTTGTTTTGTGTGCATTCAATTCTTTTTTCACAAAAAACACAAAGACCAACAGACGCAAAACGTGCAAGGAAAATAAATATAGTTCATAGTGCATCAATGTTACTTGTGTCAAAGTGCCGGTGTCACTAGGGGGCAGGGGTGGAAGGGAAGTCAGAGTCATTGAGCAGCCTGGCAGCTGAGGGGGAAAAAACGTTGTCTTTGGTGGGCTTTAGTAGCCTTCGGCAGCCGCAACCTTATCCCGGAAGGGAGCAGAGCATGGCCAGGGTGGCCTCCTTACTTGCTCTCCTCAGCGCCCTGGAATCGTGCAGGGACTTGATGGAAAAACATGAGAGCGTGTTTTACGGCGAGCATTCCGGATACTGTACCATGCAGCCCATTGTACTGTATGTGCTGTGCCTGTGTAGCCCACTGTATAGTGCTGTGTAGCCCACTGTATAGTGCTGTGAATCCCACTGTATGCGCATGACTAGCCTTGGAAACAGATTGGTATCCAGCTCCAAAACTTTCAATCTGTCCACTTATTTTCTAGCTCACTGGTTCTCAAAGTCGGAGGTCCTTAAGGACTGCCACCCCAATAGCAGCTTTTCAGTGCCTTCTGCCAGCTCTATTCATATTTTTAATTCATCATTTTAATGCCAATAGAAAATTCCGTGATATAGACACTATATCTCATTTTCACGGGGCAATCATATAGTATTAGACACCCAGTCCTGATGGTGGCGGTAACTTCACCATTATGCAGATTTTGACCGAATAGAGCGAATCTGGCGTCGTCATTTCCGGTTAAACGGAACATCAACATCCGCTATCTTTCTGCACTGTGTTACACAGTCATCTGTCCCCGATGCTATGCGATCATCGTTTATTATTATTATATTTTTATAATTTTTATCCTACGATTTTGTAACCCATTTTTCATGCTCTACACACCCTCCACCAGCCTAGTCCCCATATGGGGGACATGGGGAGAGCAACGGACTTGAACTCATGCTTCCTTCATGCCTGAGTGTCCAAGTTGCTCCTTTACACCTGACAGGGGGGAGTTTCCCTGGTTGGACGTAGCGCGTGGAAGGAACACGTTATTCCAACCAGTTCCTTTCCCCTCCATCAGGCGCCCCGGCTGGCCAGGGGGAGGTAGTTTAGAGACCAGGATTACTGCATGTTACTGTGCCACCGTGCCCCTCCATCGTTTATTTTTATATCCAAGTCAAATTAAGCTCTAATCAAGCCCCTAATGTCTCATTTTACGCAGCTATGCACATAAAGACAGCGCGCGTGTGTGCGCGACCTTGCATGCGAGGATTTCGGACGGTTTGAGGTAGAGGACATTGGCCGTTAGCCAAACATGCTAAAAGTTGCTACATTATTTAAAACAAAGCCCCTGATTATAGGGAATAAAACAATTCCGTCAACGGTAGGTTTGGATTAATTAATTCAATCCGTCAATTCCGTCAACGGTAGTTCAAGGGATAAGGGGGTTCCAGGAGGTTCCCAGCAAAAATGAGGGAACTGAAATTCACTTTTATTACACTCTGCTAGAAGTTAGCCCAGTGAAGGAATGCATAAGAATGACTATTCAGATGTTAGTGTTCAGATCTACCTACCTAACAGTATAGACAGACACAATAGATAGAATTCTGTGCTAAATGCAACAAAATCAGACCCGTCTGAAGTGAGTGGTACGGTACTGTACTGTACTCCTTCCTCGTGTGTGTGTGTGTGTGTGTGTGTGTGTGTGTGTGTGTGTGTGTGTGTGTGTGTGTGTGTGTGTGTGTGTGTGTGTGTGTGTGTGTGTGTGTGTGTGTGTGTGTGTGTGTGTGTGTGTGTGTGTGTGTGTGTGTGTGTGTGTGTGTGTGTGTGTGTGTGTGTGTTGCAGCTACGTACACATAGACACATAGCTCCACATTAGGAATGGATAGCACCACTCAAAAACCTTTGAGGGCCTTTGTCATAAAACAGATTTGGGGGTTCTTGACATAAAAAACCTTATGCTGACTGACTGAAAGAGTGAGTGTAATGAGAGACTTGATTGTTTATCTCTGTTTTATTGTCTACACCAGGCCGAAGGCATGGGGAGAGTATGTTTTGCACTGCGTCCGTCTGTCTGTCCGTCCGTCCGTGTGTGTGTGTCCGTCTGTGAACAGCTACTCTCTGGCACCGTTGGCTTGATCGCAGCCACACTCTGCGTGCACACACTCCCTCTGCCCCAAAGTTTTCACATGGGCCTGTTATAGCGCTACCAGGAGACAGTGCTACAGATTTTGTCCAAACATCACACAAATTGGTACACAGTCTCTCTATATAGCCATTAAACGAAACGGGTCTTTCAGATTTTTCATACTCCATCCTGCTAAGATTGGCTTCAAAAGTTCGAGTGCTCCGTTTCAAACAACATGCCGCAAATCATGAACACATTGTGTGATTCCAGTTAAATTTTGCATGCACATTCCCACTAGGCCGAGGAAGAAATGCCACTTGAACATTTTCAACTCAGCCTCATGGTGTCGCTATAACTGGCCGATTCGTGTTTTTTTGTATAACTGCACCCATCTGTGTAAAACTTTGTATGCACACTCCCTAGTAGGGATGGGGCCCGAAAATCGGGTCCATTACAAACCCGGTTCGGCATTTATTGAGACCCGAGTATCGATAAGCTTTTGGCTTGTCGAGCCTGTTATGACGTTAGCAGCAGCTAACGTGACGTTAGCAGCAGCTAACGTCATGGGCCGCTCGCTATATAATAAGGGGCAGGCGCGTAGCGTGGATTAAATGATTGACGGGGGGTGGTAGCGCATCTCTGACCGATAGGTGTGAACGGTTTTGCCGACGTGCGAATGAGGGTTAATTTAAAACAAAGGTGGTTTACATGCTGTAGTTTGCTACTAACAGAAATTTGCATGCACAAGGGCTGCCAAAGTAGGCTATCTTTTGTTGTTTTTCTTGTTTTTCTCCCCATAGGCATCTGTCAATAATGCATTGTATTAAACCCAAATGCGATACCTTTGCATGTCTGCACGGAGTCGAAACAACACGGGAGCCTCAGCTGCTGCAAGCGGAATAACCAACACATGTGGTGCTTGTTGCCCAGCAAGACTTCGATGTTGCCATAATTTATAATCCAATTCACAATACGTTTGGGAAACTCAAAAATCCCTCCCTGCTGTTCTAATAATAATTCAATGTGCGACTTCTCAGTCTATCGTAAGGCAACCAGTGAACCACACGCAGTGTGAACTTGTAGATTGGCTATTTTTGGTGCGTGACACCGCCGCTCGATAATGTCGAAAAATTAACGAGCTCTATCCCTACTCCCTAGAGGCCAAGGAACAACCTTTGCCCTGTATTTTTCACATCTGCGCCACCACGAGGCTGACTTATGTAAAACATTTTTTTTATATTACTCCTTCAGATGTTATCCAAATTTCACGGAAATCGGTACACATGATCTCTATAGTCATGTGATCAAGACAGGTCTGTTTGATTTCTCATATTCCATCCTGATTGGCGTCCAAGTTTTCAGGAGTGGGCCAAAATTTGTACAAAAGGCCGCAAATCATCAACACAGCGTTCGATTGCGGTGAAACTGTGCACGCACATTCCCACAAGGCTGAGGAAGAAATACCACTTGTAACATTTTTCAAATCAGCCTCATGGTGGCTGAGTCAGAGGCAGAGTCGCGTCTTTACATATAACCGCACCGATCTGCGTAAAACTTTGTATGCACACTCCCTACTGGCCAAGGAAACATGTCTGGCCTGCATTTTTCAATTCTGCCTTCTCGAGCCCCACCAGGAGGCCGACTTATGGGCAACACTTTTATATTAGTCCTTCAGATTTTATCCAAATATCAATCCTGGTGGAGACCTGTGCCCCCAACTATAATACATAATAGTTATGTATTATAACTCCTCATGGAGACCAGTCATTGTAATCTAAATCATGCAGCGAGTGCTTGACACCCTTTTGTAGGCTACTTGATATTTACGGTAATAAATTGTTTGTCTTACACCTTTGCATCTCTCTCTAAGCTTGTAAATAGAGCTTAAGCTGTTTAGGTGTAATAACACTTTTGTTGGGCACATTGCTTATATGGCACTAATTAAAGTGTCATGCTACTTAGTACTTGGCTTGCTGGTGACTGGTGACACATGCTATAATCCTAAGTAGTCTAAAGTGGGATCATACACAATATTATCCTCAGTGTTATGTATTTGTAACTAAGAGTGTAAAATGTAACCAAATAGAGCCTTATGGGTCCATTCCTTACGTGTCCATTTGGTTACATTTGTACACTGAGTTAAATCATGAACACTGAGGATTTTACAGTATAGGTGCTGATGGGAGCAGTTTGACTACAGACATACTGTTGTCTTGGAAAAGTGCTCCCATCAGCAATAAACATTTGCTTTCCATTTCTGACTGTTGTTGTTTGTGCTTCCTGTCTTTCATTAGATTCAGAAATCCCTAAGATGAGCTTTGATAAAAAGAAAAAAAAAGAAAGGGGAAAGAAAATGCATAAAGCCTTTGTATTGGAAAGGGAGCCACTATGGCAGACCGTATCCAACCTAGTTCATCAAGGAGAGTTAACCACTTAAAGAAAGCAGCACTATGTAACGTTCCTCTTCTACCCTGGATTTGAACCTGGTTCAAAACCACGGCAGTAGGTTACATTTGTGTCTACATTTGATGTACAAATGGACAAATTAACACCGGGGATTTTGCTTTTGTAATGTTGGAGCAATTTAATTATGTTCAGCAGGGGCCAAGGCGTAAAAGAACATGCACTCCTTGACCTTTATCCTCCCTCTACTATTTTGTTCTCTCTCCACTGAACAACTGATAAAGCAGAATTGCCTTTTAATATCTTTTAGCATAGATAATTGCTCACCGTCCATATGATCAATGCCAACTTTGTTAGGCAAAGTACTTTAGGATTATCAAGGTGATTCATTCTGACCCTGGGTAGTGCGATGAGTACACTAGTCCATACAAACTAGGACTTCACGTCTTATCTCATCACTCTTGAGAACTCCATTACAGTATTTATATATACTGTATATGAAAAAAGACTGAAAAAAGGAAAAATGTGATTCAGCAAGAGGGAAGATTATGCGCGACATAAGCAGAGAAGAACATTATAGGGCCGACCCGGAAGTGATTGTCCTCCATTTCCCCCATTCCTCCATTTGAAAAGATATGCCCCTATAAGAGTGCGGCTCTAGCAGTGATTCTCAACCCGTTTAATTTCAAGGACCCCCTGTTTGACATGCATATTAGTCTACGGACCCCCATTTAATGGCATTTCTATTTTATATTGTAAAACCAATGTTAATTTAACTTTGAGAGTGTACAAATGGAACCAAATGGACCCAAATGGGTCGATTTGGTTCCATTTGTACACTCTCAGAGTTAGAGACCCATAAGGGTCAATTTGAATCGAAACTATCATTTAGCTGGGGACCCCCTGGAACTCCCTCAAGGACCACTGGGGGTCCCCGGACCCCACTTTGGGAACAACTGTATTAGCCTATAACAACATAGGTTTTTTAGAAACTTCAAAGTATCTCAAAGTAGCAGCACAATAGCAATGGCAGACTGCTATTGAAAAAACCTTGAATAACTTCTCTTCTGGGGGTCCCTGGCACAAAACATTTTCAAATGGGGGTCCACGGCCAAATACATGTCATTTTTGTGGTCCTTGGCACGAAAGAGACAGTTGTAGAATTGGGGTTAAAGTGAATAATAAATACAATACAAGAATTAGCTGATACTTAATTAGATTTGAACTCAACAGATTAGGATGGTCATATCCTTGAGGCTAGCCTGGAGCCATTCTGAAGGCCATGATTAGTTGTACCCTCTGGGAGCCAAGCGGCATAGGGTTCCATCTTTTTCCTGCTTTGCTGCGTAAGTACGTAGTAGTTGGGTCATGTCGATGTCACTCACCGAAAACCGCTGATCTACAAGCTCACAATTCATTGTGAGCTTGTAGATCAGCTGTTTTCGGTGTGCAACAGCGCACGCAACAAAGTATATTGAGCCCTACATGCCGGAAGCAGAGAGAGAGAGAGACCCCCTTTTGTGTGCTTGTCTAGCTCAATATTTGAGTCTGACAGTGCCTATTTGCCCTCATTGTAATAGCTTTGCTGTTTGTCGCACAGGGGTTTATTTAGTCTGATTGGCTAAAGGTTTCTGTGCGTCTATTTTCTTCCTTTGGTGCACTCGCATTCCTGTGTCTGCCTATCAGCGGCTGTCAGCCAAAGCCCATTCAGGGAGGCGCAGGCTTATCGTAAATGGTGTAACTCATCTTCATGTTGCATGCATTTCTTTCTCTTCTTTTTCCCGCTTGTTAAACACACTCCCATGCTGAGCTGATATGGTGGACAAGTTCATTTGTATGTACACAGTGTTCTAAACACACACACACACACACACACACACACACACACACACACACACACACACACTAGGATTATCAATAGGTTGGCAAACGGTGGTGGTGGTGGTGGTGGTGGTGGTGGTGGAGCAGTGAGGTTAAAATATGTAAATCGGCGGATTCTGGGATCCATGAGATTGAAATGAATCACTCCTCTCGCATAGCATTTTCCACGGCACCTCTTTGAATACTGCAACTCTCTATATCACTCTCTCCAGATGGTGTGCAATGGAACTTGTTTTCATCTGGGTTCTTTTCACTCAGGTACAGGCACAGTGATATAGTGTTGGCACTACTATGCAAAGATACGTTTTCAGATTATTATTTTTTTTAGATGAGACCGTGGATGAGACCGTGGGGAAAATTCAATATTTAAATCAACATTGTATCATTTTCAGCTACGGTGCTACATAAACATGTAAGGCTTAAAAATAATCATCTGGTAAATTCACCAATGTGTGACGAATTGAGGCCAAAAACTAATCTTGGGGGTGGAGATGTAATTCCAAAGGCATTTGTCGCCCCACCAATGTCTATGGTCTTTGATATGCATGATTCTAAACGACGTCCGTCTCTAGATGAAGACCGCCCTCATGGTAACAGCCCACCTGCCTCTGATACATTTTGCACAACGTTTCTTAATTTGTCACTGCTGTTTGATCTGCAGCACTGATTAATGAAATGTATTTGTATGTCTTATGATGAGTCTTGATGACAAAGTCAACAGTATGTATATCCATAGGCAAGCACGCTAGCAGATGTTTGATCAAACTAAACTTGAAACATTATTGTAAAGGTCTCTTTTCCCTTCACCTTTATCCTTTTTAGTATAATAGTATTAGTTTACTATAATTAGATTTAATACACGATGATCAACACAAATACTATATTTAGAACACACCCAAATCGAATCATATTACGGCAAATTGAATCATGCATTTGACATGTTCAATCAATTATTCAATCAAAGCAAACCGCATAGACAATATTAGTTTGCCTCTTCTACAAACATAAAAGTTACAAGGCTGCATTCTGGAGCATCATATGTCGCGCGTGCCAAGCTGTCATTCTCTGTCCCTTGTATTATACTGTACTTGTGTTATTTCCCACCACGGAGTAACATTGCATATTTCCAACCTCAGAGGAAAGTCTGGTAAGACAGGAAGTGTCTGTAGGCCAATCAGAGGCAGACGGGGCGTTACCATATCTAGAGACAGACGTAGAATTGAATCATACATTTCACTGTAATTCAAAGTGCTTTACATAATGCACAAAAAGAAGAGAAGAATTAAAAGAAAAAGGAAAAAAAACCCTGAATAAATACATTAATGAATAAAAGAGGAAGTGGATTACATTTGCCTGGCATGGTTTTCTGTACATGTGTAGGTCCATTTAACCGCTTAGAGAAAGGTCAACAACACCAATAAATACCAGGCAATTCTGGGTGATTATGTTTATCGCATGGTGAAGCATTCTTATCTCGATGGGAATAATGTCCGGTGATGATGACAGGGACTCCATCAAGACTGAAGGAGGTTTGATAGTCGTGAATAGTACGCACTTGAGGGAGCCTATATAGTCACTTTGAGGGAACCTATGTCTTCTGCATAAAAATGAGCAGATTGATTTTGCTATCTGTTCCTGGCACTGGCATGTCATTTTCACTGAGATGAATTCTCTCTCTGGCTTGTTCATGTCTAGCATGATGCATGGTTTGACCCTCCCTAGTTTAATTAAGGAATGCACCAGAAAGGCATATGTTAGCCTCAGCCTTAAAGGGGATGGACAGACCCAATACTACCTACCTTACCCAAGAGGCTTATGGCTAATGGTATGCTTCGGTGAAAAAGTGTTGTGTTACGTATATCATGTCATTATATTCCTATTTTAAACATGTCGTATGTGAAGTTTCCCACACAAATTAAAATAGTGAAAAACAAACACCTACAAGCTCACAATACATCACATCACCACCGAGCTTGTAGATCAGCTATTTTCATAATTCATATTGACATTGTCATATTGTGATGCAGAATAAATAGGGTTAAGTTGTTATAAACAGATGAAATATGGAGATACAAGCTTTCTGCCAGACAGTGGCACTCGGAAAGTTTATTTTTAACAAGTAGCCCTAATTTAATTTCAACTGAAGAAATCCTCCAAGATTTGAAAAAATCCTCTCCTTTTATTCCTCTCTTCCTCGTTTATCGTCCTTTTATAGAAGCACATACAATGTAATTCCATGTTTTACTTTCATCAATTTTCTTCCATATTTCTGCATTTCCATGCTTGAGATGTACCGCATTACTTTCCATATTTGTTTTCCACCTGTGTGAGATTGTCATAGAATCAGCCTAAAGTACTTCTTGAGACAGTTAGATTTTCAAGTCATAATGCACATGCTCTCCTCTGATTGATTTTCTTTGATGAGATGACATTGAGAGAAATGATTGCAGCCGTTGCTATAGCACTGATGTGCAGTATAGGAAGGAGTATTATGGTTATGGTTATGGTTAGTATAGGAAGGAGTATTATGGTTATGGTTATGGTTATGGTTATGATGTGCAGTATAGGAAGGAGTGTTATGGTTATGGTTAGTATAGGAAGGAGTATTATGGTTATGGTTATGGTTATGGTTATGATGTGCAGTATAGGAAGGAGTGTTATGGTTATGGTTAGTATAGGAAGGAGTATTATGGTTATGGTTATGGTTATGGTTATGGTTATGATGTGCAGTATAGGAAGGAGTGTTATGGTTATGGTTAGTATAGGAAGGAGTATTATGGTTATGGTTATGGTTATGGTTATGGTTATGATGTGCAGTATAGGAAGGAGTGTTATGGTTATGGTTAGTATAGGAAGGAGTATTATGGTTATGGTTATGGTTATGGTTATGATGTGCAGTATAGGAAGGAGTGTTATGGTTATGGTTATGATGTGCAGTATAGGAAGGAGTATTATGGTTATGTATAGGAAGGAGTGTTATGGTTATGGTTATGATGTGCAGTATAGGAAGGAGTATTATGGTTATGGTTATGATGTGCAGTATAGGAAGGAGTGTTATGGTTATGGTTATGATGTGCAGTATAGGAAGGAGTATTATGGTTATGCGGCAGCAAAAGTATAGGCTTTGTGTCGACACGTCTGACCTTTTTGTTTCTCCAGCCTGAGTAAAAGGAACAACGACTCATTAAAAACTCAAGGTCAACACGGTGGGACAGTAATCAGGTAATGGCAGAACGCCACTACTACATGGACCACAGTACATGGCACTCGTGTGTGTTCACTGTAGCTGTTTTTTTTTTGTCTTAAAGGTTAATTTCATAGTCTCTCATTGTCCAGAAAGCCATTTTGCTAATGTTCTGATTTATGTTTTTTTGTCCACACATTTTTTTGTCAAGTAGCAGACAGTTAATTGTGTTTTGCACTCAATCTTAACTCAAAATTCCATACTAAAGGCTGTACCCAGAAACTGTAGCTAACCACCTGATTTCAACCAATTTAAATACATTACATGCCTCTGACTCACATTTTCTTTATTTGGCAGTTTATGTGAGAAAATGTCATTGCCGGACATTTGCAATCATCCTCGCAAATGGCCTGTGGCTAATTCAGATAGCCAACTTTAGCCGACTTAAAACGTATTAAAGGACACTTTCTTGCACAAAATCAAGTAACTTTTTTCAGCAATGACAGGTAACTAATGATAATAATTGCTACAGTGTACTGTATTTGTGTAGCAGCGTTCTTGCTTACAAAGTGCTGCAAAATAGAAGGAACAAAACAAACATTAACAAGCTGCCACCTTTAATAAAGAGAAGATTTGCACGAGTGCATGTGTTCATTAAGTTAACATCTATGGGTCCCAAACAAATAAACAGAATTTTAAACATGTATATCCATTAAATGCACATGCATACAATTCAGATTTTGTATTTTCATGTTGAGGTGCCCTGAGGCTAAGGTAAATTCCTGATCAAATAAGATAGTGTATGGCAGGCAGTTTGAAATTATAATTATTAAAATAAATCCAGTTGAAAGGCAGGGTAAGGTAACTATTAACTAACCTGCTTGCTTGCTTCTGTGTTCCAAGCTTGCTGCATAATGAGGAAGAGCCTTACAGTTGAGGAAAGATTAGAATACATATTTCTCCTACAAAGAACATGATAGATATGTTTTATTTTCTCTTTTTTTTTTTACTGCTCAAGCTATTAAACAAGACTGATTTTGTTTTTGGTTGTCACATTCAGAAGATAATTAAAAAAGACTGTGCCCTTATGAATTCCCTATGCAATATATACAGCAGCTGTTGATATGCAGTACAATGTGGTGCATAAACCACATGGATAAGTCAATGCCAACACATAATGACTGTGATTATACACTTGCAAACTAGCCTTTTTACAGAGCTAGCACTCATTACGCTGACTTCCTGATGCAAGTGAACATCCATGTTAATTGGGTTGTTGGTGTCCAACTGCAAATTTCCACCCAGAGCAACTGAGAGGTCAGGAAGAGACCTGCTGTTTCACAGGGTGACACCTAAAAGGTTAAAACAAGTAGGATTATTCTCACTCTCACTATCAACGGCAGTGGTGACAAAATCTCCCCTGTAACATATACAGCATAATGAACCCTTAGCTGCAACTGGCCTGTGTGCATCTCACTGTCTGTGTCTATTACATGTAGATGCTTTTTGAAATAAGGATGATTTTGTCATTCATATTTTGTCTTGTAAAGTTAGCAGAGCTTATAAAATTATAGCAAACAATGTTGTGCAATGCTGCGGGGACTGTTTGGGGCTTTGGGGTGTTTGTGTGTGCAGGGATCTTAGGGTGTTTTTGCGTGTGCTTAACTAAGCCAAACATGTTGGTTGTAACGGTAATTAAAAGTAACTCCTAAGTGGTTGTGATTTTAAATCCCCCCCCCACAAACCCTCTGCAGCAAGCCGGAGGGGAAGCTTGTGATTTGGATTCCTTCTAAGTGTCTCTCCCATCAACATGCGCTCAGTGCTTCATTTAGATTTTCACGCCCAAGACTAAATAGGAAAAATACAGGAGGAGCCGAGACTACACCAACTAAAATGACATCAACCTGTACCGAGGGTTTTCCTGAAATATTCTAGTAGAACCAAGGCGTGACGTGAAGGATTATTATTGTCCAAGGCAGGCACCTTTTGGTGGTGAGTTGGTAAAGTGTTGTCAGGTTTCTATCAAGAGGATAAAGTATAAGTGGCTCTAGCATCGTTCTTGGCAACCAATCACTCCTTTGTCTGTTTCCCAGCCAAAGTCACAGGTGGAAGTTCAGCCATCAATATTCTCTCTCACTCTCTCTCTCTGTCTCTCTGTCTCTCTCGCTCTTGCTCTCTCTGTTTGTCTCTCTCCCCCTTCCTCACTTTTCAGTCGTGGGCAGACAAGTGCTTTATTAGATAAACTGCAATGGAGCCACCAGATATTAATCTTCAAGAAGGTGGAGAGGGAGGTGAGTGTAGAAAGGGGATAGAGCAGGGAGAGGAGACAGCATGTCTCATTTCCAGCAGCCCTAGGTCAGCTGGGGTTGGCGTATCTTTTTAAGTCTCACAGTGTGGCGTGGGAGGTTGCCAGACAACATGGACAGGCTGTGTTAAGGTGGAGTTAGAAACTACATATTATCTCTTTAAATGTAGATGTACAGGGGTTGGAAGGGGAAGGGAGAGCAAGAGCATTTTTCTTTCTTTTTTTTCCCTAATTACAGAATTGACCCAAATACAAGATGGTGTTTTTTCTGGAAATTACTTCTGAGTGGTGCAACCACTCCAAGGAACAGCAATGTCCGTGTTAACCTATGTGACTATGAGTACCAGTAGGGGCAAAAGTGGTGCCAGAAACAGAGAGAGACAGTGCTGCACTGTTGCCTGCTAATGACAGAGAGAGGGGGGGGAAGGGGAGTTGCACCACTCAGTTCACACGGGTGTGATTTTATTGGAGGGCTAGACTTTTTAATTGAGCAGGAGCTGGCCTGAGCTGAACTCCACATCTTTACCCCTTTTCTCTTAGACACTAGGCGGTACAGTGTTAGATATTCAGCAAAATAGTATAATTTTTAACCAATGCATCAAATGCATGCCTATATTCCGCCACAAACCTGCAACAGCCCGACTTCTATTCATCCCCACCTTTTCCTTCAATGCTCGCCAAAACCTTTTTCACTGTGAAATCGGTAGTCTACAGTGATAATTTCATCAGGCCAATAGGTACAGTACTATCTCAGCATCTTGACCAGCTCAGTGGCCTTGAGTGTTTGCCCTGAGACTAGGAGGTTGGGGTTATACCAAAGACTCAATGCCTCCGTGCTTGGCACTCAGCATCAAGGGTTGGATTGGGGGTAAAACCCTGCGACATACTAGCATCATGTCCAGGGGGTGTACTTGTACATCAAGCTGCCTCACACTACAGAAACGGGTGATAGGTTGCTCCTTCCACATGGGCCTTATGGCTCGGCAAGGCTTACTTATCTCAGCATCAGACTGACCGTACTATCTAATGGCCCTTACAGACTGTAGGAGTTTTAAAGTTGTCGGCGAGTCATCAGATTGTTATGTATTTCACACTACAGGAGTCTTTTTTTAAATCGACTGTCATCATATCTGTGTGGCTTTCACACTAAACGATTGATAGCCGACTAGGGATCACAGTCACACACTGCAAGAGTTCTCCAAGATGCGATCCAGACCTGATACATATAGGCTACATCATTTGTTTTTTTATTCCAATTCATTTTGACATCTCATGCATGTGCAGGATGCCGTGAATCAAGTGCGAGACCGACACAGGATGCCTCTCTCTCTCTCTCACACACACACACACGCGCGCGCGAGCACACGCACGCACACGCACAAGGTCCAAAAGTTTGCTCTGCGCTGTTGATTCCGATGCGGTTTTAATCAACATTATTCAAGTGAAATGCGTTGGTTACTTGGTTTTATAGACTATTTAACAGCAACATTGGATTAATATAGCTACCAATATGTACGACACAGTGATTTACCCAAGGAATACAGGTTATATATCATCTGATCTATCGATACAGTCGACAGACAGACAGACAGACAGACAGACAGACAGACAAACAGTGAGCGTCAGTGAGCACAGCTGTCCTGTGCTCTCATTGGCTGTAATACAGGCCTTCTCGGGACGCGGTCGCAACCCAGTTCATACTGTATGATGTCCAGTCGGCGAGACAGCCAAATATCAAACCTGCTATATATTCAGAAACGGTCGGGAAGGCGTCGGCGAGTGATTCTTCTTTCACATTCTTTAACCCTAACCTCTGCGATCAAAGCCCGATCTTGCGTCAGATCAAAACAAAACAAAACACAACGAACAGTAAAAAAACAAAAAAAACAATGGACAACACCCCTCCACATTCTGTTGTTGACAATAGTGATTATATCATCTGTAATGTATTACAATTACAAATTGTTAATGCAACCATTCTTTAATATACAAATAAAAGTAGTCCCATATTTCATGGAACTTTCCTTTGACATTGTTCCTCCTGGCAATTGAGTATTCAAAAGATGCAGTTTCAGGCATAACCTTTGGACTCTTTCTGAAAGGATGTTCACACTGCAAATGAGACACTGGAGACGTTATTTTTACTTGGTGAGCGGAACACATGTCAATAAATAATAAGGGAAAGCCTCCTTTCTCTCTTCCCAGACTGAGACGAGTTGTTTTCCTTATATGAAACTAATTATAATGTACAATGTACAGGCCAGTTTATAGTAGCAGTATGGCAATGCTATTCAGTTACAAATTCAAATGGGCCAGATCTTAAAAGCGGGAAATGTAGAGCCAGAAATACAACAGAACTTATGACAGATTTGAACATGACCCATTTAAAATTTACAGAAAAATAACTGTCTATTAAAAGAAAAGAAGAAAAAAAATCCCAATGCTTTGGGTAGACGTGTCCTGTTTGTGCTGTCAAACCATGGAGTATAAAACTTGTAATTTTGATGTGCAATAATTATTCGTCTGTATCAGTAGCCTATTCAGTACAGTTAACTTTAGAAAAACTAATTAAAACATGTAGAACGTGTAGCGTATACAGTAAGTTGAGCGATACTAATAAAGATCCTAATCCTGTTTTGTTAAGGAACTGGCATATGTTCAAGGTTCAAGGTTGTCTTTATGTTGACATTACTCCAAAACTTTGCAGGCGCTGTGAACCTCCTGCCTCACGGGTCGGCTAGGCATGACTGCAGGTTGTCAAGTTGAAGATTGTACTTTCCCTTGTTTTGAGGATATACCACCTCTGTTGAAACAGTGAATGGATCCCTCCCTGACAAAGCCCCATTACCTCTGTGGGTAGAGTTAGTCCATCCACTCTATCAGCAACTTCTCTTACAACTTTGCAATGTAATCTGTCCTCGCGTCACTGTGATTTGTGCTGGTGATGCAGTGGCAGTGCACTTGCACAAGGTTGAAAAACACAGCATCCTGACCTCACTCGGGTCAGTCACAAAAATACCCTGTTTGACTTGAAATGCGTGCATCTGTTCTACAAGATTGTTGACCATTTTTGAGTGGTGCTAGCCACTCCAAGGAACAGCAATGTGGGTCCCTTTGTCTGTCTGTCTGTCTGTCTGTCTGTCTGTCTGTCTGTCTGTCTGTCTGTTTGTAGTACCAACAGGTGACAAAGTGGCACTGTTGAGCGTCACACTGACTGAGCACAGGTGCATGATGGGAAACCAAGTTTTTTTGTGTATCACCAGTACAGAGTGCACGCACGCACACACAACACTACTCAGTTCACATGTTGCTGTGATTTTTGTCTCAGATTTTTGTCTCTGCACTGTACAATTGGTGCAAATTGAGGTAATTCATGTGTTGAAAACATGCAGCTGCAGTCACATTATGGCCATGAATTTATTGTCCAGATCTCATGTCTGACAGGAGCTGGCGGAATAAATGATGAATGGAAATGCAAATGAAATTAATTACAGCCAATCACACAGTGTCCAATGCCCTTTTGAGCACTCTGCTTAGTTTTGTGTATAACGCCATCTCACGCAGACCATGTTTGGGGCTGATACCCATTACGTAGACCAATGATTACAAATCTTTTGACCTAAAAAAACAACAAAATCTTAAACTTAGATTTAAATTTTTAGGAACATTTAACTTACTAGAGGTTCTCGATCACCACTGATCCGACCGACATGTCTGAGTCAAGCCCCCATATCTGGGGGCTTAGCATGTCCCAATGTCATTAGTATATGCCCATATTGACCTGCCCATATATGGGCATATTGGTTGGATCGGCGATTCTGAACAACCACATGGAACAACTAACTCGATGAGGGCACCGCATGGCACTCCCTTCAGTTCTTGCCGATGCGAGAGCCGAGTTTTAAGTTGGTCGGTCCCATATATGCACATGACCATAGCATGGCGGTCGGATCTGTGGCTCTGGACAACTGGAACTCCCCAACACCTCTTTGCCTATTCAGTATATATGGGCATATCGGGTTTGTTTATGGTCATGTCTGGATTGTGATCTATCTATACACACGCACGGACGGACACACGCAAACTTTTAAATTCACATTATTGCATTGATCGGCTGTAGTAGCTACTAGGCTATGTATTATTGGTCTCTAATTATATACGTTATCTTTCCCATAGTGTAGATTGGATAATTAGTTTTCTCCATATTTGTATTTGTGGTACAGTATACATGTTTGATTGCCGGTAATTAATTCCAGTTCCAAAAGATTCTTGCCAAATATTTATCTTTTTCATCTACTGAACGTCTGGAGTCATTCCAGAGTTGTAGAGACTGTATAGAAATGTCCCTCCATTGGTCATGTGGATATATTCTAATTTATAATCATTCTACAGTATTTATTCATGTTAATGAGAAGTTTGTAAAGTTTTGTTTACGTTTCTACTCAACTTTTTTTTGAATAAGCGTATTTTTGATTTGATTTGCTCTGCATACAGTATATAGGGCTACAGTTTTTATTATGTTACTTTGTTACCTTGACAATAGCAGAATACATTTATGTTACTTTGTTACCTTGACAATAGCAGAATACATTTAGCTGTGAAATCTTCAAAAGAAACAACTCTGTCCCATTTATAAACTGTCCAAAGATGATTTTTCTTTTCTCAAATATTTTCCAGATGTAGTGACAGATGTAGTAAAATGTGCCGCAGCCCGAAGTGTACTCAGGCCCACTCAAGCACTGTACTGCATGCAGTATCATGTGATTATAATTAACATTGGGGCGCTTCTCAAAATATAGCCGCCAGGTGGTACATTAGGGTTGCACGATTAATCATTAAATCATAAGTTGTGATCTCATTTCTTAATGATGATACGTCTCTCTGCATGCATGTGTTAACTGTATTTGCTTCTGAATAATCCCAGTTGCAATGTCAATCATACTTACACCATGTAAACGCAAAACACGGTATTAATTCAGCATTCATGTCTTACACCTCCATTCATGTTGTGACTTGTTGTGTCATCGATATTCGTAATTGTCAGTGCGCTGTCGAGTTACTACTGTATAATAACCCAACAATGTACATGTCGCAGGAGGCGGAAACAAATTGTCATAGCCTTACGTTAATAGGAAAATAAACTGTCACTTAGAGAGAGATGAGTTCCCTGTTGTGAGGACGAGAGGTGAGCTTGTACTTATAGTATAGTTATAGTTATAGTTCCCTGTTGTGAGGACGAGAGGTGAGCTTGTACTTATAGTATAGTTATAGTTATAGTTCCCTGTTGTGAGGACGAGAGGTGAGCTTGTACTTATAGTATAGTTATAGTTATAGTTCCCTGTTGTGAGGACGAGAGGTGAGCTTGTACTTATAGTATAGTTATAGTTATAGTTCCCTGTTGTGAGGACGAGAGGTGAGCTTGTACTTATACTGAAAAAAGGAGCACTTTCCAGTGCGGATTTTCAATGAGCCATAGTTTGCAAGCATTGCTTTGGTATCATCGCAATACCGCAAGGTAACACTCTTCTACACAACTATCTTATCTACCCAACCCCAAATGTCACCATTAGCAATGATGCACAAACAAATCTGCATCACAAAATCCCAGCTGACAGACCAAGTGCATTGCCAAGTTCTCAAAGGTACAGCGAGATTTGCCATCACTTATCATTTGGAAAAAGATATGGCTCCAATTATCACCGTTCACAACAAGGGGTTTAAGATGATGATAATGGTGCTCTCTGACAACTAGTGCTGCATTGCCTGCTGCAGACACAGTGTCAAACGACAGTTGAGGATACAGCAGTGTTTGTACTTCATCATACAAAGGTGTTGCTCACCAAAAATGGCAGATCTACAAGTTCACAATGTGTCACATTGTAATGCATTGTGAGCTTGTAGATCTGATATTTGTGGCGAGCAACGCCGTCGTACAACAAACTATAAATAAGACTTAAAGTTGTATTGTGGAACTTCTTTTATTGAATACATTTTTACTTTGTCCAATCTGTATGGTAAAGTATGTTGCATATAACTACGATTGGGTGGTTGCATTAAGGTCTCCCTGCCAACCTGTGTCTGTTTGGCACAAACTTTGACACGATCCAGTTTCTTGTTTGACACACCTGAAGGTCAATTTCTCCCTTGAGCAAGCAGGCAGTCTTTAGCTCATTGGTAAAAATGTCAGGTTCAACTTCAAATCCGGGAATCCGGAACAGGAAATTATAGTGCAGCTTTAAACCTCAAAATGTCGATAGGCTGGTGCTCTTGGACAAGAAACCTTAATTGTATATGGCTACTTTTCCAATACAAATTGCACTGTGAGGTGAAACTTTTCATTAGATCTGTCAGCTGGATGAAAGTGAAAGGCATGCTTCCTCTACTGATAATTGTCTTTTACATCTTGTTTACAGTATATCACAGACATACTCTACGTCTACCATGTCCATGACAGTATTTTAATTGGAATATGCAGGAATAGTGGGGGAGAAAAGGTGTAATTAAAGCATATGTTTTTTGCAATTTTCAAACAAAGAGGACTGCCTTTCATTATGCATAATTATCTGTGTATTCTGCCATGAACTACAGTATAGCTGAAAGGGCTTTGGAAGTTTTATGTGCAGCCCTAGATAATAAAAAGGTTTTTTTTTTGCTAAGCATTAAACAGCTTAGACTAATTGGTTACACAATTATGAATGACTCCATAACCATTATTATTATTATTACAGATTCCAGCTACATGATTTTCAAGTCTATACTGTAAAACCTATACCTTTATTTGCAGTGCTAGTCAGCTCTTCTGTGACTCTGGCCTAACCACATTCCAGGCTCTCTTGAGAAACCTTATGTTCAGCTTTAAAAGCAGACTTAATGGGTCACATAATAACGTGATTAAGGTGTTGACCAATCCTAGGTTTAGCACTGTTAGATACCGCTCTTTGATGTGGAAACATTGGTATGAGTGCCTCTTATAGATTTTCTTTTTTAATGTGAGAGACTTTTAGAGTTTTATGAACCCCTGTATCTATTTGTAACTGTTTGTATGTTTTTAATTGTTGTTTGTCTTCTATTGGCTACGGCTGTCAATAAAGTTTGATTGATTGATTGATTGATTGATTGTAGCTGGTGCACAATTTTAACCCCCAGCAACATTCAAATTGTCATGGTTCAGACAAGGATAGCTTGTTGTCTGCTGCAACAACGCATGTGTCCTAATCTTATTAGAGGATGCATAGATGGGCAGGCGTCTTCCTGTAAATCTAATAAAGTCCAGTCTGCTTGAAGAGCAAGCACTTTTCCCCTCCCGGACAATATTTACCTCCCATGAGCACTGTATGCGCTAATGGATATGGATCGCATTTTCCTTACTGGCCCATCTCTGCTTGAGAAAAGTTTTTGAGGTATTTTCCCATTTCCTATTAAACTCTGCTGCGCTCAAAGATTGTAGTAACACACTAGTACAAAATCGACAAAAAGGCCAAAGGCATTTTGATCAATACAGTAATTGGACTCTGCCTTGAGACATCTTGAGCTACAAAGCACTAACGGGACTATTGGACTATTAAAACATTTCCAGCTATTTCCTTCATTTTTAAGAGTCCCAACAAAACTTTGCCATGGAGCTCAAGGCCCTTCCTTATGTGTTTTCCATAGGCACATTTACTAGCCTCACATAGCCAGCCTTCATCTGCCTTTGCAATGCATATTGCCCCGGCCAGATTAAAGGTCATTACACACTGGCGAATTAGCGACGCGATTTATTCGTGCGAATAATTCGCCTTTTTTTAAAACCAATTGAAGTCAATGCAAGCTTCCACATCAGTGGCGAATGTGCGAATGTGCGAAAATGCGACCGTTTTCGCTCTTTATTTGTTCGCGTCGCTAATTCGCCAGTGTGTAATGACCTTAAGTCTGGCCCCTTTCAAATGTGGGTGGACTTCACGGCCGAAGTGGTGACGAGCCAGACAGATTAGTCTGGAACCAGGCTATAACCAATCAGGGCCCAGTATGCAAATATGGGGCAGGACATTGCAGAAAATAAATCTATTACTGAGAGGGACGAGACAAATATCCACTCAGTGATATTAGTATCGCTACGTGAGGCTACACTATGTTCATTTACCAAGTTCATTTTTGAAATGTCTTTACGAAATATACATGCTATATGACAATCTAGTCTCACTCATGTTCGTCCTTCGCAAGCGAAGATGGCTGATGAGGCCGGTCCGTGCACGGAATGTCCTATTGCGGTGAGGGCATGTGACGTCTCGGGGCTGACTAGGTGAGAGGGAGGAACTGGCTCTGGTCTTTACTGTGAGGGCATGTGATGTCTGGGGGCTGGCTAGGTTAGAGGGAGGAACTGGCTCTGGTCTTTCGTAGCTGACGCTTCAGTTTGGCTTCCTGGATGCGGCGCTTTTCAGACTCCTCTACTCCATGTCTGACTGCAGAGCGCCAGTTGGAGCGGTGTTGGGCATCGGCCTCCCAGGTCTCAGGATCCAGACCGCAGCTCTTGAGGCTGGCCTTTAGGGTGTCCTTATAGCGTTTCCGCTGGCCGCCGTGTGATCGCTTGCAATGTTGTAGTTCGCCGTACAGTAGCCTTTTTGGTAGACGTTCATCTGGCATGCGGCAGACATGGCCAGCCCATCTCAGCTGGGAGCGCTTGAGCATGGCATATGCTCTCCATTTCAGCCCTGTGGAGGACCTCGGTGTCTGGGACCTTGTCCTGCCACTTGATGTTGAGCAGCCTCCTGAGGAATCTCATGTGAAAAGCATTGAGCTGCTTCGCATGCCGGCTATACACAGTCCATGTCTCGCAGGCGTACAGGAGGGACGGTAGACTTTCAGTTTAGTCTGTAGGCTGATCCCTCTACGCTCCCACACAGAGGTGCGGAGTCTACCGAAGACAGCGCTTCCAGGGGCTATCCTGTGCAGGACCTCCTCATCAATGGTGGCCGCACGTGACGGTGCTACCTAGGTAGACAAACCTTTCGGCAGCCTTAAGATGTTCACCATTTACACTAATGAGGGGCTCAGTGTACAGGGCACCAGGAGCAGGTTGGTGCATCACCTCTGTCTTCTTGGTACTGAAAACAAGCGATGACTTCAGTGGCATAAATCTTTCTGGTTCAAAATCTACCGTTCTTAACAACTTTCAACTTGGCATGCCATATTTTAAACGTACGACGTACGTGGTTACAATATGTGCAGGACTATTAATTATTGTATCATGGGCCATGATGGGGGGAACACTGTCTTTACCAAAATAAAGAAACGTAACTTTAGAACATTTTATTTACAAATAACAATTAGATATTTGTTTATATTATCTAATATCACAGCCAATGATTTAATTTTAAACCATTATTACAAATAGACATTTCCAGGTGAGCTTGTCTTAATTAAAATGAGGATAAGTATGAGTATACGTACATGAGAGTATGTATATGTGCTCCGCCTGGTGGACAGGAGTGGGCAACACACACATACAGTACTGTGTAGACTGTGACCACATTAAGTATCTTTTAACAACATTCACAAATGGCTTAGAGTAATGGGCTGCCCCGACTGCCTTGGTCATCATAACTCAAGTGCAAACAATAAACATAACATTTTACTTCCTCATCTGGCCTTCCGTGTCTACTAAAGCACAACCCTTTCATAAATTGCAGCAGCATCATCATCATCACTTGATCTTAAATCCATTTACACTGACCCACATCCTGCCACGCTGTTTCTCACCTGCATGTGTCCAGATACTGCTTTGAATGAGCCTGTTCTAGTGTTATACTGCAGGCATTATGTGTCTTGATTTAAGCTGGTCCAATAATATGAAGTGGGATATAGATAGGAATCCCTACAATCCAAAAGACACTATTTTGTCATCAACCTCAATGCCCTTTATATACAATAGTTGCCCAGGCGGATGGCTACCGCCTCACTGTGCAGTGGAAAGTATCATAAAGATTGATTAGCTTGGGCAAATGGAATATGGTAATGTCATATTAGAGAGATGGAAATATAGAGGAAAGGAAAAGAAGAAAAGTATGTCCTGGTGCCTGTGTATCCCATTGGTCTTGTCTGACCTTTTGTTGTTTACCTTGTCTGTTGATACATTTCTACATGCATAAAAGCCATTTTGTGGAGCCTAATAATGCAGTGTTTGTCATTTCTCCTTCCCGGGCTAATGGAAATGGATTACCGGCACTCGTCAAGGGCCATCAGTATGCAAACTATGCAACAAACAGGCTTGCACAGAGTACCATCATATCCTGAAATTCCCTCCTCTCCCAAGCACAGACATAGGACACGCACGCACGCACGCACGCACGCACGCACGCACGCACGCGCAACCCACCCCTCTCCATGTCCATCAGGGAAGCTAACCACTTGAAACTGTTCATATTCTGGGCATGTCATTATACGCAAACATTCAGTGAAAATATGCAAACAAACATTCTGCAAAACTGGCAGATCTGAAAGCTCACAACACGTTCCAATGTGACTGGTTGTGATCTTGTAGACCGGCTAATTTTGGTTTTGGTGTAGAGGGGAAAAAAGATGCAGACCTAGTTTAGTGTCCTGGGGGACCCCCTTAAACTAAATATTACCTACAGTATATATTGGGTTTAACCCATTATAAAACGGCATCTCTGTAAAAAAAAATATATATATTTTTTTATTTTCACATTGGTTATTAAAATTCTTTGTGGTGTCCTCCTAATTCCAGACATACTGAAGGAAATTCAAGTGGTTCAGAGAACACATACCATGTCCTGCCTGATGGTACACTAACTGCACCCGTCCTTCTGGTTTGCTGGGGAGAAGTCCTTCACCTTGTTAGCTGTGTGTGTGTGTGTGTGTGTGTGTGTGTGTGTGTGTGTGTGTGTGTGTGTGTGTGTGTGTGTGTGTGTGTGTGTGTGTGTGTGTGTGTGTGTGTGTGTGTGTGTGTGTGTGTGTGTGTGTGTGTGTGTGTGTGTGTGTGTGTGTGTGTGTGTGTGTGTGTGTGTGTGTGTGTGTGTCATTGAAAGTGGTGGTGGTACATTTTGATTAAGATAATGTGTCGGAAGGCTGCGTGAACGTGACTTGTGTTGTGCAGCGTCAGAAAGGTGTTTAAATTGAGTCAACAGCTTCCTTTCCACCTGGAGGACGGCTTGGGGCCGTGACCACGGTGCACCGCCTTGCGAAAATGTTAAGGGGACGGACGTTTTAGGCATATTCAGTATGTGCAACACTTTCACACTGCCATGGAACATCACTTACGGTTAAGTAAATAGGATTCTTTGCGGAGACTCAGCCTTTTATACACATAAAAGATACAGTATACAGGATTTACTGGATCATTCACATACTGTAGCTTTCATCTCAAAAGCCATACACACGCACACACACACACACACACACACACACACACACACACACACACATCTCTGCTCTACGAGTCTTAACTCGTAGACCATCTGGTGTACTCCAGGACTGCCACTATTTCATTCTCTATTAGGGACCCTATTATTCTGAAAGCCTTTTCACTCGGAGACCGAGAATGAGCAAGTGAATAATCGCCATGTAACAGGTCCCGCGAATGTTATTTAATTCACCAAAAACATACATTATGTAACCGGCGATCATATCGTTTAGAGAAATGAGCCGCAAAAGCTTGTTTTGATCCTAAAAGAAGAATCTGAGATATTACGATTCTAAAAACTGCGTTCCCATAGACGGCATAAGCCCACAGAATTTTCACTCACGTTTTTTTTTCATCGCACCTGAACCGGAGTGTTACTAGCACGTAGAGAACACAGTTGTGAACCATAATCAATGTTGTTGCTGACGGGAGGAAACCTCATAACTAAATTTTTGAGGTTTTAGATTTTTTTGGCATAAATCGGTGCTATTGAACAGCTTTACCTCTGTGTTGTTTCGAAAATATTGAACCAATGGAAAGTAGTAAAAAGTGCTTTGGACAAAACCTCTTAACTCCATTAACTCAAATCGGCTAGTGTAAGGCCACCTTTACTCCACTACCTCTCCCCCTCTCATGGGAGTAATTGACAACATATAAAGTTACAACACAAACGTTGATGAGGCTGTATTGCTTTGTTTTAAAAATATAAGGTTTTCTTAATTTCCTGAAAAATGTATATTTTTCATTTCCTGAAAAATGTATATTTTTCATTTCCTGAAAAATGAACATTTTGGAGTTATGAGGTTTCCTCCCGACAGCAGAGATATTAAAAAAGGCGTCAAAGGCGATCTTGCCGGTGAAAGAGTTAATTAGGGATGGGTATCGTTAGGATTTTTATCAGTCCGATTCTGGTTCCTAACAATTCCCTATTTTGGTTCCAAAATTAAGACTCTTAATGAATGATATATAAATAGTCCCTAACTGATTGTGAGTAAATTATTTCTTACACCTTTGTAACTTATTTACATTAGTATATTGTATACACTCTGTGTTGTACTTTCTTAACATATCAGCAATGGATTTTGTCCATAATCCACTCAATTTGTAGAATTCAGTATTCTTGCAGAGATGCAGGAAGAGCTATAGCACTGAGCCGTCTTAGTCTACCGTAAGCCTCTTTTTCTACCGTATAAACAGACCTGAACAAAATAATAGTGGATTTGGGTTTGTGTCTGTGAGTGATAATGTGTTTGCAGAGGTAGAAACTAACATTTACTCAAGTACTGTACTTTAGTATAATTTAATTTTGAGGTACTTTGACTTTCCTTGAGTATTTCTTTACCGTATGGCAAATAGGCATATTGTACTAATTTCTCCACTACAATTATTTGAAAACTAGTTACTTTGTAGATTTAGATTATTACAAAACCTACAGATTTTGGCAATTTTTTAAATCTTCTGCATAACTAGAAATGCACTTTGTCGACGTGCCAACTTGCGCCTTGCACACAAGTAGACCATGAGGTGCGCGCCGCTCACCACTGGCATCACCACTGGCACTGGTGATGCCAATGACATCACCACTGGCATCACCAGGAATACTGGTCCCTCATTGGCTGTTAATGACATTGCCAGAGATGCTGGTCCCTGAATGGCTACGATCTTAAACAAGAGAGGACGACATACATACCCAGCCGATAGCAGTACTTGCGCGCTCTGCTTGAGCAAGTAATGAGTACTTTTATTATGTATTATGTAGATTTGAATACAATACAGTACTAAAAATCACACCCGTGTGAAGTGATAAGTGCTCTTATCATCGTACATCATCATGACGTAAAATAGACACTGTCTATTTGCTCAGACACTGAAGTAAAATGTTGTCAATGGGAATTTAATGTTTGTAGGACAAAGTTTGTGAACATACACTCAAAGTTTGATATAGGAGGGGCGAGCGCCCCTCACAAAAACATCAGGGTACTTCTCCCACCACTGTATGTTTGTTTGGTACACGTGCTGCACTCTTTACTCTGCTTGACACTGCTGAACATTAAGAGTTATTGCACTTGTGGAGTGTGAGCACGTGTGTTTCTGACTTTATATGAGTGTTATTGAAGGGGCAAAATGGTATCCCTCAGACAGCCGTCCTTCAACAGAACCGTCCACGTGCTGCCAAGCTAATTCCCTCTGAGTGGGCAGATGGATCGGAACACCCACTTAACATTTGATAGACTGGTAAATAGCACTCATTGTGCTCTTGGCAAGCTTGTGAATTCTTGTCCCCCACGGGAGAGGTGAAAAAGGTCGATGGAGGCCTCTATTTTCACCTTGGATTCATATGAAAAGGTGTGTGTGTGTGTGTGTGTGTGTGTGTGTGTGTGTGTGTGTGTGTGTGTGTGTGTGTGTGTGTGTGTGTGTGTGTGTGTGTGTGTGTGTGTGTGTGTGTGTGTGTGTGTGTGTGTGTGTGTGTGTGTGTGTGTGTGTGTGTGTGTGTGTGTGTGTGTGTGTGTGTGTGTGTGTGCGCCATAAAATACACCCTTTCCTGCATGCGCAGCCGCCTACAGTGCATAATGTGGGGATAGTCAGTGACTATGTTGTTCAAAGATGATCCGATGCCAAAGCGACAGCACTCGCCCAGCAGTCTGCCGTCACCCAGGCGGATGCGTGCATGTGCTGATCTGCCCCAGCAGCGCGACCTTGACCTTGGGAATGTCAATATATGGCCATATGTGGCATATATGTCAATATATGGCCATATCACGCCACCTCGTAACATCATGCCTCCATATATGGTCACACCTTGTGACATCACGGAGACCCTTAGATCTTGTGCATTTTTGGTCAAAGACCTCATCTAACCCTGGATGATCACCTAGATCTGCATATATGGAGCCGGCCAGCAACTCTACATCTGACCTCAAACCCATACTGTATATCTCCATATATGGAGCTGACCTGTTTTGACATTCCATATGTTGATCTGACCTCATCAAACCCTGTACACTCAAGACACGCGTACAGCAGTACAGAATTCATTCCATATGTTGATCTGACCCCCATACCAAAGTGCCAGCACTCGCCCAGCAGTCTGCCATCACCCAGGCGGCTTCTCGCCCTCAGGGCATCTTACTGGTATACTGTAAGCTTATTGAAGAACGTTACTGCCAAGGAGATGATTCTTTTTGTAGTCTACTCTATGGAATCGATGTAAATCCAACTCGTCGAGGCAGACAGAGAGCGAGGCAGTGCTCTTTTGTTACTGCACTGCCTACCTCTCGCTTCAAATGTACTTCATTGTACTGTTTAAGCTTAAATAATACCCCACCCCAGCCTTCATCTTGAATTAGATTCAGAACATACAGTAGTAGCAGCACTGTGCCACTGTTGCTTGGAGGACATTGAGCTATGGAGATCACAAAGCTAGGTGAATGAAAAGGGCTTGCTGATTTAATCACATGCTGTATGTTTTTGTTTGCTGGGAAGTGATTGCGATTGGACCTTTAAGCACTTAACTTCTATTTATTTAAAGTCTATTTATTATACTGTATCTCCATTGTGTCCACGGATATGCTCTTGGAGTCTGAAAAACACATCATTCATGTCATCTTTAAGTTAACTGTACAAGAGTTGTCAATGCTGGCTTGAAATATAGCCTACCCACAATTAGTTATTACCTTCAGCTGCCACTGGTTACCCATCTGTCAAAAAGTTACATTCTTCCGTTTTGTATGACATCCTGTTCTATTTTTAAACTCACCAGGAGCACTAACAGTCTCTCTGAGTTGAGAGAAACCAAAGCATGGTGACAGCCAGGTAGACTTGGGTGGTTTCAAGGTATTTTGGTATTTCGGAGTATATGGATAGTCAGAAATCCCAAGGGTATGATTTTCTATGCCATCATAAATATTGATGGAAAAGAGAAACATGAAATTAAATGAATTCATTAGCCGGGAACTTACTAACAGAATAATTATTTGGAATTAGAGCAGAAATAATTACCCATTAATTTCTGCTCTATTAGTCTTATAGCTAATCAATATGACTAGAAATTGAATCGTGAAAATATTGCACGATACTCTTCATCTTCATCTTGAAATTACTTCTTCCAACTATTATTATTTTATTAGCCACATTTATTATGCTGTATTTTAACTCTGCAAGATTTGTCTAATTACCTTAATAGTATTTTTAATTAGACTCACATCATTATACTAGACAATGTCATACTAACATTATGCTATTATGACTTCTATTATCTAATTATTGGAGGGGGGGGGGGATTTGTATGCCTTTTATTGACAGTACACTGTACTATCAATAAAAGGCATACAAATCCCCCCCCCCCCCCAATAATTAGATAAGTACAGTACAGTAGGTAGACAGGGAGAGGGAGATGGGGAGACACGCAGCAAAGGCCTTTGAGATCGGGACTCAAACTCGCAACACACTGTCAGTTACATTTGAGCCTAGGACCGGTCCAGGCCATCATCTCATTTTTTTATTTTATTTAACCAGTAAAAACCACATTGAGACTGAAGTCTCTTTTACAAGTGTGAACTGGCCAAGACAAGAGGCAAAATAAGTGACACAGCTCTGCCAGTAACAAAAAAATACACAACAAAAAAACAGGACAGACATACAATGCTCATAAATACAGTACCCACTACCGAAGAAGCTCAAAGGGAGAACAGGAACGTTTAGTAACGCGACCAATAAGGACTAATAAATAAAAACTAAGCAACTAAGCATCTTTTATATAAAGTATTTTCTTTTACACAAATACTGTCATATATTGCATAACCACGGTAAACTGTCAGCAAGTTATGAAGGCATGAACTAGTGACAGATGTTGAAGATGGTGGGATCAACTATAAGAAAGATAGCAGAGAGGAGAATGCAATGCCAGAAGGTCGGTTATTTTCTAAATGTCAGTTTTGATATATTTTAGGTTAATTTCCCAGCCCTAGCCTATAGATTTCAGGTCTGTAGCATTTGTCATTCATGAATTGTCCAATTTCCAGATGTAGCATAATTGAGCATAGATACAGTGATAAATATTGTCGATATCGTGGAGACACTGTATCATATTATGATACAGTGTCTCCATGATATGACGATATGTGAAGGTCAGCAGTGACCGAAACTTTGCCTAAAATGTATCCTCTTCTATCGAGCAGATTAACAGTGTGCGGGCGTATTCTATTTTTATTTTATTTTATTTTATTATTGATGTCCATTTGCCTATGCACCTGTTCTAAGCCTCTACGTGAAAGTCTTTCTCTACCCCCAGGTGTGGTTATAATATGTAAATATGTCTTCCCTGTGTATGTTTAGTTTCTTCCTGAAAGCTGAAAGCCTTTGAGTCAAAAGACCCAATCGAAATATACCGCTTTAGTGACACACCCGAGTGAAATAGTAAGAGAGTGGCGACACGCTTTGATCTCGCCGCAAAGCGGGTGCCTATGGGCTATAGTTCCAAACATTGGAACTATCCGAGAACTATCCCATTGAGATTGAATGAGCACTTCCGCATTCCATTGTTACAATAGGAGTCAACGCTAGTGTCGTCACTCTCATACTATTCCACTCGGTGACTAAAATCCCCTCCCCTTATTATCATACATCAACAGGTGTGGGCCCAGCTTAACACTTACAGCGTTAGCATTTATTGAAAAATTAGGATCTAATTCACGCCAGCATTTTTCACATTTGAGCTCTTATTTTGAAAAGCCACAGTTCCAGTCTACCGGATGTAGTATTAACCTAGGACGCTCAACAGAGCCGAGACAGGCCTTGTTTACAATATGAATCCAAACCGGGGCACTGGAACGCTCCACATCGTCGGCTCTGTGCCATCAAAAAAACGCTGTTTTGACCAAAAATGCCATCTGGGACAAGGAATAGGAGATACAGGCGATTGAAAGAAACGGATAGAATTAGATTATTATGGCGAAGACGATCTAAGATGGACGATCCAGTGCTGTGCTAACAACATAGCTAGCTAACCGGCTAACGTAAGTAGCATTATGGCTCGATCGATCGAATGCACTATAAAAGTGCAATTGCCATTAATCAACGGCTATGGCGGTAAGCATTAGTATCAAAATTAGGCTTCAATTGCCATTAATCAACGGCAATGGCGCTGAAATAATTAAGTTTAGGTGGGTGGTGTTAAGGTGAAAACCAGGCACACGTAATGAACATCATTTTATGAAACACTGTATTTCGTCGTTTACAGTAGTTTCTCTAAAAATCCTCATTGATTCTGTCTGCTTAACGGCCTTCGGTGCAGTGCTGGCGCTCAGGGTTCAGAGGACTTACAGTAAATGGGGCCCTTGTGGTTTAGGTGTTTACACACAGCGGGTGGCTATACCTGCTGCCTCCATTTCGTTCTTTGCCCCCCAAACAGGACATGTTCTAGCTCTAGCCATATAGACAATGAGCAGAAGATATCTCAATATGGGTGTATTGGAGGATGAACCCTACTGATTTGACCCCGTTTTCTTTCTGCTTGTGCCTCCTAAAGCAAAACGTTTCCCCCCCCCCCCCCCTAGCTCCACTAGTAAGGGCATGGGGTCTGTTTGGGTATAAGGAGTAGCACAGCCTCAAGCTCTTAAACTTCCTGAGCGCACAGAATTAGTTTGAAAGTCCCTGTAGTTACTCCGGAGGTGATTATGGAGGACAGACGGCTGTGCACAAATTTGGGATACTGCGATTATCCCAATCACATTATTCAACCAATCACTTCAATGTGAGGGTGTGCAACTTTGTCGAATCCCCACGGTGTCTGTGCCTAAAATGATCAAATTGAAAGAATGCTTGCCAAACAAACCAATAAAACAAAGCATGCCCCTGTAGGACATCATGCCCTACATAGTTAAAAGTCACGTTAAAAATCAATGCCATGACTATAAACTATTGTAAAAAGCAAATTTTCACCAGTGAAAGCTTGTGAGGATGGAAGAGGACAGGCCAATAGTTGCAAACAAAATAGTTGCAGAATTGTATTTTGTATTGTGTTGGGATGAATGTACACAGTAGGTTATACAAGGCTATTTAAAATGCAATACTCGCATGGGATGTTAAATTAAGCATGCAGCGCAAAACACATGGGGAACAAGTGGTGCTAATTGAGTTTTCCCCAAAAGGTGTGTGTATACAGTATACCATGGGCCATCATATAGTTCAGGAAATGTGAAAGGCCACATTGCTTTTCATCCGTAAAGTAAATGGGAAAGTGTGGGATTCAGATAATATGATTTTAAGAGTTACACTCCTAGCATTCCATATAAGCCCTCCATATAAGCCTTACTTCTTGCAACCAGATCTTATTTTAATGATGTTTTGGAGACGAGAAACACTTTCCTGGGGTGTTTAAATGTGGGTAATATGTGTTTTTAGATATTTTAGTATTTCAAAGTGTCTGTGATGTCATGGACACTGGTCTCACAGACTACATTATTTAAAAATTGTGCTACTGTTATATAGGCCTACTACAAATACATTGAGTAACTGAAGTGTCTTCCAGCGGTGAAATGTCCCTCTAAACGTTCTCCAACTGGCGTCCCAATTTTGAGCATGTCATTATCTGGCAAACAATTATACAAATGTGAAAGATCTACAAGTTAAAGCAATGTTGCATCCACAAATTGTTGTAAGATTGTTGATCGGTTATTTTCGCTATTTGTCATACGAATTATATATAGAGCTTATGGTTGTAGTTCAACCATTTGACCCTTTCTGCTGTTGTGCTCACATGCATTTTCTCCTATTGATCTGCTGTATTTCATGCAGTTGTTATTAATTATTAACATGGGTCTTTTTGCCCCGGTGTAAAGTAACATATTGGGCTACTGGACACATCTGTTTTGTAATTAAAATGTGTGAGTTACAGTTACATTTCTGCCAAGTAGGCTAAACCGCTGGCACGTGCAGGTCATGCATCTGCACCACACCCCAACACTCCTCACTACAAAAACTAATACTAGGTGAAATGTACACCAATTCCCCCCCCCCCCCCCCTCCCGTCCCCTCCACCTGCATTAACCAAATTAACCCTAGCGTCCCTACATTCTGCATATGTCATAATGGGTGAACATAATGGTGAAAATAGCAGATCTACAAGACCCCTGTGGGTTCAGGTAAAGGAAGGATAGGGTTTAAGTGGTTAATTCTTCTGTTGTGACGGATTGTCTGTACTGTATACGTATGTCTGTCCCGCTAAAAGTAGACCAACCACAGCTCATGCTGCTATGTGCATGACAGAACCACCTCAGGCCATAAATGAACGCAACAGTCTGCACAGCCAGGACACTTCCTGCTGCAGTGAGAATGAAACTCATGGAAAGTGTGAAAGCTGGATCATGGTTATTAATAATCTATGCATGTTTTAAAAAATGTATTCAGTTAATCTGCAGAGAAGTGCACTCCAGCATGGTAGATGGGGACAGCTGCAGCGAAGGGATCCAGACAGCCGTGACATGAAGAACAACTTTTGAATTTACAAAATGTCAATATTGGCCAAAGGAGATAGAGTAGACTATCAGTAGACCATCGCCACAGTAGCCAACATGCCTACAACCAGCCAGTTTGTCAGTGCGGCGCCGAGTGTGTGTGTGTGTGTGTGTGTGTGTGTGTGTGTGTGTGTGTGTGTGCGTGTGCGTGTGAGTGCGTGCGTGCGTGCGCGCACGCCATAAACGGCTATGGTGCGCATACGCACATGCAAGTTCATTTTAGGGTCGCGGCTTGGGTGTTTTGATTATGGGCACCTTAGGTTAAGGGCAAGGCCTAGTGTTTTTTTATTATTATTATTTTTTCTACGGCATAACTCAGTAGCCATAAAATGGTGAATAACAATGATTCAAAGGTCAGAAGAGAGGTCCTTCCTTAATACCCTCTGCAACTCTAACATTATTGATCTCCTGTGCTGCATGACTTTGAAAAGTAATTACCAGGTTATATATGATGGGATTCCGCTCCCCAAAGGATAGCTTTATTACCACAGTATAACATCTCTTCCCTTCCCCAAATAAATAATAAGGCAGTCGATGCAGCATGCTTATTGTTTGCATTGAGGCAGGGCAGGGTTGTTTTAATGACAAGCACATATACTTATTCATCACCGTTTCAGGTTATTCATGTATAAGTTCAGAAAAGGGGAAAAGAATGAAAGTTCTCTCCACAGTCCTACTTGTGTTTCATTCACATGGGCTCAGGCGACAGCACGGCAGTCAGAACCGGCAACAGTAAGAGCAGCCGTTCAAAGTTTAAATATTTTTACCGTAGTCCCGGACGCAATCTAGAACCAGATGTTCTAGATTGATGTTACATGGCATTTTGCTGTCCTGCCGTTGTATTTTTACATTTTTTATTTCCTTTATCGTGCCCTGCCGTCCAGCAGGTCGTTGGTGTTTGATGCCATTTTGTTTGATCCCATTTTGATGGGAGTGAGGTAGGAGGGCTCACTACACCCTCTCTCACATAACCAGCCTTGAGAGTATGGAGAGGGAGAGAATTATGTATTTTACCTAATTTGACATGTATTAGTCCATAGTTAGTCCGTAGTTTTCAATAAAGAAGTGTTTTAATCCCATAAGTGGCTGATTCTGTCGGAAGTTCCCAATGTCGCTAGTGAGCAGGCACATCCGGAATTACGTTCAGTGTAAACAGGAAGTAAACAAGGAGGGGGAATGGCGTTGGGCCACATATTGAAAACTACGAACTAATATATTGCACAAGAACTGTGTAATCGTCGGGATCATTTCCATTCTTCTGTATACATTTGTCGGCAATAGCAGTCTACAAGTTCACAACGAGTCAAGATGAAACACGTTGTGAGCTCGTAGATCGGCTATTTCTGCTATCCCATCTGATTTTAAAATTGGCTTAAGGGAGGGCTGGCAGACTTATGATTAAGGGCCAATTCATACTCATTCATATGTTCGGGGGTGGGTCCCCGACCCGACTTTAGTTGGGCTCTATAAAAGTAAATTCATACTCCCTCACGGCTAGCGCCGAAGTCGCTAGTAAATATTGGAGGTCCTTGACCTCTTCCACTTCTGGCTTTCAGAAATCGTCATGTGTGAGCCAAGTCTATGGATAGAAAAGAATAGAATAGACTTTATTTGCCATTGTGCATAGGAAATCTTGGAGCGCAGCTCCCAGGG
Source organism: Electrona antarctica (assembly GCF_951216825.1). Taxonomy (NCBI): domain Eukaryota; kingdom Metazoa; phylum Chordata; class Actinopteri; order Myctophiformes; family Myctophidae; genus Electrona; species Electrona antarctica. The sequence continues at coordinate 14,868,616 of NC_136789.1, forward strand.
TCAGCATTAAAAAAGGGAGGGACAGGTAAGAAAAGCAACATAGAACATACAATCCTAGAATAAATAAGTGCTTCAGAATCTCCCTAAAATCAATGCATATTCACTTCATCTATCATGATAGAATAAATAAAGTAAAGTGCTTCATAATCTGCCTAAAACAGTGCATGACTCAATCTCATCTTTCATGGTTCAGTTCATCTATCATATTGACTACCGTCCCTAATGTCCTCGGCTACTAGTCGCACAGTAGCAGGGAAAAAACTGTTAGAGAATCGTGTTGTGTGGGTGGAGATGCTCTCTGGCCGGTGGTGTCTCAGGTTGTGTCCTGAGTCCCTCCACACGAACCGAGGGTGAGCAGTATGGTGTGGATCCTTAAGGATGCTCTATGCTCTCCTCCTACAGCGCTGTGTGTAGATTGTGTCCATGGCAGGGAGATTTTATGCCCTGTTCCAAAAAACACAAACAGGACCCGAGCCAAGTCTATGGACTTTTTATGTTTGTCTTTAAACAGTGACGTCATGTGGCAGCCACAGTGGGCGCCCCTCACTTCACACAAATGTGATTTTTTTTTCTTGAGGGGCTAGTGCCCATCAAGTATCTGGCTTTCAGAAATGACGTCATGTGGTAGTCAAGTCTATGGACTGTGAAAGAAATCACACTTGTGTGAAGTGAGGGGCGCTCTTATCATCATACATCATCATATTCCATGCTCAGCTAATCAAATCATCACATTTTGTGGTACACACAGACATACAGTCAGTCAGTCAGAGATAGCCTGGCTAATAAGCCAGACTCAAATCACACTGTCGTGTGGTATTTGAGTCTGGAGATGCTGTGTATAGATCTTGTTTCCCGGGGGGCGGGTTCAAACATTTTCTCTTTGACGCAATTGGTCAGAGCTACTGTCAGTCAAAGGTCTCAAGCATTGAACGTCACTGTACCAAAGCCCGCCCATATTGCATACCGTGTCCCGATTGGCCACACCAGTTCTCTGGTGTAGGAAATGGGCGTACAATTGAGCCTCTCCAGACCGTAATCCGCCGGCAGGCAATTTTCTTTTTGCCAACGGCTGATTCGGTCTGGCTTATTAGCCAGGCTAAATCAGAGAGGCTTATTGTCGGTATCAGCCAGGGTGCGGGAGTCTATCCGCGTTTCAATGCGCTAGACCTCTGGGAGATGGACAGGACCCGGCAGTGTGTTTAATTTATTTTTACTTTTTGAAAGTATAAGATCAATAAATGCATGGCTTGTTTTGGCCATAGTTCATTATTTGTTTTTATTATTGGCACGAGTCATTTCTTTGTATACTTATTTGTCATTTCTGCCAATGAGCAATTTGTGTTTAGAAAGCCTAAAAGTCAAACAGAAATGCAATCCAATCGTTAATCACAATTATTTGTATGATAATTAATCATCAACTAAAACGTCATGATTGTGGCAGCCCTAGCTATGAAATGAGATCTGGCAATAGTAATGGAGAGAGAGAGAGAGAGTGAAAGTTGTGATTACCATGTTCCATGCTGTTTCATGTGGCTTCTTTTCCCAATAGCCTGGAGCATCCAGGGCTCAGATTTGCGCTGCCAAACCAAAGAGGTAGATATCAGCATTCCTTTGAGCGCCTTGCTGCCTCCTTCCCCTCTAACCAGACTTCACACACATTGGTTCTATCAACTTAGTCAGTGTGTGCTTGGGCTTTGAAGTGGGAGCTATACGTACGTGATGCTTTAATACCGTTTTATAGAATCCGTATTGTGGTTTTATAGCATTGGCATTCATTTTCTGTTAACACAAACTCTACATAGCGAATGGAGTAGATGAGCATTATATGGACACCTACAATCTAGCATTCACATGCTTTGGGACCTACAGTATGTAAATTATGGGCAGATTTGGATAACATTAGTTTGATTTTGTGTTAAAACGTCCTACAGTATGTGATCAGCAACCTTTATTTTGTGTATAAAAAAAAAACAATCACATAAATATCTATACATATATGCACAGGTCGTATCAAAGATGTTTGATGTGTGAAGCTATAGATTTTTTTTTTTACATATGTCCAAAACGGTTACTTTTCAGGATTTGAATGTAAAAATAGCTGAAATAGCCGATCTACAAGCTCAAAATGTGTTGCGATGCATTGAAACGTGTTTTAAGCTTGAGTCCAGGGCCTATTCCGCGCTAATTTGTCTAAAGGCGCTACATTTTGCACAGATGTAACCCAGGGCATGCTCTAATGATTTAGCTAAGGCACCCGATCCGGCGACCTTCGGGGTCATCACACCAGCCAAATCCAATATGGCCACCACTTAAAAAATGTTTTTGGCTCTAACTTTTGAATCAAGATGAGCTAAATGCAAACTTGGTGTCTATTTTTGACCATTACAAACATGTTGGACTGCTTATAATTATTGGGTGTGTATGGAATGCTAATTTGCATGTTGCCAAGATGGAAGCTATGTTGACGCTTGTTACCTGTCTTGTCTCACCAAGACAGAATTGGGGGCATTCATTTACAGTACGGGAAAAAACCCCATAACATTTTAGTGTTTACATATGGAGGTTTCTGCCCAACAACAACAATATGCAGAATAGTGACTACGGTAAGCATAAGAATGATGTTTGGAGCTCATTACTGACCCTTCTCACGTAAAAACAGATTTGGCTGAGTACTCTTAATAATTCTATGCGACGTACTCGAACATGGAAATTACTTAACATGCCCATCGCTAGTTCCTATTAAGCCCCCACTTGTACATTGATTATAACTTCTCATTTACTGAGTAGTCACCCATAATTTATTATCTACATACGCTGTCTCAATAAACACTCATAATATTAAAGTTGGTCTTGTTACGCTTCATGAAATCTTGATACAGGTTTGCTTTCGACACCCCTCTATCCCTCTGTACTCCCATTAAGGGACTATATATCCCAGAGGATTTCAATTTTCCACTGCAAAACTTTGTTCTCCTCCATCAATTATGGTTTGTCAGTGTTTTCTTTCACCTTATAATTAGAATTTGGAAATCAATTCCCTATCATTCCGTCAGCATGATTACGTCCTGTCACTCCAGCGTCCCATTCCATAATTACGTATTTCCCTCAATGATCACTTGAAGGGTTCATAAAGCCACTCATAGTGTATTTCCTAGTCGTCAGCCACTCTGCTTGCATGTCTGATAAATACTGGTTGTGAGGGAGGCACTCCTCATTTGACAATGTGCCATTAAGGCACCCACAGACCCACTCTTGCAGAAGCTGGGTGATTAATGCCTGCGCCTTTCCCCTATTTAGTAGTCCAATAATGATACCGAATTAACAAGCCCTTGCCGTTGCAGATGAGAGCTGCAAACAGCTCAACGGCAACAGCTCCAGATTGGACAGTGTCACAAACCAGTGGACACACAAATATCTATCTCTGGTGAGGAATGAATGTGCACAGCATTTCACCCAAAGTTGTTTTTTCATTTTAAACTAATATTCAATTTCTACAGTGATTTGTACTTACATGAAATTAAATAATATTTGAGATAGTAATCAGTCACAGGAATGTTCTAATGCATTTTTGGTTAAATTAAATAAAAAACTAAAGGTATTCTACTATGGTAGATGAATACACCAAGCCCCCATGGTAAATAATAATGAATGTTGCTGCTTCCAAAATGTATGCGTGTATGTATGACTTCATTTATGGTAATGCGAGAAACGGATGGGAAAACTCCTTGAGCTTGTCACAATAGAAGCAGTATAACAAAAACCAAAGGACATTGAAGTCCTTGCCTGAATCACCTTACCTTGAAATGATTTTCTCCAACAAAGCCACACACACACACACACACACACACACACACACACACACACACACACACACACACACACACACTCTCGCTCTCTCTCTCGTGTGTGTGTGTGTGTGTGCTCATGTGCAAGAGAGAGAGTGAGTGTGTGTGAGTGTACAGTACATGCATGGTTATGTTTAAGGTCAGTTGGAATTTGCATTTTATTCAGAAAATGTTATTGTGGGAACAAGGGGCGGAACAAGGTTTTACATCCAGTGACATTTATGGTGTCTATAGCCATCATTTCTGGGGATGTTTGGGGATGCAGAATGTGTTAAATGTCATGTCATGCTAAAAATTGGATTACATTTGGCCTGCAGGAGTACGTTAGATTCTAAAATTCCACTGGCCCGGGTGGCCCCCGAATAAATACCCCATAAAATGGATAACCATGACTGCTGTTGCTCTGCAACATTGGCTGGGCTTTGTCACTGCTCCATTGTCTGCTACCAGGAGTTTTAAATACTTACACATATTTATTTCGAGGGGAAAAAGGTATTGTGTTTCCAAGTTACTTTGTCTAAGTTTTGAGAAGGGTATGACTTTCATGTGAGTGCAACTGCAAATGGATCTACAAGCTTATAGAAAAGTACCGTATTGTCCCGAAGACGACTCAAATCCTCTTCCCTATCACATTATCATGCTTTCACGTGAGGACACTTGCTTTAGTGACTGACGTGATGCATGCAATGTTATTACAAATCAGAAGAATGCCAGTTATTGTAAAACATTCACTAGACATAGTATGAACCTCCACCTATCCTGTAATCCCTCATTCTGTCCCATGTCCTGGCAGCCCCCTTTTTCACCTGTAACCTTTGTGTCTCTATAGTGGATTGCTTCGTTTATGTTTTTTTTCTTTTTTTAGGGGGGGGGGGGGGGGGGGGGGGGGGTCTTGGGAGAAGAGGCTAATGTTCTCACTCCAGCCAATCTCACTCAAGCAACAGCCAAAGCCTTTTGCTGCTGTACACCAATTCGAAAAGCTTTCCAGATTCCATAGTGCAAGCTGTTACTGGAAGCCTGTTATTAATGGAAAGGTCAAAGCAGGCTGGGTGGTTAGATAGTTGCAAAGAGATACTGTCAGTTCTCTCCCTGTCAGGATCTGAGGTCAGGGGAACTGAGGATTAAAGAACCAAGCTCATAGGGGAATTACAGTAGAATCTCCTCTTAACTGGCTGTAAAGTCGGGGTGCTTTGGAAAAATTGAAACGACAGACGTGCTGAATTGGCCCTTGTCAAGTTCCTTCTGCATGCTCCAGTCATCAATCACTGTAAAGGACATTCCCTCATCCCCGTACAGTACATTCATAAATAGCAATTTTCTTCAGTCCTTCCTGTACAACAAAACAGACAATGTCGCAGCATTTTCAAATGTTGTCCAATCAATATCAAGTTCAGTTTCTAAAGCTGCTAATTTGTTCTTGAGCGTGACTCTCCTCCAAACCATGGCCAGTATGGCTTCTCCCCATTTACCCTTATCACTTATGTGCTCCAATAATTGAACTACCCTAGTCAGCAGTTATTCTGAATAAAAAAAATGTAGACAAGGACGTGCCATCTTTTCTTTAGGTGCTAAAGAAGGAAAATTGACAATCGTTTTTCTCATTTGAAGAATGTTCATTCACACACTATTCAAATTCAAGGAGCTACTTAAACGTTTCACTGATTGCTTAGCTAAGAAGGGCATATTGACATTTGGCTGGTGTGAAATGTGAGAAATAATGGATGTTTTTAGGAGCATGCTGCAGCCATGGAAACGGAGGTTCAAGCCACAATTGTTCAAAACAATATGTCTATGGTTTTCTCATGGATATTATTCCATCCGTCGTTTTCATAGGAGAGAAAGTTGGATATTGATCAGTCACACATTCCTAGGTTGTTTCCATCTTCCATTGTATTTGTCCCTCAGCGGCAGGTATCTGCTCTGTTGTCAGACGTTGGGGGAGAGTATTGATTCACCTCTGCACTGATCAGCCTCATCACATTTATCACCTGCTATGACCCGCAGTCACTTTCAGGAATGCCATCTGAAGTTTCAAAAGTTATCTCTGGCTTTAGCAAACACTCATTCAGCTGGCTCTAGACATTTATCTTTGTTTATCGACTGTCTTTTCTTATTAGTGCCTCTCTCTTTTGTTGTATTTTAGTCATCCTCTTTGTTTTCCCCACTGCCATCTATTTCCAGTGTCATGACAAGGTTAATGGTCTCATAAATGTCAGTGTCTAGAAGTCCAAGGCAAAATTTCTCCACTACAGTTTTCAGTTTGTTTGGGACTGACTTATTCTGTGGTCTCCAGTGCTTTGTTCTGCCCACTTCTGCTATGGGACTGTTCATTATTTTGTGTGGTCAATGGAGGAGTTTAGAGTGCTGTGAATTAAAATGGTGTGACCCTCCTTCTGACAGAAATAAATATTTCATCCCCCACCAAATAATAAATGATAAATTACTATATTAAAACACTGATAATTACGAGTTATGTGTGAGATAGCAGCAACTCCAACTTGTTTGATTCCCCTCAGTTTATAGTTATATTCCTTTTTCTCCAAATCATTTATTTTGTATTTTTTAGCAGAGAGAATGCAAAGAAACCCTTAAATATTTGTGCAGGTAACTGTTGTGTTGTTACAGATATGTCCTCTCTTCTTTGTGAAATGACTGTTTGTTCTTTGCGGCAGTAAATCTGCCACATCACCAGCAGAGCACCACTGTTTCCCCAGATTAGGTTAGATTAGAGATTGTTTATTGTCCTGAGAGGGGAAAAGCTTTCCCCTGCCCACATACATTATGATCAATCATAAGACGGCGAATATCCACATACCTCCTTGTACCATGCAGATGCATGCACAAAAAAACACAATAATCAACAGTTGCATAAGCCTTGTTTCACCCTTATCGAGATTAGATTCAGATGGTTTTTATCAAGTATGAACTGCAAAAATATCACATGAAACTGGATTGAAATGTGATTCAAATCTGATTCCTAAAGATGTCTCAGTCTGGACACTAATGACCAGTTTACAATTTGTCACGTGACTGTGCCACTCACCGAAAATAGTCGGGCTGGCTGGCTATTCAACGTGTTGAGAGCTTGTAGATCTGCTTAGGTCGACGATGTCGACTGAATACACAAATCCAAACTGATCAATTGCAAAGAACAGTGTAGGCAAAGAGTATAAGTTAAGCATTACTCAAGACTATGTCGTTACCACAGCAACCAACCAAGGCTATAGGTCGACAAACTCTGAATACACAAATCCGATCTGATCACTGATCATTTTATTTTTTATTTTTGTATTAAAGGTAGGGAGCGGTTGATACAGCTGTTGCATATGTATAGAATAGACATACCCATTTACTTTTTTTTTTTTTACATATACTGTACGCACGCACGCACGCACACACGCACGCACGCATGCACGCATGCATGCATGACAGACAGTATCAATAACACGTCAGGGTAATGTGGCTATAGGTGGGAATAGAAAAAGATTAATACCCATATACATAAAACACAATACAAAATAAAAAGAAAAGAAAAAACATAACAAAAAGACAAAAACAAAGACCCCTAAAAACCAAAACCCCTGAGATCCAGAATGGGGCAGCGGCTACAGAGTATATTGGTCATCATTTAGCAGCAGTGTTGTAGATCCAGAATGGGGCAGCGACTACAGAGTATATTGGTCATCATTTAGCAGCAGTGTTGTAGATCCAGAATGGGGCAGCGACTATAGAGTATATTGGTCATCATTTAGCAGCAGTGTTGTAGATCCAGAATGGGGCAGCGACTATAGAGTATATTGGTCATCATTTAGCAGCAGTGTTGTAGATCCAGAATGGGGCAGCAGCTATAGAGTATATTGGTCATCATTTAGCAGCAGTGTTGTAGATCCAGAATGGGGCAGCGACTATAGAGTATATTGGTCATCATTTAGCAGCAGTGTTGTAGATCCAGAATGGGGCAGCGACTATAGACTATATTGGTCATCATTTAGCAGCAGTGTTGTAGCTGGCGATTTATCCCAGATGTTGTATGAAGGGTTGCCATATCAAATCGGTTCGGTTTGGTCTAGTTTCAAGTATTGTATCCTCTCCACCTCCAACGTATTTACAAGGTCGGCTAGCCACATTTTAACACTGGGATATATGGGTGTGGATATATGTATATGGGTATTATGAATATTTCTGATACATTGCAAGCCCTCTGTCCATATCGCCAAATGCCTGAAAATTGAAGCTATGTATGTCCAAGCTCTACAGTAGCCCAATTAACTTACCCTCCTCAATTCTCACCCCAGTCTAGGCTTGGGCAGCTAAGTAACCATGAAAATACTGCCCCGCTAATATCATTTTTACCACTGCAGTTACCTTTACCACCTACTGTGCCTGATATTGATTTTGTGGTCAATGTTGACAATGCTCAATCACACGTGGGTATTTGTAATATAACCACAATAGTGTCAATGCACAGGTTAAATAAACGGATCACAGTAGAAACTTCCAATGCCACTAACCTGATTCATATACCTTGCATTTCAAGTATCTCAGACACTGCCCCAACAATGTTAAAACTTGCCCTTTTGAATACAAGATCCCTGCGTACGAAGTCTCCGTTAATTAATGATTTTATAACTTCTTACAAGCTTGATTTTATGTTTTTAACAGAGATTTGGCTGGATGCAGATGATGGAAATGCTGTTCTTATTCAATCTGCCCCACCAAATTTTACTTTTGAATTTGAAGCACGACAAGGCAAAATAGGTGGGGGTACATGTGCCCTTTTCAGGGATATATTTATTTGTAAAAAGCTGTCATTTGGAGAGTTCCTATCTTTTGAATATGTATCATGTAAAATGGAAATGAAATGCTCTCCATGCATTTTATATGTAGTTATATATAGGCCACCATATATAGGTCTATAAATCTGTTTGTGGCTTTGGGCCCAGCTATATCTCAGACATGCTGGAGCCATATGAACCTTCTAGAACCCTCAGGTCATCTGGGGCTGGCCTACTGATAGTTCACCCGATAGTTGGAACAAAACATGGTGAAGCAGCATTTCACTATTATGCACCAAAAACTTGGAATAATATTCCAGGTTACATTAGGAAATCCCCAACCATAGCCATTTTTAAGTCCAATTTAAAAACGTATTTATTTAACATTGCCTATCCCAGTGATGTCTAATAACAGCTAGGTCTTGCCTGGGCTTTAAATTAGCTGTGTTTTCTGTTTCTATCAAAGGTGGGAGTATTTGTTGTAATGTATATGCTCCTATATCTTATTTTAATTGTATCTATTATAATCTGTATTCATTTTAAAGTGCACTGTTGCACTCTGTATTTGTTTTTATCCTGTAAAGCACTTTGAATTGCCTTGTGTATGAAAGGTGCTATATAAATAAAATTGCCTTGCCTTGCCTTGGGACCTTCTTTCCCTTCTTTCACATTTCTCACACAAAGATGACAGATGGGAATATTCTATGCAATTTGGCATTCGAGTAGTGTAATCTATGGACAATCTTGAACTGCATAAGACAGTGTCTTGCATTGATTGAACATCTATGAATCTGCAGGAGGGAATCGTTCCATTGTTCTTCTGATACCTGTATACCCAGTTCTCTTTCCCATCTTGTTCGTATACCTGAGGTATCCTCTTTACCCTCTCAGAGCCTAACATAAAACTGAGAAATAAGGTTTGAAGAAAAGGGAGATAGTTTGATAGGGTTCCTGATGGTAGCCTGTGTCAATGATCTATACAAGGGTATGGTTCTCATAACATAATCCCTAATCTGTAGGTATCTAACAAAAAAAATTAATACCGGGTATAGACCAAATGTATCTACTAGCTGCTGAAATGAGGAAAAGACACCCTTGGTATACAGGTCTACTAAAGTGGTGATACCTGCCCTCTCCCATTGCTTGAAAGCAGTGTCCATATTGGATGGGGGAAATAATGGGTTGCCCACTATTGGCAATAATAGACGTACTGCACTCAGGTCTATTAGTCTACCTATCTGTCTCCAGATCTGAGGCTCGTATTAAGACATTGCCATTGTATCTAGACATACAGTATGTATTCTAGATGGTGCCAGGAGGATGGTCTCGGGTTTGTATGGGTGGCAGTCCTCTCTTTCCAGCATCACCCAGTTAGGGAGATGCTGGGAAGAGTGAAAATAAAACATTGTCGCTCTGACATTTGCTGCATAATAGTATCGTGTGAAATCTGGCAATGCAAGGCCACCCTCAGATTTAGGTTTACATAAATGGCTCTTTTTAATATGATGACTCTTGTTGGACCACAGAAAGGGTAAGATAAGGGAATCGAGTTGTTTAAAGAATTGTTTTGTTAAATAAACCGGCAAATTTTGGAAGAGGTAAAGTAATTGTGGTAGACTAATCATTTTAATTATATTTACTCTGCCTATAAGAGAGAGAGGGAGTGTTTGCCAAAACCTAATAGATGCCTGTAGTTTGTCAAGAAATGGGAGAAAGTTGGCTTTGTATAGATCCTTGTATCTTTTTGTTTGACTTGTATACCCAGATAGGTGATTTTATCAGTTATCTTGAATGGCAATGTGCTTAAAAACGCTTGATCTTCTATTCTAATAGGCATGATCTCGCACTTAGACCAGTTGATCACTTTTTTAAAGATTTGTTTTAGTCTTTTCTGCCTTTATTGAAAGTATCAAGTGAAGACTGACGGGAAAGAGGGAGAGAGAGAAGGGGAGAGACATGCAACAAGGGTCGTCATGAATGGGACTCGAACACGCGACACGCTGTCAGGCCAAAGCCTATATGTGGCATGCGCCTGGACCACTTGGCCAGCGGGTGCCCCCCTAAAGATCATTTTTGAGTGGTGTAAACCACTCCTACAACTGGCTTTGTTAGTTTACGTGTCTGTCCGTACCAAAAAAAATGAGCATGGTTGCTATGGTCACCCAGTTCACACAGGTGTGATTTCATTACGTCAGACATTACGTCAGACCACAGCTGATCAGTCTATATAAGACCTTACACCACTCAGTTCACACGGGTGTGATCTTTTTATGAACAAATTGGTTTCGCTGCAGTCTGAGAACAGAGCCGTGTATGGTTATAGCGGGTGGTTGGGGGATGCAGTGATTAGCTGGGCTTTGAACAGTCAGGCAGAGATAGACCAGGGCAGCCAAAGAGAAATGATACACCGGGTCACATAAAACAGCTGTTATAGTCTGGCCATGAGCTTTATGCTCTCTCATATCCAAACTGTGTTTAACGGTGATAATTACAAGTATATAGTTGAAGGGTTATATTATACTAATAGAATGCATTACCATAATTTGCTTTGTAGTCCACCGCATGTCTTTGGTAAATTGGTGTATAATGATATATTTTATCAATTGGTTACTCTTATGGTAGCATATAATCATTTTAAAGATGCAGATTAGCTACAGCACATCTAGGTGTATGGCATGCATACGTTGTTCATTACACTGTAATATGTGGTGTACTCTGTAATGTAATATAATAATAATTGTGTGTGTGTGCGTGCGTGCGTGCGTGCGTGCGTGCGTGCGTGCGTGCGTGCGTGCGTGCGTGCGTGCGTGCGTGCGTGCGTGCGTGTGCGAGAGATATGATATGATATAGTACTTTATTGTCAGTTCACACTGAAATTTGTCTTGCGACACAGCAGCCAAGTATGCAGAACACATATACACACATTTGACATAACACAAAGAACAAGACAATTTACATACATAAAGACATGAAGACAAGAGCAATATCCACCGCTTAGATTATCCTGTGGCTACTACGACTCCTGATTAAGCCTCAAGGTCGACTGGTGGACAAAGGACCTCTTTAGTCTGACCTTATTGTATGCTGGTACACCATATCTCCTTCCTGAAGGTAGCAACCTATATTCTCCATATAACACTAGAGGTGACATTCCTTGGATGTCTAGGATTCCTAGGATGCTGTTATCATACGTGGATGTATAAAGTTTCTGAAGTTGTTGTCCAACAATCTTTGAACAAATGTTCAGTTGTTGCAGCATTTGTGACTTTAGGGCTGCAGACAAACATCCATACCAGGTGGTACTACAGTACTGAAGAACACTCATAATAACAGAAGTGAAAAACAAAAGAAGAATCCGTCTACTAGCACCGAAGGATCTTAGACGGCGAAGGAAGTAGATTCTTTGCTTTGTTTTCTTACACACTGAATCAATCTGATCGTTCCATGACAATAGATGGTCTATTACTACTCCTAGGTATTTGTACGAACATACCTGGTTGATCGGTTCACCATGAATAGTAATGGGGGATCTGTGTATCTCTGGTGTTGTACCAAAAACAATCTCTTCTGTCTTTTTTGTGTTAATGATGAGAGCGTTGTTATCACTCCATTCAACCACGTTATTTACTCTGTGTTGGTGCAGTCCAGGATCACTGGAACTATCTAGGAGAGAAATCAAAACTGTATCATCTGAGTATTTTAGAATGTATTGGTCTGGTGTGTCAGTGCGACATTCAGACAGGCATTCCTCAATACGACAGCTGTCAGTATAAAGGGTGAAAAGTACAGCTGAGCTCACACACACACCCCTGAATTTGGATGGTGATGGTGGGGTCTATTATTGTTACCGTCAAGTTACCTTCATTTATCACTGCTTGTCAACTTCGTCATACAACAAATAGTGGAAGTATCTACAAGCTCACAACTTGTCATGAAAATGAACATTTTCACCCATGTCCAAAATAGGAATGCTAGGGTGAAAGTGGTCAAGGATGGTATTAACTATTAACACATTAAAACTGGGAAAGCATCTTTGTCATTTTAGCATTAGCTAAAATTTTTGAAAGATCTTGAAGCGTTTAGAAGGCATTTGTAGAATCAGCAAGCCAAGCAGCCTTCCAATTTCCCCCCAAATGAAGAGCGCCAGTTAAAAAGGTGCTCTGTGCCCTGTAAGAGAAACAGATTTCCACAAAAGTGGCTTGAGGCAGACCCTAGCTGGGCTGATGAGCACAATCAGGTTGCTAGTGACTGCGTGAACAACTGCCTTTCTTGGCACGCTCAGTCTGCACTCAGACTCTGTAGCCATGTCACATTACCAAGACTCTCTCATGGCAGATGTGTAGCAAGTTGTAATGTTGCTACTTGCTACAGATGACCTCTTCGCAGGGAACACAAATCCTACATTTTAGCAAGGGATTTGACCCTCAGTCTAACTCTAACCAAAAAACAAAACGGAAGTCTGTCAGCTGGCTACAGGGATTCATGTCTTCCTTCTTTAAAGTACTTATGAATTAATGAATATGCACACTTTGTTCTGCTCCCTAATTAATATTCAAGTGTGCTTTTGCTGTCACTGTATAAGTAATGCTTTTTTTACCCCCATCTGTGCATGTGTTTGTGTGCTGCGTGCATATCTCTGACACTACTGGTATGCTTCTGATTACATTATGCGTTTGAAGTGAAATATGGGTTATATGAACTAATCAGAAACAAACAGGTCCCCTGTTTTGTTGAGCTAATGTCTTGACATTTTGCACATGCTGTGAATGCATTTCATCTCAAGAAACACATTTCTTACAGAGACATGATTTGCTGTATGTCCTAATGTCCCTGAAATGAAGACTTCACATAATGGATATTGCTGTCTCTGCCTTGCTCCAAATGGCATTGTAACATTCTGGATTTAACATGTTTACTTCTTCTAGCCTTGTCTTCAAATAGAATAGATTAATCAAGTTAAAGTGGTCAGAATCAGATATCCACAACTGTATAGATAGTGACAAGGTCCAAAGCCATTCATCTGGAGAACTGAAATCCTGCCTGACTTATTGGGTGAGTGTCCACAGCAAACTGCTGTATATGACCATACAGTAGGAATTCTAATGTATCCTGGCTGTGTAGGATGCTGCACAGCTTTCCTTGGATTATATTGTCGGTATCAGGCAGAAACCTTATCCCGATCCCGATACCACCATTTCTGTGTTAGCCGATACCGAATACTGATACCAGAGATTAATATTTATAATACTAAAACAAATATTTTTTTCTCGTGTTGTTAATAGCAGACTCCTCACAAAAATGTGCACTTGCAGTTTGGGCAACTCGAAAGCAAACTCCACATGCCCCAACACTTTATTTACCTGCCATAGTGTCAACCCCTTACCCCTGTGTCGGATCGGTGGTTAGACTGGCATATTCGCCGATACCGATATGACCCGATATGACCAAAAAGGGCCGATACCGATACAGTATCGGGACATCTGTAATTCTAAGCATACGGAAGTGGATTAGACACAGTAAATATTATTAAACATTAGATATTACCATTTGGAAGTACTGATATGGTCCACATTCTAGGCCTGTGTTTCATATTAGGGTTTATGCAAATTGTACTTAATTTCCATTTCCATTTAATACTTTATTACAATAAACAAGCGCCTAATCCGTGACACGCTTTGACCAGCTCTCGATTTGAGCTAAAATTTTTGGACAGACAGACTGACCGACCAAAAAAGCGGCTTATGCTACGTGATTATAGCCAAAAAAAGTAAGCTCACAAGTGTAGTTTCATGCTACTTTGGTTCATAAAAAAATGGTTGTGGTCAAGCCCAAACTGCATGAAATGGTTTTGATGCTTTGTGGAACATTTCCAACGAAGCAACATGTAAAGAATAAAAGGCATTCGGACCAGCGCTAAAACGTTGAATAAGTTATTTGTATTATTACGTTCCTAAACATATTTGATAGAGATACGAGTAACATTATAATATACCCAGTGTGGCCCTGAGATCATTCCACAGCCTAAAACCTCTGTTGGGTCATCTGTAGTGGTAACAGATGACCTCCAATTCCCACAGGGATGTAAGAGCTAGCAGAGCCAATTCTAATTTGGTGGGACTACAGAAAAAAAGCTTATTTTGTTAGTCTTAGCAGTCTCAATCTATCAATTTCTAATTACATTCCTTGAGTCCACGGTTGATACACCCATGAGGCACTCCCTTGCCAAGTTCATGCACTGCCTTTGCCAAATTCACTTAAGTTGTTGCTACTTTTTATCCTACTAGATGTCTCTATATGCAGCTCTTGCTGCCTACTGTTCAATTAAAATGATGATTGTGGAAAAAAATACAGCAAGTGTTTCCGTAAATTTCTCAGTAAAGTTTTTCAGTTGTCTTTACTCTGTAGCCAGTGTGGTCTCTATTTAAGTTCCACAAGAGGTTTTATAAATACTTGTTTTTTAAAATCACATTTCTCACTGACAAATTGGAATTCTCCTTTACAATTCATAAGATCCTCCTGCTTTCCCTTTCGTGGGGGTCTTGTTTGAATAAGTGACACTGCAGGTATGATATCGTTGCTGTCGGGAAGAAACCACCTAACTCCATTTTTGAGGTTTTTTTTGCATACATCTGTGCTATTAAACACCCTTACGTATGTGTGTTGTTTTGAAAATATTTAAGTAGTTAAAAGCACTTCAAAAGCTCTTAACTCCATTGGACCCTCAAACTGTCTGCTAAAGCAGCTAACTCCACCACCTCTCCCCCTCTCATGGAAGTAATTGGAAATATACAGTCACACCAACTTTGAGGCAGTATCGCTTTGTTTTCAAAATATAGGTTTTCTTAATTTCCTGAAAAATGTATATTTTTCATTATGTTACGAATCATAAGTCTAGGGGTAGTAGGTAGGTAACATGTGACTGAAGAACAAGGAAACCGTGCTCAAATGGGAAGTTTTATTATAAAACTATATATATAATAAAACATAACTCAAAAGATATATTTACAATAAGGCTCGATAACAAACAAACAAACAACGCCTTTCCGAAGGGCGGACACATGGGTTTAAACAATAAGGTTTTAGATAGTTGACAGCTACGTATCAGTAGCAGCGGGTCGGTGGAAGATCCTAGTGATGTTCCCCGGCGAGCTGTCAGACATGAACTGGTAGTAGAGAACACAGTGCACTGCTGCAGCGAGTGCACGTGACCGGCAGCCAATCAGGAAGCCAAGCGTTGACCCTTATGTGGTTTCTTCCTAGAAAAGTGCTCATCTGAGCAGGAATGTTTGTTGTGGGCGTGCATTGTTTGGTATTGAGTGATCATACTGTAGACGAATACTGTAAGTCTTTGTCTAATCGCCAATAGACAAAGACTTACAGTAGCTGGAACTTTGAGTGTGTTGTAGAGGATTTAGTATGACAGGATCACAAAGAAAAAGAAAATGTGTTGGCCTCCTGGTGGCGTTCTAAAAGGCAGCATTGAAAAATGCAGGCCAGACGTTATTCCTTGGCCTCTAGGGGAGTGTTTAAAAAAGAAAGTTTCACACAAATCGGTGCAGTTATATGTAAACTAAATACGCAACTCGGCCTGTTATAGCGCCACCATGAGGCTGATTTCAAACATGTCAAATGGTATTTCTTCCTCGTGCACCCTGATCGCCTAGTGGGAATATGCGATCATGCATTCAGAGTTTAACCGCAATCGAACGCTGCATTCATGATTTGCGGCATTTTGTACAAAAACGTCCACTCCTGCAAACTTTAGATGTCAATCTTAGCCAACCAGGATGGAATATGAGAAATCAAACTTGATCTTGATCACATGACTATAGAGATCATGTGTAATTTGGATAGTCTGAAGGAGTAATATCCAAAAATGTGTTTTGCATAGCTAAGTCAGCCTCCTAGTGGCACTATGAAGTGCAGATGTGAGTTTTACACAGATTGGTACAGTTTTAGGTAAAACACAAAATCCGCCAGTTAGCGCCACCTGATGGCATTTCTTCCTCGGCCTAGTGGGAATGTGCGTGCATAATTTCACAGAAATCGCATGCTGTGTTCATGATTTGAGGCATTTTGTTCAAAACAGAGCAAAATTTGGAAGCCAATCTTAGCCAATCAGATTTCGTTTTGTTTAATGGCTATAGGGCATAGCAGTGGGCATGGTTTTCTGGCACCACTGAAAAATCTTCCATACATTTTTCCCATTTATTTACAAGAATATTTATATAATGCATTATTCTGTAGAATACATATTACTACTGCTTTACATGGACTTTTAAAGTCATACATAATTAGGCTTTGTTCCATCATTGGTGCATGAATGGGTGCAAAAGGTAGCATTCATTTTGTCGGTTAATCATGTTAGGGGTAAAAAAAAAAATGTTAGACTCCTTAGGCTCCATTGTATGTACAATCTATAATTACTAGCTGTTGTCCAATATCACAAAGCTGCCTAATTAAGCTGTATTACATACATTTACATCAATAAAGAACTTTAACAAATGAGCAGTACTCATTAATCTTTTAAACGCTTGAAGATATACCCAATCTCAAACGGGACATCACTGGAGGGAATGGAAAATTCAAATATGCTGCTAGTTAAATAACCAGCTGGCAGTGTATGTTTGCAAATCTAATGTCAAATTATATCAGTGGCCTCGCAGGAATAGACAGTTTCATTTTAAGTTGCCAAGTAAACATGCTAACATAATGATTTGCAGTTAATTGGCATGCATGGTGTTACTGCAGTCTGTTATAAATTAAACAGGAAGCAGCCGCAAAACAACTATAGTTATTAGTTAGCATGCGTTATACTTAGTTGTGTGCAGGTGCCGAAATAGCCGATCTACAAAGTACTGCAGTGTGACTCTTTGTGAGCTTGTAGACCAGCTACGGTATGTCCGCTGTGTGGCACCGGCAAGAAACGGAAGCCGTGTTTTCACTGCAGTGCCAGTATATTACTGGCAAAGAATTTGAATAACTTGCTGGAATGGCAATGGGAGAGACCGTTTTCACATGCCCTCCTTGGCAGTAAAAATGCTGGTAATGCCTGCACTTCCATCTGCAGGCAGACAAGCTTGTAACTTTAGTTGAAAGAACAGAGGAGAAGCAAACGGTTTTCTCTCTCAATCATTCATTAGGCCAAGCAAAAAAAAACATTGGTCTCCGATTGGCTGTCATTTTTGGGCTGAGTAGGTAGGGAATTTATTTTATTTTATTTTTTTATTTTATTTTTCGTGGGAAGGATGGGTAGCAAGGAATTTATTTTATTTTTTTATTTATTTTTTTCCCCCATCGGCAATGATGGATAGGCTTCTTTTTTAATAACTTCAATATGTGCCTGAGTTACCATCGTTTAAATAATTCTAATTTTAAAGTACACTGTAGGCTACTTACAAAAGAGTGTCAGAAACATAACACTGTATGCCTACAGCATTTGAAAACTTTGAATAGAATGTCCACACACTGGTTGAATACGTTTGAGTTTTAACTTAAGTAATGCTGATGTTTAACAATAATTCAACTCTTGAGAGTGGAAAATGGAACCAAATGGACCCATAAGGGTCCACTTGGTTTCATTTTACACTCAAGCGTTAAAGATCTACTGGTATAGGGGTTCATTTGGTTACCAACTCTCCATTATTTAGCTGGGGACCACCTGGAACCCCCTCAAGGACCACTGGTGGTCCCCGGACCACTGGTTGAGAACCATTGAATGAAAGGATTCCAGGAATGATAGACAGTATGTAGAGCACAGGCTGGGGCTGACAGAGGAAAAACAATGGTCTGGACTCAGTGGACTGGTATTAGCAGAGGGGGTGAGAGAGAACTCCCTCAAGGACCACCTGGGTCACTGGTTCAGAACCACTGACTTAAACAGATCGTTTTTAAGTTTGTAATACACCGTACAGGCGTACACACACACACTCTCTCAGACCCCCCCCCCCCCCCACCCCCCTCTCACTCTCCCGCACGCACGTCAGTCTGTTGTTAGCGTTAGCAGTCAACATTAGCATGAGTGTAGCTTCAAGCTTTCACAACTAACTAACTGCTATCTTTGTCAAACAAAACTGTCTGAGCTTTTGTTTTTGACCAATGCCCACTTCAAAGATCATTTGATCGTGGAGCAAATGAATTAATAATGAGCTATTGACAGGTGAAAGACAACTAGCTCAGCGATGAGTACAGACTCAGAGAGTGCTTGGTGCACTGCTGCTGAATGACTGACTGAATGATCAGAGCGGAGTGAGAGAGAGAGAGGGGGAGGCAACGTGCATGGCATGCACTCTTAACTTCACCGTGCGTTGTGTTAATCGCGCGTCTTAATCACGCTTAAGTGTGGTTTGGGCGTTACATTAATATAAAACCAATCAGCATTCCAGATGCGATTGCCCTTAAGAGCAGGCTGCGCAAGCCCTTATGTCCAGTGCTATCTACACATTCTCCCTCTTTGCCCATGGAAGAGCGAAGAGGCAGTTGAGTCGGGCTTTGATTCCCTTGGAATAAAATAATATTTGATACTGGTGTGGTCATAGAAAATGCAGATGCAAACCACATTTTAGTTGTCTTTGATAAGCTTAACTGGCAACTGCTGATAAAAACACCATTTATTGACACAAGGAATTATCAGTCACACTTTGGATTACAGTATCAAATTCAAAACCCCTTGATTCAGAAGTGTTATTTCTGAATGTGTTATTTTCCATCAGCTCCCAGACCATACTTGACCACATGACTTGCCACACCGAAGCCGTGCTACTCATACGCTGAGTTGGTGTCCGGGATTGATCCCATGACTTTGTGGTCGAAAGGCGAGTGTGCTACCGACTGAGATTACTGTATGTAATTCCACCAATACATGCAGGACAAATGACTTATTCTACTGTATACATGCTCTATTGTGCTGAAGACATTCTAACTTTGCCTAGCACCAAGATATAGGATAAAAATCACACCCGTGTGAACTGAGTGGTGTAAGGTATTATATAGCCTGATCAGCTGTGGTCTGACGTAATGTCTGACGTAATGAAATCACACCTGTGTGAACTGAGTGACCATAGCAACCATGCTCATTTTTTTGGTACGAACAAACACGTGGACACGTAAACTAACAAAGCCAGTTGTTGGAGTGGTTTACACCACTCAAAAATAAGCAACTATGGTGATATTTCCTTATAGCAGGTAGAGGCCTTTATGCCTGTGGCAGCAGGATGCCATGTTCATTTATCATATAGAATGTCTTGGCCACCTCATTCTCCTTCCTTTGCAAAGTGTGGGTGTTCTAGAATGGGCCGTGGGAGCTCATAGGGTTGGCCTGGTTTCCAAGCTGTGACACAAGTACCTGAAAAAGACCTAGGACACCATGACGGATGTAACCTTTCAAAAGTTAGTAAAGATAAAGACCAAAGGATCCTTCACTACTTTTAGATGACAGGGTCATCTCTCTCTCTTGGATCGTAGATGCATGCTTAACAATACACTTACGCTATTTTAGCAAGATAGTCATTGGACTGGCAGCTGAGTGAGTGACAGAGATACTGTATCTCAACAGCTCACCCACTGAGGTTACGTCGACCTTTCAGTAATGATGTCTGCACAATCAGCACAAAATAAATGTCCTTCTCCGGCAATATACAGCAGATCCTTATTTCCATGCCTTGTCCTACCTTGGATAAACAAACGCATTGCTTTAGTGCAAAGAACAGTAGCTGTTATGAAGGGACTTTATAGTTGTAGCATGCCCTTTGCCTTTATCAATCCCCCCACACACACCAGAAACTAACATAGCTCACAACACAGCTCATTAACAAGCTCACAACACATGATAGGAAGCATTGTGAGTCTGTTGATCTTGCTGTACAAGAAATGATATAGGGCTTAAACATCCAATTAAAACAAATCCATTCAGCATAATAACCTTTACAGACATGCACATTTTGCATCTGTCTCTTCTGTGAGAGTTCTTGACTGGCATGTCGGCTGTAGTGTTTATAGATCGATTGATACAGTTTTGTTTTCAATGCAAAAATTGTTCAATCCAGCTCAATCTGAGCCGT
The DNA here is from genome assembly GCF_951216825.1 of Electrona antarctica. Classification (NCBI taxonomy): domain Eukaryota; kingdom Metazoa; phylum Chordata; class Actinopteri; order Myctophiformes; family Myctophidae; genus Electrona; species Electrona antarctica. The sequence continues at coordinate 14,889,295 of NC_136789.1, forward strand.
AATTATGAGAAAAAGCATTGTGTGCGGGCCGCGAGATTTATTTTCGTAGGACACTTCCAGCCGAGCATTGACTAGCGACCGGAAGCCCTGCTTTGCGGTAAATATGAGCGATACGATTTTTAGAGGGTGCATACGTTGGTTAGACCTACAAACAGTCCGACAGGCATTAATCCGATAACACGGAGCGACGGTGTGCGGCGTGGCCGGTTATAACTAACCCATGGCCGGTTACAACTAACCGGTGGCTCCCAACATGCATGGCAGGTTAAAACTAACCCGTGACAGGTTAAAACTAACCTGTGGCTTCCTGTGAGGTTGGGTTTTGGGTAGGGTGTCGGACTAATACCTGACTTGGACTGTTTGTCGGACCAAACACCCCATACATTACGTACATACTGTACATAATGTTCTACTGAAACAGTAATGGTGAAATTCACCCTTGTAAATTCAATCTTTCTCTCTGTTTATCTATTTGACATGCTGGCTGTCTTTTCTTCTTTATTTATTTTTTGTGATTGAATGCCAACATCTCATCAACATCTCACAGCCAGCACTCGGCACTTAAGAATGTGTGTTGCAGTGACAGCTGCGAGACATTTTTAAAGGCATGCCTTTGGAAATGAAACGACGCCAGAATGGTTATTTCCACTAAATCACCATCTAGTAGAACCCAGAATTATATCAGCCTATTGCAACTAAATATAGGTTGCCCTATGTCAAATGCCCAGTCTCCCTTGCGGTTCACAGCCATGTCAATCAGGGTCAAAGTGCTATAACCCATTTTGACCTGAGATCAGATTCTAAAAATGTCTGTTTGAAAATGACAGTTTTCTGAAAAAGCTATGTTTCTATGTCGTTCTTCGATTTTTCAAAAATAGCAGACCTACAAGCTCGCAGCGCGCCACTCGGTGGCGCGCTATGAGCTTGTAGATCTGCTATTTTTTGAATAGCTTTTCAAATAACATAATGCTAACACCAAAAGGGGTTCCCGCCCAAAATGGGATAAAGGATGTGTCAGGGCTTAACATGAAGACGGGCATGGTCGTGCTTTTTCAAATCTTTACCAATAGTGAGAATCAAGCAATGCAATTCCCAATGAGATCCCAAAGGAGGCTGAACTCCTAGCAATTCGCTCCAGCCAGGCCTGTAATTGATATTTGTCAGAGGGAACGCGTGGTCTGCATCAGTCGCAAAGCTGCCGAGAGATGTAGACTGACACATCATGTGCTAATATTTGAAAGTGTTGCTTTTGATCCTTAATCTATTTGTCTTTTGTTTTAAATTATCAGTGTATAAGATACAAGTGCTGTTGGAAATAACTATCATACTTCATTCTGAACTTTATTTATTTCTCTAAATTGATTAGAGAAATCGTGGCATAAACAAATTGCGATATTGTTTTTCCCAACAGTAGGCTGTGTTGTAGTTACAGTATAACCATGCACAGGTAGTGCAGGTACAGTAGACTCGGTCCTGTATTATCAGATCCAAACCCCGTGGTCTGCGTTTTCATCACAATGTGAACACCCCTGCAGTTTTCAGCCACCGCCAAACGGTGAACAGGATGATTCATCGCAGTTCTCTTTGAGAGATTATATTCTCCTGAGGTCATCTTGTCCTTTTGTCTCAGTCTCCCGCTGTCGATCTGAATTGAGAAATGCCATGATAGAAACACTACTGACTGACAAGACAGTGTGAAAATGGCCTTGGTAACACAGCTGGTGTTGAACACTCCGCTCTTATTTTTGTCCTGTGTGGGTCACCCTAGTTATTTCCTTAACTGTTGACCTTGTGGAAATTGCTAGTTCTTCCCTGGGGCTTTGGTGGTCCAGGTCACAGCAGACTGCATCTCATATGTTGAAAGCTGGCTCTGAGCAGTAGACATCAAGTTAAAGTGACATCAGTACTCCAAACTTTACTATCCAAATGTAAGATCATTGAGTGCTTCTGATGCTGCTACCTGTATGTATAGTAGTACTATATTTTTTTCGATGCGAATAGCGCCGAATACCATTTGGAGAGCCGCAGGGCTACAACGTTTTCCATCTCTTCTCTTATTTAACCAGAGAAATCTCATTTACAAGTGAGACAGTCTACAGTTTAATTAGAAATGGTGCACATTATTAATTAAATTAAATGGTTGCCCGTTTACCATCCCGTATTCCCTCAACACAGAAAGAAGAAAATAGAAACAATATTTGGAACTAGCATTGTTCTGCCATTTCACAGCAGGCCTTGACAAGGCTGTCTGCAAATAGGGAAACTGACACAAAGGGGAGCGCTTCCACCATAAAGGGGTGTGCACATTCATGCTCCCTAGATGATGAACCCATAAACAATACAATCAAGTAGTGAAAGCAAGTAGGTATATAGTAGTGGGTTTTCAGAAGTGATTTAAGCCACTGAGTTTACTAGTCCTCGTCCTATATCCAACTGTTGTTCCAAAGTCTTTAGCCTTTTGTATTCAGTCAGTCTAGACCTTGGAATGGTCAGAAAATACATGCCAAAAGATCTTATGCAGACTGTCTCATAAGTGGCAGGACTGAGCCTTGCTTTAAATGTACACAAATTAATTGACAGATCGCCATGAAACTTGAGTATAATTGTGCTCAATGGAGGATGAAACCTACAGATGTTGTGAGCTGCATGGCCTTTGCTGTAGCACCACTGATGTTTTCAGCTGCTAAATATTTTCTAATACCTCTTGTCAGATAAGAATGTCATGAATCCATAACCTGTCTCTTCTCTGTAGATAACAGTAACAATCTTCAATACAATATACATATACAACAAATCTTACTTAACCCATTTTGGGCGGGAACCCCTTTTGGTGTTAGCATTATGTTATGCTTTAGCTATTGAAAAATAACAGATCTACAAGCTCATAGCGCGGCACCGAGTGGCGCTACGAGCTTCGTAGGTCTGCTATTTTTGAAAAATCGAAGAACGACTGACATAGAAACATAGCTTTTTCAGAAAACTGTCAGGGTGTAGAAGACATTTTTAGAATCTGATCTCAGGTCAAAATGGGTTAATACCAGTAAGACACCTGAGGGCGAGAAGCGAATCTGGGTGACAGCAGACTGCTGGGCGAGCGCTGGCAATTTGCAATGGGGGGTCAGATCAACGCTGGTGCTTTGGCATGGGGGGGGGGTAAGATCTTAATTTTTGGGCCTGTTGAGAACTGTAGTTTTTGCCGGCTCCCGGACGCGGCTGCACTAATAACTTTGGGGCAGGCCCGTCTAGAGTTTAAATGGACAGGTATCGGTCAAAAGGGAGACATCGAAGTGGAAGGATGGATGGAATGTCAGAACAGGTCAGCTCCATATATGGAGATCTAAGGGTTTGAGGTCAGATCAGATGTAGAGTTCCTGGTCAATATTGATGACATCAGGGATCTCCAAATATGGGCTGAATATTGCTGGCCAATATTGATGACATCAGGGATCTCCATCCCTGATGATGTCACGTGCTGTCACATGCCCGACCAACACACTGACGGGAAATGCACGATTCCATAGTCAACCAGGAATTGAAAGAAAATGAGATGTCTGCACCCAGAGGTGTTGGTTATTGTGACATAATAAATACAACACATTTGGCACTGATTAGTCCAGTTGTTTGTGAGATTAGCTATGGACAAACATATAGCCCTTCTTATAGACAGCTACTGTAGACTCCTAGGGCTGTATTTTGCGTGTCTTAAGTACCCGGTCTTATTACTTAACTTAAGACCTGGAGGCGTGATCAATGCCATTTGGCTATTCTGAGTGGCCAAAGAGCATTGACCACGCCTCCAGGTCTTAAGTCAAGTAATAAGACCTGGTACTTAAGACACGCAAAATACAGCCCTTAGTCCCAGACCGTAAAAACAACTGACACATACAGTATAATACCATGGATAATACTGTCCCTGTGAGGCATAAGTACATGTTGTGGTGGTGAAATCGTGATGATATGCCAGTCGGATACTACAAAAACACAACTTAGTCAACATGTGGTATAAAATACAGTATTGCTTGTTTGGGGGGCATCTTGATCCCTGTTTTAAAGTTAACAAATATCTTGTCATCTCTACTTGTGTCTACTTGTAACCCCCAGGGGGAGGTAGATCCATGCCATAACAAACGGAGCATTAAAACAAGGTGAGAAACTGTCAAAAAAGCAAGATTGTGATAACCCGTGTTATGAATCGACTCATCTGTGCGAGGAGCCTCCAAGATAGTGAAGGAATGGCTATCTGGAGATGTGAGTCAGGATAGATACAAATTGATGACAAAGGTGATTTCTCAGCTTCTCACTCTCCCTGTCATGATTACACTATGGAATAAAGCACAAGAGCAGGGCTGGTGGAGATGGAGGCTTCCTGTTGTTTTCTATTATACCACTGCTTTGATATTCTTAAACAATGCTTGCGGTCAGTGGCGGCTGGTGATTTTTCTCCACAGGGGGTCAGTGTCATAACAGCTCTTTGAAAATGACCTTATATTCCCTTCCTTATATTTCTGTGTGATCACGTGATCATCTTGACCACTGGCCAGGTCCTCTTCAGGTCCTCCGAGTCTGCACTTTTCTTCTCTCATATGCAGTTTTCTGCAGTGATTTGACTGAGTTGTCTTTTTCCATCATGAAGTTACACTATTACTGTTTACCCGACGCTCGTAATTTTGTTCTAATCATTCATTTGTGATGCAGTCACGCTGTGACAGGCTGTCTATCACGGCTGTGTTATGAGGTGTACTGTACACATGCAGTACGCTGCCCCCACATGGTGGGTTGTATAACAGCAGGAGCAGTGTTTAAATGCGACCACATCTCGCCTAAAACGTGTGTATTGAGAGCCCGGTGCGTCATAGACATATATATATCCAACGTAAAATGAGAGTCAACGGGCTACAGATGCATGCGCACGAACATGTGACATGCAGTAACCAATCAGGAACGTTGCACATCGTAGAACATTTTTAATCAACATTTGACATTTCATGGCTTATATTAGCCTATTATAATTGTTACTCACTAGTTAGTGGTACTATTATATAATATTTACGTTCGTGGCTAGACTGACTGAATACAAAAGGCTGCAGACTTCTTTTCTCATTTTTATTCAGGTCATCTATTGATGGGCCGCCACTGCTTGTGGTATTAGAAGCCCAACTATCTATAAATAGTTCAATACAAGGAATCTCTGAATAGGCTACATGTCCGTCTGTCTGTCTGTCTGTCTGTCGGTGCGTTTCCATAAAGCATAAATTTTTTGCGCATTAAGGCTCTTGCGCAAAATCTCCTGGATGGAAACAACTCAAAATGCGAATAAGTCTCCATTTTTCGCAAAAACACTTTTTCGCTTGAAGATGGCGGATTTTGGCTTTTTCGAAAAAAGGGAAATGCGCAAATAGTGTATGGAAACACTTGCGGAAAAGGTTTTTAATTAGAAAGCATTGAACTCGCATTATATCGCTTTTGAACAGTTGGAAAATAAAATAAAAAAACGATGGGGAGGCAGTGGCGTGAACGGTGCATGGGATGGTGGATAGAGAGGGAGAGGGAGTGATGTTGTGGATACATATAAGGTCCCAATTTACTACTACCCGACCCGTCCGATTAATAATTGTGTAGTGTGTTCAAAGATCCCATATGAAGTCTGAATCCTCCCGAGTTGATCGGGGCGCTCCGATCATTTTGATATCTGGATCGCTACTGTATGGATGCAAGACACACACAAACACACATGGACTACGAGTAGTGTAGTAGACTAAACTTTTATATAACCTAGCTGCCTGGGTCCCTGCAGGCTATTCGATCCATCCATGCATATGCTTCATCTATTCTTATTTATATTCATTGCATAAGATAAGCAACCTAAACGTGTAGGCTAGGCTATATAGCCGATGAAACAAGTTATTCAACTGTTTGCAGCTGCAATCAATCAATTTACAGTATAAACGATCAGTATGCTCCAATCGAGTCCCGCGACATATAGGCTACATGTGCCCCGAATATATTAAGACATGCATTACACAACAAATCGTTCTTTGTACGTTCTTTGACTGTAGGTGTCGTCAATACTGTGAAAGCAGCAGATGCCCGCTGGCGAGCTGCTGTAGACTTGCTGACGGTCGGTCAGCCGCTGACCAGGGATCAGATTACAGCACAGTATATGGGGTCCTGTCCGTTAAACTGAGAGCACGCACAAAGCGCATCAAATCAATGGTGTGAACATGGACTACTTTACATGAGCCTCACTTTACTGGCAAAACTGTGCCACCTACTGCATATTTCATGAACTTATTTCATATGCGCATTTTATCAGTTTTATGGGAACACCGACAATTCGCTTTTCTTTTTTCGACTTAATGAACATACGCTTCCTTTTTTCGCAAAGGCTTAATGGAAACGCACCTAGTGTCTCTCTCTCTCTCTCTCTCTCTCTCTCTCTCTCTCTCTCTCTCTCTCTCTCTCCCCTTAGAGGTGTTGTGGGCACAATTCAATTAAATATATGTGATAGAAGCTACCCAATTGATAACCCCAATGACATAATCTACTCTCAAGCACACCACTCTATTCTAATGTACCAGCAAGGCTTCTGTGCACCTTAATGTTTAATAACATGCATCAGTTACAGCTCATGCACTCTACTGGTAAATGAGTTTCATTTAGTTTTCCAGTTTTCCAGAACTGAATAGATGTTCTATCTACTCTAGATTTTTTTCCCCTCGAGTGGTATAATAAATTAACATTCCAGACTCAAGACTACAATAGTCCAGGTTTGTAATTGTTCTGTAACAGAACAGATGTAGAGCTGTACACAACGGGGTCTTGAAAATGTGGCTACCACAGTGTAATTCTCAATTTTATCCCAGAATGGGTTTTTAGCATATCTGAGCTGTGACTTACTTAGCAGGGAGAATACCAAATGGCTTGATGAAACGAAATGCATTTGTTTATGCCAGGTTATCTTCCAAAGCAAATTGCTAAATCCTTAGGCCGGGCACAGACGGTTCCGGAGGATCGATATATAACAGTGTCTGTGTCACTTGTGCTTCTGCGCTGGCTGAAAGTAATATCATCTCCGTTTTCATGTAATGCCGGCATTGGGGATACTTGCAGTGCAAGGCTGATAAGAAATCAAACGTTTGGTGATTCTGCTGCACATGCTAACTGCATATAAAGTATGGAAACCAATTCACCACAGGAATGGCAGCGTCTCTCATCAGTGTTCATGGCAAGCTGGTGCCTAGGGGCCAACACATGCCCCATAATTTCAGAGCCATTAAATAAACTGACTACTGTACAAATTAGACATCATGTTAAGTAACCAACAGTAAATGTTATTCTGTCTTATTCATTCATTTATATATATTCATGTATTTATTCATATAAATACATTATATTTATTCATATATTCATTCATATATTCATACATTCATATATTTATTCATATATTTGTATGTTGTTTTCTTTTTTTCTAGCTGATACGGAAAGATTGTCACGATAATATAAACTAGAGACACCTGCCCAAAAGAGAAAGGGGAAAAAAAGAAAATCACATTTTGATGCCATCTGTTTTCAGTTTTATTTTATATTTATTGTACAATATCATAGACACCTCTCTGGTATTCTTGTGGAATGCTAATACAACAGAATAAAGGGTCATTTTTAAAGAGCATGAACGGCTCCAACATTTTCATCATCTGAGATTGGATTGCATTTTAGGAAAAGTTTACATTTGCACTCTTTGTATATAACGGATACATTTAATATCGTTTAATCTTTCCTCAACCTACTATGTTCGTCTTCTTGCTGATAAGCATTCACTGTGAACCCTCCATACCGACCATAAGGTTAGATGCACTGTGGCATATTACAGACATTAATCTCACAAGAAAATGATGTATTGATCTTTGGTGCACCACAGGTGGATCACGAAAGGACCTTTGCTGCATAATTTAGCACATGCTTTCCTGACTGCGCTGTTGGTGAATACGTTCGAAAGGTGCCTCATTGTTCAGAGCTCTGATCCAACAAGCTGTCAATCATCTCCACTTGTGGCCATTTACAGCCAGTGTTCCCTCGTTTTTTGGGGGAATCTGTGATGCTGTCGTATCAACCATCCACAAACATTTCATGCCCAACGGAGGCCCCTTGACTCGTACAAAAATACAGAATACATCACGGTCCGAGAAAGTTTGCAATTATATCAGTGGGTGGAGAATTCCAGTGATGGAAAAAAGAAAAACTCATCTCATGCCAGCATTTCAGGCCTTAAAATGTAAATTATGCCTCCTCTTTTCAAAAACTGCCACAAAGGGAAAACATTGCAATCAGACTCACATTCTTCTGTATAATACACAAGATGTTAACACTGTGTATATTAACGCATGTCCCTTGATTATGTTATATACTGTATCAAGTATTCACTCTTTGCAATTAAAGTTTGATATATCATTCTTGTGTATTGTGATACTACAGTATCCAACCATCATCAAGCACAGGGACTCTTAGGAAGTCTTGTCTTGATAGATTGCAGATGATATTTATAAATGCTTGATGTTATTTTTAAAACACTGTATTATGCAAATTACATTTATTTTTCAAACGTTTTCAAAAGAAGAACAAAATTGCATATCAACGCCCAGGACAGTTACTCCAGTGATTTAATGAGTCTTTCTTTAGGGTTTACAGGGAAGGAAAAAAGACCCCCTGGCTGCTATTGTTTTGAGGTATTATTTTTCACATTTACATCCCCCAGCGTTTCACAGTTGTCATGTTGCACTGAGCACATATGTAAAATGGGACAGCATCTTTAAGCGACAAATGAAAAAAAAAAGTGAAGAGCTTATAGGAGGATTCTTGAACAGTCAAATAACATCAAATAAATGTATTAGAATTGCCTCAAGCTCTGAACAAGGTTGTACAGAATTAGCAAAAGAGACACTATGGGGGTGTACACTATGCTCTCATGGGGTGTGCACTGTGCATACTGAAATATATTGTGAATTAGAAAGATATAAACCAGAACATGATGGTTATAATAGCCTTATTAGATAGCTAATGCCCTTTTGTCTCTGTGGGGGTTGCCTGCCACTGAACCTTTTCTCATGTGACTGCTCTACTTCATCCATTGGGCTTTGGTACAGGGAATTATTTAATAATATTAATTCATACATCATTGTTGCAACCTGGGGACTTAAGTGACATTAATATTCTGGTGATCTGTGAACTACTGTACACTCACATTCCTTCTTTATTAATACAGTGGCAAGCAACATTGCTGGAGGTTTTGAATAGCGTCTGTGTGCTGACTCAGACCTTTGCTAAAGATTGAAAGAGTCAAGAATATTTGTGTTGTCGTGTGTGTATGCAAGTCACTGTGTACGGCAATGATTTAGAAAGCTTTTACATGCACTTAGCTTGTAGAAGATGAAAGCATTCATAGTCATCCGAAACCTTGATGCAAAGCTTTGGGAAAGCGTTACTGTATGAAGCATTCCTTTTGAATGCACACAATACATGCTTGTATCAATGGGGGCCTGTCAGATATTGCCAAAACCTACTGTAATGTTGGTGGTCATATTGAGATTTGTTTTCCTGTTTTGAAGCCTAGTCCAAGTTTCTAAGGAAAGCAAGTAACTTGCTCCTTAAAGTAGAGTACTCTATTAGTTACTTTTGGTTTGTTTTTGTCTCACTTCATAATGATGGAGTCAGGCTGCATTATTTTTCATCAGTCTAAAAAAAGAGCTTGAACCCAGCATGTCAGGCTGTGAGGATGGTTCTCAACAACAGCTTTGTTGTTGTTTGTTACACAACAGAGGCCCTCCAACTAGCTTAACTCAATTGAATTCCTCAGAAATCTGATCAAGGGATGCCTCTCACTGTCACCTCAAGTTGTAGATCAAAGGAACGTGTATACCTTAAGCATTAGTGGTGAATCCTAGCATCTCACACATCACGCCCATTCTTTTTCAGATTTTCAGTCTGCACTGACATCACATAACTGATGATGATCTGCAGGACAGTATTCCCAAATGCATTTCGAGTTTTGATGGATGATCCGTGCAAGCACACAGATGCATGGCAACCCAATGGTAATTATATAGATTTTGTTCGGAATAACAATACAACAATCTATCCCCATGGCAATGTGTAAGGCGTTTCCATCGCCTGGACCTATATAAACAACACCTTTTCTTAAATGTTAATTTTGACCTTGGCGAGCAGGTGCGCTCAATCCTCCCTAGGCAGACGCTGACACTGACAGTTCAATTAAGTGGGAAGAGGACAGACTGCAACTATAGACCACACAGACAGAATTATTACCCATCCTGCTCTGGACAGATAAGGCTTCCGCTATGAGAATATCTGACATGATAGGCATTTATCTAAATGAAATGTCAATAGTTAGCTCTGTGTCTTTACCGTCCGGGTAGTTGTGCACTTCTCAAGTCTTATTTAGTCTACGTCAAAGAGCTCTCTTCTCACTTTATAATCTTCAAACATTATTACATTAAAATGTGAACGCTCAAACCATTGGCTGTGACTGGTAAACCGAGGCCACCCCCTCTCCCCAGCATTTTCACAGGTTTTACTTTCTTCATAGACTGACCGGCATTTTTCCCCCATTAATCAGTCAAAGGGACAGCAGTGATAGGCTTGCATCTTTCAATACCTTGATGATGTGTTCCATCATCCTTACCACCTTTGGTATTTGGAGAGGGATTAAGTCAAGAAGCTTACAAGCCCCCACATGCCTCCTCCAAAATGCCATTTCTCTTTTTAAAGCTTAAGAGTTACATGTCTGCTGTTCTTTCCTCTCAGAATCAGGCACCCAAGTGACATTTAGTGAGTGACACAACGCTTATGAAGAGAAATAAAGTTTATTAAATTTTGCTTCCTGATTTTGGGGGGAAGTGAAAGTTAAGGGTTTTCAAAATAAAAGCTCTGTGCATCCGGCCGGCACTATATAGGGACTAGTGCTGGAGTCTTTGGTGGCAACAATGTGACTCTTTTGGATACAGAGACATTCATGGCGGCAAGACTAACTGTTTTTGTCAGGTGAAACCTGACTGATGAGAGCCCTTGGAATGTAGACCACATCGTCATCAGCTAGTGTTACTGACGTGGTGACGAGATTGGCTGCTTCTAGCCAATGGGACAGCAAACAACGGCAAAGCTACCTCTGGGCAATGGGAAGGGGAGCCTTGATTATAGACCAGACCGCAAAAGAACAAGGAGGCGCGACCTTTGCGCTTAGAGGCAGGCTCGCGGCCGTCTGGAGTGACAGACTGTCAGTCAGGCAAGCAGGCAGGCAGGCAGGCACCGCTGTTAAGAACACAAGCGATGCGTTTTTAACATAATAGAGTTGTTACTTTGTATTTTAACGCGAGGCTCTCGTATGAATGACATTACACAAGCGATCCGTTTTAACATAACAGAGTGGACTCAGTAGAGTTGTTCTGGCATTAACGCGAATGGAAAGTGATTTCTTGATTTCCTCGTATGAGAAGTAGTGGAACTTGTAAGTGACATTACACAAGCTCGTTCGTATTTTGCCTTAGCACGTTTATTAATTAGAAAGATTGTTTTATTCTATCTATCCATCCATCTATACTAGTGGTTTAGGAGAGTTGGTAAACAAATGGACCCTTACATAGATCTGCTAGGTGCAAGGTTGTGAGTTGCACAAACATACATGTTACTAAAATAACAATCCTACTAATATGGGGGGGGGGGGGGGGGGGGGGGACACAACTGAGACAAGAACACAATGGAGACGGCGCTTCTTTTGAGTCCATTAAGGAGTTATGTCATGTGTGTCTGTCGCTGGGTCCCTGGCTGGGTCTGTTCGAGCAGGAAAATTGCATTTGGTTGGTTTTCACAACCAAGTGTTACTGTTATACAATATACTGCCTAACACACACACACATACTAACTGTATATATGATGATTTAGGGTGTGACAGTACAGTACAGTGACAGTACAGTAGAGGGACCCCCTGGGGACCCCCACACGGTAACTCTGTCATTTCGCAACCGTTTCGGACGCGGGGCGGCTCGCCGGAATTGGCCCGGGCGCCTTCCTGTGGGTCTGGAACTTCCGGGGACCCTCCGGGGACCCCCACACAGAGTTGCACCACTCACTTCACACGGGTGTGATTTTTTTCCTCTAATCAGACTAGGGGGGAGAACACAACGGAGACAGTGCACGCAAACAACGGCCGCAAGGCGCGAGGTTGTGACACAAAAACATACACGTTACTAATAAAACAATAATCATATTAATAATAATATGGGGGGAGAACACAACGGAGACAGCGCTTCTTTCACCTGACATTATATCACTATGTGATCATTTCTTGTTTTTATTTAATAATTTATTTTTATCCAAAATGAGTTAATAGCACAGGCAGTCTCTTCACATACAAGAGCATGTCTGAAATAAATGTCAGAGCTGAACTCGACATGTTAATATGAAATAAATGCTTAAACATGTAGCTAGGTGTAATGTTAGAGCCCACAGAAGTGAACCTTTCAAGCCTGTTTTCTAGGCATGTAACGATATATCGTATATCGATATATATCGATATTATATCCCGACGATATGTATCGATTTATTTATTTATTTAGGGGGGCTAGTGTGTGATATATGTGAGCTGTAATCATATTCCATCATATTCACGTGCTTTTGGAGAGAAATGAGACAGCAGTCACTTTCAGTAGTAGAGGCCTGCAGAGGGGAGCTGTATGTGTCTGTGACACTGGTGATGGTCGTTATTGATGCTCATTAACACATCAAGGAAGGCAATTATGATTCTGCACTGTCAAATAGGTCTACATCTATCCTAAGATACCATCAAAGAAAAGAAGAAATGTTAACTCGAGCTAGGTTTAAACATGAAAGCATGTTTACAGTTGTTGCACAGAAATTAAAATATCGTGAAAAATCGTATCGTGAACCTCATATTGTGATACGTATCGTGAGTTGAGTGTATCGTGACATGCCTACTGTTTTCTCAACTCGCCATTTTCTGAAAGACATTTCTCTATGAGCCATATCTCCAAAACTGGTGGGTCAAACTGAACAACGAATATGTCAATTTGAAGCTATGATTCCCTGCTTTCATATGAAAAAACAGGGGGGGGGGGGGGATCAATGAAAAGATCAGTGCAGACATTCTCTATGAAGAACTTACAGTAGTGGCAATTCTGGCAAATCTCATTAACAAAATGTTTCAGTACATGTGTATACTTAATCGGCTTCCGATTATAAACACATTAACAGTGCGCCACAGGCACGCTGAAACGCTGTTGGATGTGCTTGGGCACTGCAGGTAGAAAGCTGCTGCACAACCCCCAATAAATGACAGCTGCCCCAAGCCCATTCCCTCCCCTCCCCTTAGGTGTTGCCAAAAAAGCCCTTTATCAATAATAATAATAATAATCCAATCCTAATTGTAGGTAAAATCAATACTAGCAAACTGAAAAACCAAAAGCAGGCTTGGTCCTTCGATAATGGCTAAAGATGCAGCAGGCCTTTGGAGATTTAAGTCAATTGGAAAACATGGCCTCCCACTCTGTTGATTAATTTCAAGGTGCCAAATTGTGATTGTGAACTTATTTGTGTATGCCGTGGCACCAGATAATTGGCCCTTATGAGACCGTACAATCTTGTGGAATGGAGTTGTAAGTGGATTGCTGTCATGTTATATACAGTAGTTGGCTGATTTGGATGCACTACAAGTCTCCTGAGGAGGCACGTCTGAAGCCTGTCCTGGACGGGGTATCCGGACGTAAAAACAAATCCAAGGTGATGTTATGTACTTGCGTTGTTGCATTGTTTTGCTAGCATACTGGTCATTTTGGACATCTGTGGCTCTAGCTGTCTTTCTCTTCTTTCTCTTTTTTTTCTATCTGCAACCTACCTCTGTAGGCTATAATTTTGTGAAATAACAATATCTTGTGTACAGAACAGATTTCACGCAGGTGATTAAGGCCACTAACCGCCCCAGCCACAATCTATTCACTCTGCCACCATCAGTAGTTTGGTATAGGCTAACAGCTGCATTTGAAATTTGTTTTTGTACAAATTATTAAATATTATAGCAGAGTCTCAGACAGTGCTCAATGCTCATGGCAAAATCTAAATATGACAGCCTCTCTAAGCTTTGGAATTCCTTCTCTGAGGAGCTTATATTGGCGAAGTCAGTCACCGTTTAAATCACTTCTTAAAATAGTTTGGCACTAGTACACTGGTGCATCTTTCTCACAGATTGTCTCACAGAAAGATATTCCCTAAATATTAACATGCATGCTTTTAGGATGCCTTCGTGAGAATGTATGCATTGTATTCAGATATTGCTGCTCTATTCTTGAGAGTAGAAAGATAGCTACACAATTATATATTCCCTAAATATTAACATGCATGCTTTTAGGATGCCTTCGTGAGAATGTATGCATTTTATTCATTATTTGTGAAATCCCCATGGATGCCCATGAAGTGCTATATCTAAAGGTTGAGCAAACGCAGGTCTACATAGAAGGGAATTGTCAACTAATAGCAGGTCAAACAGGCTCTGGCTCCATGTATATACAAGACAGGGTCTAATAAGGGTGTGTCTTTCCTGTGGATCTCTGTCAAGATAGAGAGACTACTACTCCTTGTTGATTCGTGCATGCGCACTGCCGTTCACTTCCTTGTTTGCAGCTCAAAGAATGGCTCATATCTCCTAATCTAGGGAACTCCATGGTTTTGACCAGATGGTCTTCATTTCTGACTTCAGCATGCCTCTCGTTTGGAATATTAACGCTTCTAGAGAGACTTTAGCGTGACCAGCGTGAGGTAAGAATGGAAGATTCTGCCTCCCGGTTTGGGGGGGGGGGACCGGAAGGCAGGGCTTTTCAGAGTAAAATCTGCCATATCTGTTGGCACTCTAGCACCATTATTTTGAAAACCTCTGGCGCATTGTGTTAACAGTGTACAGAGCCAATAGTTAGGTAAAGTTAGCTTAAGTTGTGGCAAAAATGCTTGGAATCCATTGCAAGCATGAATTTTGCACGAAAATACTCCTTGGGCTAAATTCGGCCATAGCCACTTGCCCAAATGTGCCCAAATGTGCTGACATCACATTTGTGATGACGGCTATGGGCATTTGTAGGCAAAGGAGTGTTTTTTGTGCAAAACTAATGCTTGCAATGGATTCAGCATCATGAAAACCCCTTGGTTTGACATGTCACATGCTACTTAAAGTATAATGAAATTTGGATTTTTTTTGCCTTATATTGGTTGATAATGGTACCCCAACTTTCAGCAGCTGTCACAAAGTTTCCCAAGGGATTTGGGTTGGAACAAAAATGATAGTAGACACGTTTATGAACACTTCTGAAGAAAGCTAGTGATAAGCATTTTTTTTTTGCAGATTTGCCACAATTTACAACTACAAATGGACCTGTGTAGTTCCATTCTCTGTTAAATGAACCACTTAATCCATGTTCTATACTTTGTCGTGCACAGTTATCCTGTATGAGCTTCCTCTTATGATTGGATCAAATTGGCATCCCAAACCCGAACATTTATTTCATTGTTTACTAAAGATCAGGAGAGGTGGTGAGACTCTAACAGTACGTTTTAACAACGGGAGACCAACGGCGAGCGTCGCTTGAATTTCATTGGCTATCGCCCAATCGCCCACTATCGCCGGGCGACGTCGCCCAAAAGATGAATTATTTTTATCTTTTCGGCCGACGTTCCTCCGCCCACTTTTCGACCATTGCCTGTTCGCCTGCTATCGCCTCTATCGCCAGTAGTTGCCGGGTCCCATTGACAAATAATGCACTTCCGGAAAATTCGTCTGGCTGTCGCGTGTGTGTGTGTGTGTGTGTGTGTGTGTGTGTGTGTGTGTGTGTGTGTGTGTGTGTGTGTGTGTGTGTGTGTGTGTGTGTGTGTGTGTGTGTGTGTGTGCGTGTGCGCGTGCGCATGCATCAGGTCAACTTCACGCACACATTTCACAACTGACCACTCAGAGGTGTCATTTGCAACATAAAGTGAGAAAATACAGTCCCCAGATAACAGAGCTGCAGCAAATGAAAGAAGGGTCAAGCTATACAATTGCATATTTGTATTCCCAACTCTATAGGCCTGAAGGTTAGCTTGCCTGTACTGTAGGGGTGATGTGTGATTCTGTGTGACCCTGAAATGTGCCATTTTATAATAGATTTTGAGCATATGATGATGATGATACACTAGCTGGCTAACAAGAAAATAATAAACCACTTAGATCCTCTGAAAGCTATGCCCAGGGACAATACAGCATCAGTCGGTGACGCATATTTTGGCAACTGCAGTGCGGTATGGGCCATAACTTTGGAACTGCCTTCCCGTGGGGACCAATGGTCTGCAGAGACTGTTGACACTTTTAAAAAGAAACTTCAAACATACAGTTTTACCATTGCTTTAACTTGCAATGACTTCTATTTTTATAGTTTCTATTCTAATTTTACTCTTTGTTTGTATGCCCTAGTTAAAGTGCTTTGAATTACACTTGAGTATGACTCGTGAATGTCCTACAGTACATGAATACGGATTGATTGACTGAGACAGACTGACAGGCAGCCTGATTAGAATATCTTCACACTTCTTCGTCTGGATCAACAAAACACCCATCGCTCTCTGTACGGCTTTTTGACTGGAGGTTTTTCAAAGAGTTAGCCACATAAGACTTAGTCCCAATTTCAGGCATGCAATTATGCAGTAGGTGCAAATGTGGCTAAATGTGATGTGTTGTAAGCTTGTAGAGACTCTAATAAAAATGAAGATATTTGCAATATCATTCTAGTATACAGGTAACTACAATCATGAAGATGCTGGTGTTATTCATCCTTATCCATTTCTCATGTAACACAATTGGATGTTGGCACTGCTATACCAGTACTATTGTTAGTTGATCCAACATTATTACTCATACCAAGTACCTACTAGAAATCCATCATAGGGTCAACAAATTAGCAGCAGGAGTAGTGTGTTTGACCACAGCTGTTGATGCATTGGCAGCTGTGCTTGGCTTAGATTACATTTTCTGCCCAGTCTGCAGCAAATGTGCAGCAGACCTACAGCCTCCACTGAAACAATGGCCTCTCGGGAAATAATAAATGAATACCATATAAGGCCTAACAAAAAATAGTTTGGTTTCTGATTGGCTGTCATTTTTGGTAGGTAGGGAATTTATTTTATTATATATATATATATTTTGTTTTTTTCGTGGATAGCAAGGAATCTTTTTTTTATTTTTTATTAAATGTTTTCCCCTACGGTAATGATGGATAGGCTTCTTGTTTAATAACTTCAATATTTGCCTGAGTTACCATCTTTTAAATAATTCTAATGGTTCAAGTTCATATATATATATTAGTATTAGCACACCTCAATGTTGAGGATGTAAAATATAATAGTTGTCCCTGCTCCCTGTAGTCCCTCTCTTAGCCTGCCCTACACACAGTGACACTAGTCACAGCTGTCATTAATTAATGGTCTTGATTGCCTATGTGGTCAAGTTAGAGAGGTGTGTGTGTGTGTGTGTGTGGGGGGGGGGGGGGGGGGGGGTACGACAGAGTGATATACTCCTGTATAAACGGATCGGATTAAATAAACACCGATGTCCGACGTGGTCTCAACAAAGAGAATTTTAGTGATCAAAGACGTTTTTGGTCTGACTCGGTCGGAATTCTGACTCTTTTTAAAAAAAAAAATACCAAATGTCAATAAAATCATCTGGGTCGCGCATATTTAGTCGGCAACCGGAAACCAAAGTATTATTTTGTTAGTGCCTAATCGGACAAAGATGGCCTATTGCCTTAGATCCAATGCCTGATGTTTGGTCAGTATTCCTACAACTTAAAACCTACTCATAGACATGTTCAGCTTTCTTTCTTTTTTTTCACCAGTTTGGTCCACTAGCTCACATTTTCATGATGGCGTACTGCACAAGATGTATAGTATAGTTAACTGTCACCTCCAAATGCTCATGCTCATGTTCAGACCACATTCCTGTCATCTCCCTACAAAGCAGAATGGAGGAGTGAGGACGTGAGAATTCTCAGTAGCCTACTATATATTGCATATCGTTGCTGTCGGGCAGGAAACTTTGTATGTCCAAAACCCTTCCTTTGTGAAAATAGCCAATATACAAGCTTACAATGTGTCGCATTACAATGCGTTGTGAGCTTGTAGAGCTAGTTTCACTACTTTTGTGCGACACCCTTGTGTGATGAAGTTGGGCATTCATTTAATTTAATTAAAAAAAGAAAAAAGAAAGAGTTGAAATATGAAGATATGACGAGGTTTTCGCCCGACTGTGACTGCGATATACAATAGTTAGGCTAAGAATAATTGCCTTGTTAAGTCTTAAGTGGGGAAACATTATAAACTGGGTCTACGGGATAAAAGCATGTTACTTCGGAAAAAACGATTGGAAAGAAACTGTCAGGATTGGATACAGAGGTTTGAAGTGATGCAGAGCTATCAGAGAGTCTGCTGGAAGTTTGTCACCACTCACTAGTTTCAAAGGGCTAATGGACCTCCTTCCCCAGGGAATTAAAATTGTCAGTTGAAATGGAATCCTTGTTAGATAACCAACCATGATCATGCAGTGCGTGTGCGCTGTTAGATGAAACACATGCCTTGCCCTAATTTTAGTATAAAAGTATAAAATTACAGCTGAATGCTGAAGCTTGTCACTGGTTGTCTGGCCTTGAAATTGGGGTCTCAGTTTGAGATACCTTCTTTTTTTTTCTTCTTTTTTTTCATTAGTGAAGCAAAGTTTGTGAGGTCAGAAATACTCTAGTTCAATTTTGAAAGTCACCTTTTTGATCTCATTCTAAAGTAACAGAAATGTGGGTTGCTTGGTTGTTTTGGGAATTCCATGCCTAATTTTGATCTGTGTTTATATTTTTGCTGTCTTGTCTGTACTGTTTCCAGTACACATGCATACTGTAGCTCCCTCATACTGTTCACGCTGACACAGTTCCTAGAGCCATCTCCACATTTACAGTAATGCACTTTGTTTACATTCAGATAATAAGGTAAAGTGGCAGCGGTGGCCGAACGGTTTGCGGAGCGGTCTTGATACCGGAAGGTCGCCAGTTCGTAGCCAGTTCGTATCCCCGGACCGGCACGTTAAAATTACCACCGCTGAAGTGCCCTTGAGCAAGGCATTGAACCACTACCATGAAATGTTCTATGAGCAGGGCCTGGCTGGAAACGAGTATCTGATGCTTAGTCCAGTTACCCTGGGTAAATATAGTAACTTTGCTTTTGCTTTGCACCCTCCTGGATTTTGGTGCCCCATCATTTCCACTCATTACTGTATGTAACCTTGACCTTGCCATCGACCGGAGCTGTCTGCTAGCAGAGCTTGTAGACTGTTTTTGTCTTGTTTCCCTCTCCTCTTCTTTTTTCCCAGATCTAAAAAACTGTCAGCCCATACTGCACCACCACTGATAATGACTTTAGTAGTTAGTAGTGGTACTATAGCACTCATGAGCCTCATTAGGTTCCAAAATAGATGAGAGTAAAACACAGTGCAAAATAAGATGAGAGACTGAATTCAAAGACTGGTGCACTTCTCTAACCTCAGGCCTTTTTTTGCATTGTTAGACTGTTCATTTGCAACACTCAAGCGGCCCTTCAGTGGATTTTCAAATGTCTGGAAAAGAGACAGTTACTTTTCCAGCCGTCCTATTGATGTAAGATGCCTTGCATCCACTGTCTACTGTACTTGCTTTGGTGTTACGGTGTCACGTTGAATGTGGCTCAGCATAAGAACTGGATCAGACTCAACATGTGACCTAACCGAGTCATTGGATAAATATATCCAATGTCTACAGGAGCTACACTACAAATATACCGTACAACAATTCTGTTCCCTGTCTGTTTATTGAGCCCAGTATATCATATTATTTAGCCACCACACCTTTGGTCTAGGGCAGGCCCACAAATTTATGTTAAAAGTATTGTGTGCGGTTCGGACACCTAGGCTCCAATGTAGCTTGACAGCATACTGTAGGTTTGAGGCCCGATCCCGACGGCCTTTGCTGTATGTCACTCCCCATCTCTCTCTCCCAGTTAAAGGCATAAAAAACCCAAACTTAAATCTTTAAAATGCTTGTCATTGTGTCTTGCACCTGATTCATTGTTCATGCCAGACTGACTGACTGACTGATTGATTGATTGATTGATTGATTGATTGATTGAAGTATTTATTAACAGTTTGCAGAATGGGTACATTTCACATGAAAGCACAATTTAATGCAAAGACTGTTACTGTGGACGACACACTGATAAGCATTACACTTGTTTACAACAAGGTAAATTTTTTTCAATTCATCAGAACATTTAGAGACGTACAAATATACACTTCTATATAAAAAACAGGCACATTGCAAACATGACATTTTCAGGTCTGATTGTTTTGTGTTTATTCCTTATTGTGGGGTTTGACATACTGTAATTAGCTTTTTACATTACGCTGCTGTATTTGCCCAAAGCAGCTCAAATTGCATGTTTAAAGGTTCATGATGGGCTGCAAATTTCATGAATACAGCCCCGTTCACAGCTGGCTGCTACTTTCACCCAGCTGGACATACCCTTTTTGGAACCCCATAACTATCGAATTTGCTTTTTCACCCGTGTAACTTCACTTCACACTATGCCAGGTTTCACAATAGCAAATAAGTGGAGTGATACTGGTTTGACCAATGGTAGACTTAACCTTATTAAAGTCTTGCATGCATGCCGGGGACAGGCAGTAGGCTCTTTCTCATTGCTTCAGTCAGCTAAGGTTACTGTTCATTTTAAAGTCTTAATTTAGCCACTTGAATCCTAATTGCCCTTATTATTTTGGTTTTGAAGGAAACAAGAGCAGACCAAGTACAGAACCAACTCGGGTCCGTTTCACTAAGCAGGGACTTTGGGTGGGGACTTAGAATATGCCTTGCATTGTTTCCTCTGCCATCGGTGTATGAATGTGTGTGTGGATGGGTGAATGTAATGCACAATCATTGTAAAGTGACTTGGATAAAGGTCCTATCCTGACCATTTACTATTTATAATGTATGTACGGAGTAGAAAAATGGGGAAATGTAGGCACTAAATACCATCACTTTCTATGGGAGAAGTGAGATTTACCTCACCATTTGGCCTCCTGAAAGATGTAAAAAATTAAGAGAATGCTTTGTTAAAAAGGCAGGTTTTTTAGTGCTCAGGTGCAAGGGGAGGGAGTTCCACAGACTGGAGCTGTGTAGCAGAAAGCCCGGTCGCCCATGGTGCAGAGATTGGTGTTGGGGACGGGGAGAAGATGGGTGTTGGAAGAATGGCGTGGTTTAGGTGTGATTAGTTCTATAAGGTGGTGTAGGCGTAGAAGATGCACTGATGTGTGAGAAGGGAAATATCTTGTATTCGATCCTGAAGGAGATGGGGACCCAGTGGAGAGAATGGACTATAGGTGTAGTAATGTAGTGATCCACATTTTTTAACCCATTCTGGGCGGGAACCCCTTTTGGTGTTCTAACCCTTCTGGACGGGAACCCCTCTTGGGGTTCTGTACAGTATGTACAGTATTCAAAAATGTAACATTTTTGATGCTGCTATATAAATATTTGAAGTTTTCGGGTTCGGCCTCAGTCCAAAATGGGTTAAGGCAGGGGTTCTCAACCCGTGGGTCGCGACCCCTCAGGGGGATGCCAAATTATTTAAAAAAAATATTTTTTGCAACTGAATGGCTGGAAAATAGAAATTAAGAGTTTTTGTGTAAGTCATGTGTAATTTGTATGCTTTATTGTAAAATCATTAAAAAACTTTGATGACAAAAAAAAAAGAAATTAAGAGTTTACATAGTACACATAGTGCATGTATAAACTAAATGATCCTTAATGATTATATCTGTTCATTGTCTCCACCAGGCCGAAGGCATGGGGAGAGAGTATGTTTTGCACTCCGTCCGTCCGTCCGTGTGTCCGTGTGTGTGTCCGTCCGTCCTTCCGTCTGTGAACAGCTAATCTCCGGCACCGTTAACCCGGTCGATGCCAAATTTTGCACACACACCCCCTGGATGCCAACGATGAACCTCTGCCCCAAAATTTCCAGAACGGCCTGTTATAGCGCCACCAGGAAGCCGCTTTGTGCAATACAAGTTTTTGGACAGTACACCTACAGATTTTGGCCAAACATCACGCAAATTGGTACACAGTCTAGAGCCATTCAACGAAACGGGTCTTTCAGATTTCTCAGACTCTCAGAAATCCTGATTGGCTTCCAAAGTTCGCAGGGGTGCTCAGTTTCAAACAAAATGCTGCAAATCATGAACACATCGTGTGATATCCGTGAAATTGTGCACGCACATTCCCACTAGGCCGAGGAAGAAATGCCACATGAACATTTTCAACTCAGCCTCATGGTGGCGCTATAACTGGCCGAAAAGTGTTTTTACCTCTAACTGCACGGATCTGTGGATAACTTTGTATGCCAACTCCCTAGAGGCCAAAAGCATTTCCGGGGGTCCCCAGCCAAAAACGTTGAGAACCCCTGGATTAAGGGATGGTGTCAGGGCATTCAACATTTTGGTAGCAGTGCAGTAGAAAGAGAATTTGCACATGTTTGTTCTATAGGAGGTGGATGATGGTACCAGGTCGTTGTTGTCGCTCCCTCTAGTATTGTGGCTGTGGTAGTTTGAGGTAGTTAGTCAGATATGACTATCTTAAAAATGTTAGAAACAGAGTTTCTCTTATCATGAGATGGGTCACCCTTTTGTCTGGACTGACTGCATCCGGAATCTGGGAAGCTACGTTATGCAGATAATTAAGTGCAGGCGGGTCTGAAATGAATCCCAGTCTATGTATTGCCTCATAAAACAACCTTTTGTCTACATATTTACTCGCTAGTGGTGAGGCAATTTTATTCTTCATTACACACATTAGCTCAAACTATGTTCTCTTTAGTTGAGCAAATATTGAAATTAGGCAACCCAGCCTAAAGGACAATTTTGGGTTTTTCAACCAAGGTTCATGTTTTTGGTTATTAGAGAAAGTGAAATATTTTATTTTATTTGCTGCTTTCTTTCGTTATAGCGAAGTTTTACTCTGAAACAGAACACTGTACGTTTCCGCTACATCTGCGACAGATGGTGTCTGTTTGTTTACAAGACAGATGCCCAGCAAACCATATTTTGCTACTACGTGGCTTATTTCTAAGCTATAATCAAAGTCTTACGATTTGTCACACACGTTACCGCAGTGAAATTTGTTCTCTGCATTTGACCCATCTCTTGGAGCGGTGAGCCGCAGCCAAGGAGCGGTGAGCTGCAGCCGTGCCGCGCTCGGGAATCATTTGATTAGTAGATTTAATGTTTTCAGATACATATTTTAGCGTGCTGATTAAGTTTAAAATTAGTAATACACTGTCTGGATGACTATCTCATCTTCAATGAGATTAAAAACGGAGTAGTTCTGAAATTAACATCAGCTGTGTTGGGAGGAACTTGCAGCAATGGGAAACAAATGAAATCAAGATCTTTTGAGTTTTTATTCATGCAGGACTCGACACGTCATCACGCATCAGGTTTTTGTTCAAAGGAAGTAATTAAAATGGGCTTTTTATGGGCTTTTGATATAAAAATACACAAATGAAAAATACACATTGTTTTGGCATAGATTGTTAGATATGCCCATATGATGAAAATGCTTTAAAGGTTCTTTAAGTAAAATATATTTAGAAACATGTAGTGGTTTTTGTATTTCAATATATATCTGCTGTCTGGTCATCTTTACAAGCATGTTTGCAGTACCTCACTCATGCTATACAAGCTGACACAGTTCCTAGAACGCGCGCGCACACACACACACACACACACACACACACACACACACACACACACACACACACACACTCCCCTGTGCCATCATACATAATATAGTCTACAAGACTCTTGACATGGAACGCACGCACGCACGCACACACTCTCTCTCTCTAACAAAACCCACCGATCTCTCTCCCTCCCCTCCACAGAGAGTTACAGATACTTAATGTTGTTGTTACTACTGACCCCATGACCCACCTCAACAACTCTGCTGGCACGTGCACACACACACACACACACACACACACACACACACACACACACACACACACACACACACACACACACACCGCATTTTTGCAGAGACTTTGGCCAGACCTGCAGGGACACATGATTGATGTGGCTCGACATGAGTTAGAATTTTTGATCATTTTCCAGGGACATGTCAAGGGAGGGTAAGGGAAAAAAATGGCAAAAGAAGAATGAAAAATGAGTCTCACACAGTTACAGTACAAACAAGAAGATGAATTGAGAAGAAACTTTGCTCGTGGAACAAATCCTTTGTTTTTGGCCAAGTTCAGAAAGATTATCACAAGCATAATATTGTTGTTTCCTGGGTGCCTCCAAGGCCATGTATAAGAGGAAAGGAAACATTTGATACCACGGCATGCGCCATTGAAACACCTGGGGGGCAAACTGGAGCCCGAGGTTTGATTGAATGCATTGAAGTCAATGAGAGCTGGATGTCAAGTGCATGCATAAATGAAAAGTGTTTGTGACCTAATATAACCAGTTCATGAAAAATAAAAGAAGACCTACAGTAGAGTATCACACATTTTCTGATCATTCGTTTTCATTTATCTTTTTCACTGTCTAAGTTTGTGTCTGGGCAGCTTATGCTGTCATCATAATGCAAGCTGTCAATAATTCACAGTCTCGCAGCCAATACTTACAGAAACTTTTTGCTCTTTAGATACTGTATTTAACAATGTCACAAAATGTTTTATTCATATGCTTGTCCAGCCGGCTGTCATTGACTTCAATGCATTCCATCCAATGTTTGGCTCCAGTTTGACTCCCAGAGCAACAAATCTGCCAGATGGAATTGTTGGACCAAGAAAGTGATGTACGCTTCCTTTACTTCTTTACATAGCCTCGGGTGCCTCTTGTTTACCGTATCATGCCAATGCTGGACAGTCAGGTACAGAGGATGGTTATGCAGGTCAGTATTTCCTTGGTGGATTGATGAGCTAAGTAGCAATTTATTGAAAACGATCTTGCTTCAATGAGTTGAGATGATCTCATTTGATGGTTGGGTTGAGCTATGGCCGAAATGTTGGAATGTTTACCTCCATGTCTGAAACAGTCTGTGCATTACTCATCCGTACTAAATAGCAGTCTGTCACAGTAGTTCTTGTTGTAGGTGTTATAGTGTAATTGAAATGTCCAGTATCTGAAGTGTCATCTTATCCCCAAAAGTATAGTTTACTAATTAATAAGGTGGTCAAAATTGCCATTGTCAAGCATAGCCTTGTTAATTTCCTTACAAAGAGGTCAATATAATATAGATCAAGAGATTAATGATCAAGAGGGTTTATTTGGCACTCACTCATAGGTAAAAGCAGTGACATTTTAGTGTGGTATGTTCCACACAACATCAATATACGAACAGATTTACTTCTTGCGCATGAATGGTTTGAAGCTACTGTGTAGAATAAACGTGGGGGGGGGGGGGGGGGGAGTAGATAATTGTATTTTGGAAGTCGATCTCTAGCAAGAAAAGGAATGACAAACAGATGTTGCTCCACAATGAAAATTAATGAATTCCCTCATTTACTGTTTTATCACACATGCCTATCACACAGCCGGTTGGCTGTGAACTGACAGCCAATCACTTTCTTGGAAGTCAATATGTGCAGACAATCTGCACATTTGGCTCTCATATTGATTAAAGTGCATTTTAACTCAACAGGCAGAATAAATACCTACAAATTAGCAATCATGAGTGCAGTGTGAATGATACATTTCTGCTTTACCAACTCTGTGGCAATTAGAATTAGCACTTTTAAATAACTGTTATAATTGGGTTCTTACTCAGAGCTATTTTCTGAAAGGTTAAGGACTCCACAAATGGAAGACTCTTGCCAGTTACACAATCTGTTTTACCACTTTAACCGTATTTTAGGGTTAAAGTTTGTGTTTGTGCTTGTAGATAGACAATTTTCGATTTTGAATGTTGAATTGAATTTGAATAACTCTATTGAGCAGACTGATGCCCACTTTTTTTTATTATATTTTTTTATCCCACGATTTTGTAACCCATTTTTCACCCCTGTGTCAATTATCTAATATGATCCTGGGCTCTACACACCCTCCGCCAACCTGGGGAGAGCAACGGACTTGAACTCATGCTTCCTTCATGCATGAGTGTCCAAGTTGCTCCTTTACACCTGACATTGGGGAGTTTTCCTGGTTGGACGTAGCGCGTGGAAGGAACACGCTATTCCGACCAGTTCCTTTCCCCTCCATCAGGCGCCCCGGCAGGCCAGGGGGAGGCAGTTTAGAGACCAGGATTACTGCATGTTTTTTGTTTTTTGTTCACCAACCCCGCCTCGGGTATGGGCACTGATGGCACGTGGAGGAGAGAACACGCCACCAGCTCCCACAGCTTCCCCAGCGGGAATCGAACCCAGGACCTTCTAGCTGTGAGGCGACAGCACTACCGACTGTTCCACCGTGCCCCACGATGCCCACTTCTTGGGTTAGATTTATGCATGTGTAATACCTGGTAGAGCAGGATTTACGCACGCACATGCACAGAGTCACTGCAGTCCAATCTGGTCTATTGCTAATGATGGGGAAGCAACAGACAATCGTCACCTTGTGGCAGCAGTATACACCCACCAGTTCTCTA
This sequence comes from Electrona antarctica, assembly GCF_951216825.1. NCBI lineage: Eukaryota > Metazoa > Chordata > Actinopteri > Myctophiformes > Myctophidae > Electrona > Electrona antarctica. The sequence continues at coordinate 14,916,051 of NC_136789.1, forward strand.
CTTCTCTTCTCTTCACCTACAGCACCATGAGGCAGTGTGACACACTGTGCAACACCCTGTCAACTGAGATACCCATTCTCTTGCACAATTGCACCGACTGAGATGTTTGCAAATTCACAATGCATTAACCTTTTGCTCGACTCAGATTATTAAATGACTAGCCTTTCTGAGCGGTGAGGATTTGGGAACGATTGTGGAGGGAAACAAGTCTTGATTGGGCAAATTAATTCAGAGCTTTGCAATAAAGAAATGCAATTCTGTAAAAAAAATAATTGCTTAAAAGTTGAACGAGATAATATCTCATTCAAACAAGATCATTTATTTTTCTTACCATGTCCATCCAGGGGCTCCGTAATTACTTGATTGTGTTTACTACTGAGAAAAGCCTTCCTATTTTGGGCATAAGTCATTATGGGTGACATGTGCGATGTCGATGTGGCATGATGTTAGCTTGTAGATCTGCTATTTTTTTTAATTTAAATGGTTACGTATAAGCTAGTTGCCACGCTAGTAGCCTGGTCTTATGAGCCAGGTCAAAAGTTTAGCTCTCAGTAGGTGTTCCTTGCCAAAGTGAGAAGCTAGTGTTCAAGTGGTGCAGTCTTGTTTCAACCAGAAGATTCAGGACACGTTTTCATGCCTCTGTAAAGTCATTTTCTGCTGGGGTCTATTTCCTTCGCCCTGGGGAGTTTTTGGTGAGGGTTTTTTTTGCCGCCTCCAAAAATTGCCCCCAGTCAGTGTTGTGAATGAGAATTGTCCTGCAACTCACCGGAGGAGCACTTGCATCAACTTATCGAAGTGTCCTGACACCTACGATCTGGGGAAATCTCCTGGAAACATGGTTGGTAATGATGAATATAAATGCAAATGGCAACTTGACGGGGGAAACAAATTACACCCATCACTTGGCTAAATTGCTCCAAATTGAAGACGAGTCCCCAAACCTGAACATATTGCACCACTGGTTTATGAATAGATGGAATATGGAAAACAAGGTAATAGCTAATTTTTCCTCCTCCAGTTATCACGGCTTGGGGAAATAAATGGGTGGCAGTGATTTTGATGTATGATTACAGATCATACATACAAATTTACAACATTTCCCTGTGTTGAATTGTGTGAAAATGTCCATTTCCTGTTACCAGCGCTAAGGGATTACACAATTTGTGGATTTTTCTTTTCTTTTTTCTCTCTCGGCTATGTTATGGAATTTAGACATATCTAAATATGCTATATTTATATTATATATTTCTTAGATTTATATTAATATTTGTATTAGTAAATACTAGTGGTCCGACTCGCATAACAATTTCACTTGTTGATCCTCGTCGCAATCCTGTATGTTCTCTCTCCTGATTGGATCAAATTGGTATCCCGACTTGAAAATGTATTTTCTGTTACTAAAGAACAGGAGAGATGGGGAAACGTCTATTACTGAACAAGCACTGCATAGCAATGATTGCTATCAAAATATAGAGTTAAGTTAACACTTATATCAAAACGAAAGTTGCCCAACTTGCATGCCCTTGCATGCCCTATTTTCCAGAATGTGTCTATCAAAGGGCCTCAGTAAAGTAAAGGGGACACTGTTTATAGTGTGTTGTCTAGTCTTCTCGTCCTTTCAGTAAGAATGTGTAGGGGCCGTAGTAATGGGGATTGTACAAGTACCTCCCGGTTGTCTGATAGATTGACTGTGTGACACGCTGTTGACCTTTCTCCATCCCATTCCAGCCGCCATCCATTTATTTTCCACACCTTCCGACACGGACTAAGCGTGCGGTTCATTGAGGAGAGCTAACATGGGAGGGGAATATTGTCTCCTCTTCCCCATTAATCCATTGAGACCTGGAACGCATCCATGTCACGTTAGCGTTTAACCACATTAACCATTAACCCATTTTGGGGCGGGAACCCCTTTTGGTGTTTTAAACATTGTTATAATTTAGCTATTGAAAAATAGCAGATCTACAAGCTCATAGCGCGCCACCGAGTGGCGCGCTATGAACTTGTAGGTCTGCTATTTTTGAAAAATCGTTAAAATGTGCCTCAAATCTTTCCGAAAATTGTCATGATTTAGAAAACTTTTTTTTTTAATTTCGACGTCAGGCCTGAATGGGTTAAAGCCACGGTGGATAAAAGAGCGCTCCCCTCCCCTTGTCTCCTCTGCCCCCCCATCCCCCTGCTCAGTGTTATCCTCTGAGAGCGGAGCACAGGGAGCCTTGCAGATCAGCGGCAGAGTCAGGTGCAGAATACAGAGCAGCACCAGGGAGTTTACTGATGCCCAGATTATTTAGCATACATAATTGACCTCCAGCGCAAACAATCCTCTGCTGTGACTGCAGTGCCACCCTAACCTGACTCCACCATGAATGCCATTTTCTGAGTCACTGCCTTCAGGCGTTTTTGGTGATGGGTTCAAGCCGTGATTTGTTTGTTGTTCGGTAGACCTAGCGACATTGTGAAACTCTTGCAAGCCCCTTGCGTTTTGTGGTCTTCCCGCTCCTCTCACCCTCCCTGTAAAGTCTGATTATTTATACTTCATTGCATGGCAGTGTCGCTGACCGCAACGACACATCGCATATCACTTTTATTCATGTGTATCGCTTGAAAATCTGTTATTTACGGAGTGTGACATTGTTGTGTGACATAGTATAAATCAGGCTTTAGTCAGAGAGCTGAATTTAGCCAAGTCACTGAGCCGCAGTGTAGGCTAATTCAATTTACATTACACAGTCCAAAGCTATGCTTTGTGGTGATTGCTCAATGCAATTTATTTGCAATTTAGTCAAATCTTCAACCAAACCCCTGCCTTCAGCTCTTTCAATTATTAAGATCTGGGAAGCGTTTCTTTCTTCAGTATTCTTCATCAGCACTAAAATTCAAAGTCTGTAGGTGGAGAGAGATTCCATGGCTTTTGGTTTAATAGAGCCTACGTAAAGGCTGCATGTTTAAAGAGAGCTAGGAGTCAACAACACACTTTTCCACTGCTTCAAATAGCCCAGCCATTAAAATGGGACATCCTTGGGGATTAAGGCTGCTAAAAATATACAGTGATTAACTGCTCATCTCACCGTAATGGGATTGTTAACCTGGAAATATCTTTATATTAGACAGGAGGGAAAGGGAAGATTGATTTTTTGCTGAAAATATGTGACACATCGTCCACACATTTTCAGATGAAAATGCTTTATTTATACCGAGTGACATGTCACACTTGGTTGCAGAAGCATAAATTAAGTCTTAATCAAGAGAGCTTTGAACATATAATAACTAATTCGAGAGATTGCGTACTCAGAATGCGGGGACGGAATGTGTCCTCAGACACATTCTGCACTGTGATTGGCTGAGCATTGCTAATGGGTGTGCCACATGAGCCAATATAGAGTGTTGCAGTCCCGCCCCCTTTCAGAGTGACGAGGGCCCAGGAAATAATTCCCCATTAATTTTCCCCATAGATGTTTCAAAAAGTATTTATTTAAAGATGTTTACGCCGCGGACAAAGCCAACTCTTGTTGTGACAAATCATGACAATAAACACAATGTTTTGGGCCGATCAAATAATTAGAAAAAATTGTTGTTCCCTGGGGGGGGATTCTAATTCTAATTCTAAATAGGCTCAGAGTTGTACCTATATTCCCAATGTTAGCTTTGTATTATGAACTGTTTGTGGTATAGTGTGGGCCTATTCACTACTCAGTCTTCATTTTCTCGGCACAGATGAGGGAAGGCAGTTTGAAAAGACGTGCAAAGGTGTGATTGGAATCAATTGAATTGTGTGTACAGAACATGGTAATTTACACTGAATGCTTTAGTCACAAAGGATGCCTCAGCCACGTGGGATTTATAGACTGCCACTGGTTCAATACTTAGCTTTACCAAGGAGGACTTTGTCAAGACAACTTGTCTAGATGATGGGCCCCAGGCCAACATTCACTCCCTCCTGCTGCAATTGAAAACCCATAGATCTTTCCAGTATCTGCTATGCAATCATGACACCCAGCCGCCAATGAGATGGTTCCATTTGATGGAACTTGGGGTGTAAATCTGTCAGGATACACCACCTCGGTCCTCGATCTGTGCAGAACTGATGACAGTACTTACTGTGTCACTGTGTATCCTAACAACCGCTATTTAAGCCTATATCCATTATAATCTGTCATTATGGAGACAATCTAAAATCTTGATTTGCTTGTTTTGAGCTTTGAGAGAGACTAGTTAAGCTTTTGCATATTTACACTGAACCATAACCATCTGTAAGATGGTTGAATGATAATTAAGACTCAAAGAACCTAACAAGATTAAAAACGTTTAATTTACAGTAGCCTATAGCAGGATATGCATGTTTTATTCCCTTTTATGGGCATACTTAGAGTAAAGCAGTAAATCTGTCATGGCCTAAATTGTGTATGGGTATGTTTTATAGTAGATGATTAATTTACATAATTATTATATTATATGATATAGACGATATATGAATTTAAGATGAACAGATACAGTATAAAAGCATTGACTTGTTAGAAGACCCTTTTGTTAACACTGTTTTGTTAATCCAGTTTAGTGCTTTGGCTTAATGTTGCATGCCATGCATGCTCATTAGCCATTTGTAAACTACTCTTGTGGAGTTGCTTTGTGCCTCTGCTTCAATCACAACATGGCACTGTCATGGATTTTGTTGAATAGAAATGCCCTAGCCGCGTCCCAAGTGCTCCAGGGGCATCAGGTCTTGGACATTGAAATTCACGCCGTCTCAGCCTCTGCTCTGCTCTGCATGAATAGGTTGATGTTTCCCTTGACAGTGGTTTTCTCATTGTACAGCAGGGGCTGTGAGGCGCCCTGTGCTACATAGACGCTGCCACAGTAATCTAATGGAGAGATTGGAGACAGCATGTACATGCACAGCAACTGTAGACCACAAAGAGAGAGGTGCTCTCTCTTTATAGAAATCCTACGTAATAAAACACGGTTATGAAAAGCCAACATATTGTTTTTAGTCCAGTAGAAATGTCATAGTAGCTATTTAGTCTATATGCTTTATGCTAGAAACACATTGGTTTGCATAGAACCAAATTATCTTAGTGTCAGGACAGAGACGGATGTTCTTTGAACAGTAATATTTCCAACAAGGTAGTACACTTTAGAAGCTACTACTGTATGTGATGAAACTCATAGATGTCTGTGTTAAAACACTGCTCTTAACAGCAACGCATATAGCTCTACACTAGTATATGACTACAGTTGGCATTAGCAAAAAAGAAAACACATTTGCCAATGGTACATTTGGGTGTTTTTCATATTAGAATATTATGAATTCTTACATACAAAAAACATCTCTAATTAAAGGTAATTTAATTTCAAATGTAATATGGTGTCAGTAAAGTCAATGGTTTGATTTCACGGCAACACTTACTAAAGCACTTACACTTAGAAAAACCAAAACGCATTGACTCGTATGGAGACATAATTAAACGCACGTAATTAGAAAATGCACATGAACGCACATAATTAACCCATTTAGGCCTTACCTCAAAATTTAAAAAAAATCTTCTAAATCCTCCAGTTTTCTGAAATAAATGTTCACGATTTAAAAAAAATAGCAGACCTACAAGCTCGTAGCGCGCCACTCGGTGGCGCGCTACGAGCTTGTAGATCTGCTATTTTTCAATAGCTAAATTATAACATAATGTTTAAAACATCAGAAGGGGTTCCCGCACAAAATGGGTTAAACGTGCATATACTTCCCAAACACTCGTGTCTCTCACAGCACACACTCACGCAGCAGGCAGACACAAAATGTCTGGCTGGCTGCGGACGGACTTGCTGCAGCCAGATAGTAGATCAAGCGAGCAGCCTGTGTGTGAGGAGTCCCGTGTTCAGAAGGACAGCATGGATGATAAGTTGCAAAGACTGCTGCCAGGTGCGCCATGATTAGCCTGGCTTCACAAACATGATGTCAAAGAAATGTCAGCGACGCCACCGCAACCATTACATACTGTAAACGAGAATGGCATTGGAGTTACAGATAGCTGACGCTGGGAGATAGTTGGGGGGGGGGTCCTCTGGGGTGGTCTCTATAGCATAACGGAGGGCTATCAATCAAGATGACATCAAGATCAAGCTGGAGTCCAGTGTCACATATATGAATATGAAGGGACTGTGTACGTGTGTGTGTGTGTGTGTGTGTGTGTGTGTGTGTGTGTGTGTGTGTGTGTGTGTGTGTGTGTGTGTGTGTGTGTGTGTGTGTGTGTGTGTGTGTGTGTGTGTGTGTGTGTGTGTGTGTGTGTGTGTGTGTGTGTGTGTGTGTGTGTGTGCATTGAATCATAATTCATGGTATGCGGTCAATGAAAGATCACTTCTCAGTGGGAGGGATTGAAAATAAAGAATGGCACCAAGTCAAAGTCGTACGATTAGTCAGAGACGTTTTTGTTCTCCGCATTTGACCCATCTCTTGGAACGGTGGCATTGGGTCCCATTTTTACAGTCTTTGGTATGACCCAGCCGGGGATCGAACCCCGACCTCCCAGTTTCAGGGCGGACACTCTAACCACAAGGCCACTGTCTGACCACACCACACTAATTCTCACACCGGGTTTCCACCGGGCGCGTCAGCGTCGCCGTCAGGGAATGTTCCCTTTTTAATCAATGAAGGGTGGCTCCACTGCCCGCGTTGCGTGACTGCATTCAAATTGCCCCGGTTCTTTTTTTGACGCGCAACGCGCCCGGTGGAGCCCCGGTGTTAGCTTGTGTCTCTCTGGCGCACATGTCGCATGCGCAGAATCAACATGCGCCCTTTACTTGGCGGCGGTTTAAAGTCCATCCTAGCGAGAGGGTCTGACTCGAGACGGACAGTCTCACCTCGCGTTCCCTTCTCTCTCAAACCTCCTGGTATTTGAGCCTCCTACTGTAATCTCGCGGTGTAGATCCTCAAACACTCCTCACCAGTGATCAGACTGAGACCTTTGTGCCCATCTGTGTTGCCCAGCGCGCTGCGTATGGAATATCAAATGACGGGGATGACACACGGGGGGGTTCAGATGCATGAGTAGGCACACACTACACAGACAGCCCGGCGCACATTTACCGCCATGGGGCCGCAGGTACTGTACCAGTTGTCATGGATGCATCTGTTCAGACTGCTTTCACTCGCTTGCACTGTAAAGTCCAGAGTGTAAATGTAACTATGAGAGTGTACAAATGGTTATGGGTCCATTCGGGCTCTGTGTGTAGACTCACAGAGGTAATGTAACTGAGTTTGACTGAGTACTCTCACTCTGTTTCATTATATACTCATTCCTAACACAACACACACACACACACACACACACACACACACACACACTCCTCTTTCTGTCTCAGCACTGACATAGTCAATCTCAGTCTTCATTTTGCCTCTCACTTTCTCTCTCTCTCATTCAACCCCCCCCCCCACCCCCCCATCTCTCGCATGGCTTCTGCCACATTTAATTTGTCGTAGTCAAAAGTATGTGTATGAGCATGCTGGAACTGCCGGCGGCAGCCCACTGATAACCCTGTCAGACATCCAGGAACCCCCGACTGTCAGCTCTCCCAGGGGCTTCGCTCCCCGGCTAATAGAGACCAGCTCTCACATGGTTAGGAGACAGTATGTCAAAAACATATATTATCTGCTTACCAGAAAACACCAGTAGAGCATGGAGGCCATTCAGAGGCACTGTTCGGACGAGGCTCATGCAGGAACGGTAATTTCCCTATTATTGTGGAAGTGCTTCAAAGCATTTTGTTGTCTAGTGGGACCCACTGACCCGTTTCACATATTATAGTCTTCTTCACATGTGCAAATTCAATTCCGTTCTAACTCTCAATACAGTGACTGAATCACGAGAATTACGCAAATGTAAAACGCCTCACATGAGATTAAATGGGCATAATGTGTTTGTTGTAGCGCATCCATGCCGAAGGCACTGTGGTACAATCGAACCCCAGTCTACACGGGTGTAGGCAGGTACTTTTGCATCTGTGGCCATAATTTACTCATACAAATAATGACAAATGTACATCTCTTTAACTGATGTGAATGGAAACTGACACTTTTCACATTATAACAGGGGAAAATGTTGCAGGAAATGAACATATCTGTGGTTCTTTTGACGACTCCTGTAGTTAGTGATGAGTGGGCAGGAACATTTAAAGACAATTATACCCGTAGCATTTATGATGGATTGAACGTTGGTCTTAAGTGGGTGCATGGTGTTCCAGTGTTTTGGCAGTCACAAGAACAAGTAAATGGGTGTGTCCAAAACAGATTTACAGTCTGACTTCCACATTATTATGAATCTACCAAAAGTGATAATGTTCTTGCCCCACCCCGATGTTTTAATTTGGCCACAATGTTGAAGAGGATTTGATCCAGTATGCCCTTGTCTCACGCACTTAATGTCATAATTAATACCATTTAATTCTGACTCCATCTGAGCGTTGCCGTTTTCAATGTGAATTAAATGTCATGGCTTAAATACATTTACATTAATTAATCCCTCGCTAGCGTATTGCCAAGGTTTTATCGCGCGTAACACTTACTTTGAAGATCCAAATATCCGTAATCGCATGTTACAATGACAAACTGCTGTGTGTGGTATCATGCCCGGATGTTGTTGTGTCGGTCGGTGGTGGAAAAAGGCGACCGCGAGTGTCAGCCCGCCTGCTACAGCCCGTTGAAAACCCTTGTATTCACCAGAAACGGCCCCTCAATGTCGTTTCTGCGATACAGAGCTGTGAATGGTGGGCTTAGACTGGAAGTGGATGCGCGCGCATGTTCAAAATGGCCGCAGCCACAGTGTCCCACTGTGTTGATGCGGGTAGCAACATCAGCTAGCATTACGATCGGATCAAAAAATGGATTAAACAATACAAACCCTCAAACCCGAGAATCTCGGGTTTGGCGGACTAGGATACTAATTTACACCCTCGTGTTCCTCGTTTGCGCCGGGCAGGCGGTTAATAGTTCAAAGACTCCTGTGCGTGTTTTGTATTTACTGTAGAGTGCCTAAAGTCATATTTTTTATTATTCACCCAGCATCCACATTTCTCATAGAAGCCCATGGCCCCTGGTTGCCAGAAGCTACTTTCATGACGGCTCTTTCCAAAGCTCTCCTTCTATTCAACTGTTATCCTCTTTGAGCTAACATCAGCCTTGCATCACCACGTGCATCGGACAACAACCCATTTAAAAAATAGCAATCAAACGAACAGGACGGAAATTGGAACACTATGATTTCCCCCCAGAATGCCACATCAAGTGCTCAAACACAGAAATTGAAATGGCTTCAATTCAGTGCCAATATTAAACCAGGTAATGTGCCATTATGATAAGAGAGGCCTCCAGGTACTCACAGCATTTATTGGGTGAAGAAAAAAACACTTCCCGACCTGTAGCCAATGCCATCAGTCTTCCTTAACAAAGTATATTACACAGATTGAGCAATCCATCATCACATATATCCCTAGTACTCTGTTCGCATAAGTCACAGTCTTTCCATATGCAAAAGGTGAATTGCTGGTACCATCCTTTTTCTTGTATGTCTTGTTAGTTGGCTTGTTCAAGGTAAAGGGCAGTGTATTAATGTGTGATTAATGTATAAAACAACAACATTGCCCAATTTTGCCCAAAGAGTGTCCTACTGTTGAGCCATTCAAGAAATATGCTGTCAAAACATCATCAACTTAGTGAAAGAAAAGTCGATAGTTTCAGAATCACTGCAATGGTGATAATCCCAGGCTGTGAATTGCCTTCTGTTGTATGCATTTTTTTAGATACAGGTCCAACATGAATTGATGAGTCCCATTTACTCAGTCCTGCCTTCTTTATTAGTAGACTGGAATTTAACTTATTGTTATCCACCACACTCACATGAGCTTCCTCGATGAAGATATAGCGAACTGTGTTTCTCCGTGCTCTGCTTGGTAGGTCAGACAATATACAGTACAATAGATTAGACAATTGACTACAGCGTTTCAACTTTGGCAGTTCACCAGATAAACTGTAGTATGTCTCAGTTGTCTTCGGTCCATGATACAACTATTGCAAACAATCTAAATACAACTTTTTATTGTTGAGACCGGCGTAGGTCGCATTTACTATGAAAAGCTGCGTCTCCCGTTCGCCCGTCTGTCCGTCACCCACGCCTCCATAATATGGTCACGCCTGTCGTGACATGTCTCCATATATGGTCACGCCTCGTGATATCACATCTCCATATATGGTCACGCCTCGTGACACGTCACGCAACCATATATGTTATATATTCTCATTCTATAATAAATATTGGTTAAATCTATTCGTGGGTTATCTGACTGAATTATGTTTAAAAAAGAAGTGAAAAGAAGCAGCTTGGACTCCTCATGCATAGAAGGAAGCATGAGGTCAGTCCGATGGGAAATGGTGCAGATCCGTGTTGATCACATGACTATGGAGATAGTGTATACCGAATTGTGTGATGTATGGATAAAATGTGTACGAGTAATCTACAGAAATGTGCTTTGCCTAAATCGGCCTCATGGTGGCGCTATAACAGACGTTGAGGAATATCTGGGGCAGAGGTTCGTCATTGGCATCAAGGGAGTGTGTGTGCAAAGTTTGGCATGGATCGGGCCAACGGTGCCGGAGATTAGCTGGTAACGGACGGACGGAAGGACGGACACACACAAACTCTCTGTAGCCATGATGTGTGCAGGTTCTATAACCTGCAGCTGTACCCTGCACTGAAACCCTGGGCAGAGAAAGCAGGGAGACCTATGTGTTGAACATATCGATACCTACGCCCTTTTTCCTTTTCTTTTTCTTGGTAATGTCAGGTAATATGCGTTTTGCCGTTTATTTAGAATTTCTTTCTAACTTTTTGTCAAATACATTAGCATAGGACAAACTGTCAAACATTGCAGCGTCCATAGAGCTGATTTGTTTGGGTTCATGGGCCATTTCTGTAGCGTTCATATTCACCATAGTAGGCATGATTGCTGAGTCCTGACACTCCCTACTGTCAACAAAAAAATATTACTTACACCGTGACCTTTCACCTTTAACTCATGCTTACTGTACAGTATACATCTTAAGAAAAACGTTTTTTGTTAAAAACATAAAGCTCTATATTCCAATAACAATCCTTGCTATAGAGTGTTTAAGTAACATCTCTCTAGCTCTTTAAATACATTTTCAGGTCGGGATATCAATTCTATCCAGCCAGAGAGAGACTCCCACAAAGATAATTTATCAGCTTAAATTTGACAGTGTTCCATTTCCAATTATATTGTCATGAGTTCCACTTGTTTACCCTGTACAAGTTATTTCTCCTGATTAGTATCCCCGACATGCAAATGTTAGAATTTCCAGTTTACTAAAGAGCTGGAGAGATGGGTAGACCTTGTTATTGAGGAAACACTACAGTATATAGCAATGATGTTATATATAGATGCTATTGGATTTTTTTAAATGAAATATAGGCCTATATCACTTATACCATCTTCAATAACATTTACCCTGACATCCCCTATTTTACAAGCTCACATCATGTCAGATCACGAACATGTTGTCAGCTGGTTTGGTACAAGTATATGCGCATAGATAAAGTGAGTGGCTAAGTGAGTTTAACGTCATTTAATGCAATCAGATAGGACTTTTCTGTTTGTCAAGGCCAGAAAGTTGTTTTATGCCATTCAGTAAGCGTTCCCGCATAGCATCTGGGTATGATGATGATGTCATGCAGCTAGCTCTATAGTAGTATAAGCTTAAGTCTGGGTGCATTATTTATGTGTGAAACAAAGAATACAAGTTAGAAATAAACAGCGGCTGACACTGACTCTTGCATATTGTTTCTTGTGCAGTGGAATGCATTTTCCATGTAATGGATATCTTTGCTCACTAGTGTGCCTAGAATCAAGGACACATTTTACTTCTGCTCTCTTCTATATGATGACATTCACGACGACTCCCCTGTCCGTCTAAAGACTCAAATGGTTTCATTCAGCTAGAGTGCAAAATTATTTCCAACGTTACCTAGTGGATCATTGACTGACTGACATTTTGGTTTTTCAAGGTCTTACCCTTGACGATGAAATGATTCGAGCACAATTTAATACTTAGACAAAGAAGACAACGCCAGGAATAAGCATAAGACACAAGACAATAAGACACAAGACACAGAGACACAATTACTTCCATCGCTACCGGTCTGGTGCATCAACCAGTTGTCTATCAGAACTCAGATGTTTCTGAAAGAAAAGGAAAAAGACAGCTCTATCTGATCCACTACTCCCGATAGAAATGTGGAATTCAGTCTCTGTAAATCATAAAATCATTTTGAATTGAACGCCTATTGTTGACTCCTTCGCCCCATTTACAGTACACAATATGTACAGTACGTACGTTAGCACCCACAATCCAAGGACATGGAGTGGGGGGGTGTCCAGCATGTGGCAATAAATATTATTTTCCCCCTGGTGTATGCCAAGCTAATCAGCAAATCTAATTGAATTGATACAATATCAGATCAAATCCTTACTATGAAATGACACGACTGAGATACAAATTATAAATAATAGATTTAAGGTTTTCACCAAGCTTAACCACACAGGTGTGTGTGTGTGTGTGCGTGTGTGTGTGTGTGTGTGTGTGTGTGTGCGTGCGTGTGCGCGTGGGTTGCATATGTTTTGCCATTCCTCCACACTGTTCCTTTCAATTTTAAGTTTTTTATTCAGCATAGAAGAGGGGTATAGACAGGGAAAAATGCAGTACATATGTTATGCTTCTTTTTCTATTTTTGTACATACAATTACATAGACAGACAGTTTTGCTACTATATTAGTTAGTTATTGAATTGGGTTGATGCATCGTTACAAAACTGAAACAAAACCAAACAACCTCCAGTCCCCCACCCTCCCACTTGGAACTTTGATGCCTTCTCCTTTCACCATATAGGATTTTTTATTATTATAAATAATTAGGATTTCATCAACATGAGAAAATAGAAGAAAGACATGAGAAGGAAAGAGAGAGAAGCCGTTCCTTTCAGTTTGCAGATCATCATTGTTATTGGATATTTATGTTCCGGTGACCTCTTGAAGCAAGCGAACAAAATAAAAAAGGAAATTTACAGCTCTTTTAAAATGTCCCATATCTGTCATTGTTGAACATGTAATGTCCCACAGGTAAGCCGTTCGCTTTATATTGCATTACCATTACCCTTTGAAAGATATTGTGTGTAAGGAGGCATGTTCAAGGCATAATCCAGACATGATCATCATCCAGACAAAATCAGCTAGTGAGTACATTTCTGACTATAACCAGAACCACAGGGAGACTGATTTATTGTACTTGTAGACTGGCTATTTCATTGTGCAATAAGATCATGCAGGGGTACGTGCAGTCACGTGCAAATGGTTGATTGCTTGACTGAATAGGCATGATGATTCTAATTGATGATATATACTGTAGTAATGATTGATTGTGACAATTGTGCCTTTAAATAGCCTGTCGTGTTGCTCAAAATGGATAGTAGACGGGTTCACTCTTGAGAGATGTTTTGAAGAGTTTGAATCGTAGGAAGTGATTTATTTTGGCTCAAAGTACTCAACACCTCATGCTGATTTGCAAATAACCTTGGGCATGCACAGGTTGCCGAAACAATAACAACACTTTATGATTTTTTTCCTTTTTTTTCTATCTTTTGTTATACTTAGATTAGATTGCGAGATTAAAATGCAAAACCATGTGTGCGTGTCCGCCCCGTCCTACGTCTGGCCTTGTGTTTTGAACAATCCCCGGTCGGTCACATTCACTATCTCTCTCCTCCTCTGTCATATCATCCCATTCACCTGGCTCGAGGACAAAAGGAACAACGCCACCGGTTGCCCCCACACCCCCCCCTGTGGATTGCAATGTCACCTGTCATGTGTGAGACAGATCCCAGGACTCCTTTTATTTGCTCAGCAAGATGTCGCAGGTCTGTGCCCTAGTGTGTTTGTCTTTGTGTGTGTAAGACAGAGAGTAGGAGTAGGACACTGTTAGTGTGATGTGTGTGTGTGTATGAGAGGGAGAGGGAGAGGGAGAGAGAGAGAGAGAGGGTTTTTTTTATTGTGTGTGCTCCTGGTTTGCAGCCCTCTTGGGGGCCCGGTCGAGGCATCGACATTAAGTATTTAGAACACTGCTGGGCAAAAGAACAGTTCTGCAACTGTTCTATTTGCCCAGTTGAGGTGCAGTGAGGGGGAGGTGGTGAGGTTGCACGTGTGGACAAAGGCATAGAGAGATGTCAGGCCTGGCAGCCTAAACTCTCTTACTTTACCCCCAGCGTGCCTCTGTTTTGCTGTCATAGCCTCCTACAGTAAACCGCTCACAAAATATGCCAACTCTCCCCCATCCCAACCTCTTCACCAACCCTGCCCCGCTGCACCCCATACCTTATACTCTGCTGGTATTGTTGCTGTTGTCCAAAAGCGTTGGTGTTCAGGAAATGGAGAAAGAGAACGTGTTCAAATTTGGATCCAATGTGAAATATTGGATCCAAAAAAAAAGTTGAAATATGCAGATGCAAGGTTTCTGTCTGACAACAGCAATATGCAGATGTGTCTGCTGTTGCACATGTCCTTTGGTACTAAACAACCTCTCTCTCAGGATATCCTTATCTCCAACATGTCTATATGAGTGATAGCTTACGTTCTGACTTCCATTGATTTCCTTTGGCAGCATGGGGCGGGGGGTCGGCGTCATTACTAGAGGGCAAAGGTACAGGTCAGAGTAGTGTCGATGAAGAGGATGATAAAAGTGTGCATAGCCCTGTTTCTGTCTCTGGTTTCTTTTTCCGTCATGTCAATCCTTCTCTATCTGTCTCTGTTCTCCCTATCGTGATTTCTCTCCTGCTTCCCTATACCTTTGTTCGCATGACCCACCATCAGCAGCAAGAACTGCAGCTCTGCATTTCATGTTGGCATATTCTGACAGGCACGTTTCCAGCCATCTTTCCCCCCCCCTATCGAACGACGACATAAAGCAAGTCATGAAAGTCTTTTTAGATGTCCTACCCTTTCTTCACTTTTTTGGAGCTGTCGGTCTAAAACTCGTCAGCGTCATTTTCAATATTCTCCTTTGAGAAAACGCAAGCATTGCATTGTCATCTGGCCATCTTATCTGAGGATTGTGGCACAGCACAATGGTTTGCTGAATAATCACAAACACCTGGCCAAGGGCGCTCCCTCAAGGCACCGCACCAAATCAATGTCACTGCATGCACTAGGGGTGTTCAGTGACCACCAAAGTAGTAATTTAACTATATGCTCTTATTTGCCCAGCTGTGGCTCTCTCAAACACACTGCACACTGCGCATTCTTTCTCATGGCACAATGGATGATTATTGCATTTTCCCAGCATGCCATCAAACAAGGTTGTTTGGATGCTGTAATGTTAGATGTATGTCCCCCGAGGTGCTGATTATATTGCTGTTGCATTAGGGACAATGTGTGCGTACCAGACTCACAAATACATACTTAAGTGGAATGAGTATACGTGCTTTTTACTCTGCATGGGGAAAAGAAATGTTTATTAGCAGCTCAAAACGATGGATCTTCAGAAGTAGCAATTAGAAAAGAAAGCATAGTGTACCTAAAATTGCAGTAGCTTTGTGCTGCTGGTTTCTTCCTGTCGAAAGAAAAAGTCAATAAAAATGGAACAATTCACATTATCAATAATTCATGCAATGTTCATAATCATAAGTAAATACACAACTCACTGTAGAATGCTTAGGGATAGGCAAGTACTTTTCAACGGTGTACATATGTCGCTTCACAGGACACCATGGCGTAGGGCCAGTAATTTTGCAAGCTAGAACGCGTCACCCTAGATTCACGAGCCAAGTACCCAAATGGCTACTTTGCATAACAGGTTTACCGGTGAGTGTCCTCATACATGGTATAAAAGCAACACAGCATTATGGCTACGTACCGCTACTGCTGCTGTGGTGATCTGTCTGCACGCCACGAGAATGCCTCCACCATAGAAGAGATTAGTTCAACGCTAAAAATCACACCCGTGTGAAGTGAGTGGTGCAACTCTGTGTAGATTAAAAGACGCTTCGCTGCGTTTTTGTAGTGACCATGCACTACAAAAACGCAGCGAAGCAAATCTACCCCATAATGCATTGCGCAAGCTCGCTCTTGAGCGCACATGCACGCGTTTGCGAACGTGAACTGCTTCTGCATGCATGCGCTCGAAATTGAAAGAAAACAATCAGTCCCCTAGGGTAGGTACCCCCACAAAAACATGCAGTAATCCTGGTCTCTAAATTGCCTCCCCCTTTCCCCTCCATCAGGTGCCCCGGCCTGATGGAGGGGAAAGGAACTGGTTGGAATAACGTGTTCCTTCCACGCGCTACGTCCAACCAGGGAAACTCCCCCCCTGTCAGGTGTAAAGGAGCGACTTGGACACTCATGCATGAAGGAAGCATGAGTTCAAGTCCGTTGCTCACCCCAGGTTGGCGGAGGGTGTGTAGAGCCCAGGATCACATTAGATAATTGACACAGAGGTGAAAAATGGGTTACAAAATTGTGGGATAAAAATTATATATTAAAAAAAGAGAAAACAATCAGTTTCAACACGTGCAACTTTTCAAAAGTTTGTTTTCCCCTCTCTTTTGTTCCCTGGTGGATCTCGAAGCTACAGATCTCGAGACAAATGATCTGTGCATTTATTTGTAATTGTTTTATTGATTTTATTTTATTCATAATAAAACAATTAAGTGTATTCATTTGCAATAGTATTACTAATCTGATTGTATCACCCAGCACATGACGGTAGGAGAGGAATCAGTTGCAGTAGATTATATTATGCGAGAATAACCTATTTTATCACAAACGTAGGCTACCTGCATGTGAGACAAATGAATTAATTAAGTCACTAACATATTTGTATTACTCATTAATTCCTGCCATGAATAAAAAATAAAATAAAATTATATAACATTATTATTTCATTGAATTGCGATAAATACATAAAAACCTCATTATGTAGCCAGGCCTATAGTAATTTATAGGACAGGACTGCTTTTTTCTGTTAACACCAATTGAAGTTCTTTACCAAATATAGCCGATCTACAAGCTCACAACGCAGACGTCGGCTATATTTGGTGTAGTTCCCCCAGGCATAGCAGGGGTTAATGTGGTCGATGTAATGATGTTTTCATATTGTCAAGGACTCAAGGTGGTGCAAAGCTGTTTTCATATTTCTGGATAATATGGATACTAATAATATTTTATATTGCACGTGCATATGTTTTCAGGTTTAGTAATGTAGGGCTAGGCATGTATCTTGGATGATCTTATCTGATCTGATCAATACTTGCATCACCTTGACAAATATATTGTTGACTGTTGTTACGCCATACAGTCTTTCTAGTGAAAGTTTAACTAATTCAGCAGCAGTAACATTAGCGTTTTGACTGTTTTCTTATAGTTAGTTGATTCTTCATATCCATATGAGTGAAACCGCCGGGATGATTTGTTTATTTTTCAAACAGTCATAGATATGAGGCAATGCAAATAAAAACTACCTGTGGACTTATAGCGCCCTCGATATTGACTTCAGACTCGGTGCTCCCCATATAGGGAGTACTGTCCGGAATGATCACTATTATAGTCCACTAAGTAGGGAACTACCCTATGAATTTGGACGCAGCCCTAGTCATACACACCCTGGGCAAGACCTACGCTGAAAAGACTATCATCGGAAGTTGCGGGATTTTAGCGGAAGTATCTCCCAAGGAAATTACGTTGATGCTTTACAAATCAGTTTACATTCTCCGCGAATGAAACAAGTGTTGTGATTGGTCGGGAAAATATTAGGCATGTCCCGATACCGATACTTGTATCGGAATGCCCTCCGATATGCCCTTATTTGGTCATATCGGAATCGGCAAGTACGCCCCGCACCAATCCGATACCACGTTTTATTTAATCACGTGATGCGCGCAGCACGGTGAGACGGGGCCGCCGATATTGAAAACGCGCATCTCCAGCCGTAGGTGTGAACGGCTTTGCCGACGTGCGAATGGGGGACAATTTAAAACAAAGGCGGCTTGCTGTAGTTTGCGACTGACATAAATTTGCTGTTTTTTCTTTCTCCCCCTCTCTTCGAAGTTAGACTGGACAAATAAACTCTAAACTGACTGGGCCACGGTGGGCTGACGCTCATGGTAACTTGCGCCGTGGGTGGAACGGGTGGAAAAGTTTGGTTACATTTTAAAAGACAAGAGGGGAGCTAAATGCAATAATGTAGCACAGTTGTTAACTTAATAAGTAGGCTACATGCACGAAAGGGAACATTTCGACAATGCATAGGCATCTGTCAATGCATTGTATTAAACCCAAATGTATCGCATTTGGGTTTAATACAACTCTGTGCATGTCTGCACCTTAGGTCTGCACCGAGTCGAAACACGTACGGGAGCCGTCAGCTGCTGCAGCGAAACAACAATCTACGTCCAGTCGTCCACCCAAGGCATGCGTGGTTTGCTTGCCTTGCTACCCACTACCCAGCAAGACTCCGTTGCCATCATTCATAATCCAATTCCATTTGGGAAACTCAACTCCCTGCCAAAGTTATAATAATAATTCGACTTCTCAGTCTATCGTTGCCGAAAAGGCAGATATACAACCTCACAACGCGGTGCAACCAGACGCAGTGTGAGCTTGTAGAATGGCTATTTTTTGGTGCGTGACGCTGTCGTACAAGGACGTATACATTGCGCTTTTAAAGTGACGGTACACAATTAACTCTGTTAGAAAAGTATGTGTGTGTGTGTGTGTGTGCGCAAAGTGGAACATCACCAGAGCTAAACTTCACGTTATTCTACGTGATAACGCAACCAACATGAGTACATGTACTTTACACTTTTTTTAAAAGCACTCTGGTATCGGTATCGGCTAACACAGAAATTGTTGAATCGGATCGGAAACGAAAAAAGTGTATCGGGACATCCCTAGAAAATATCGTACCCGGGGGAAATACATCTGCTGGATGTTCCGGAGGATACGTCCGCCGATAGCTTCTTTGCCTTATGTTGTGACCAGGCTCTTCTTTTCGCAGAAAAGTAAGCCTGGGACCGAGGCTAAGTCATACATGAGTCATATTGAGGACCTAGTCCTGATTGGCTGCCACACACGCTGCTGTCATGTATTGGTTACTTAGGTCACATGACCAGGTAAAAGGAAGCAGGTAATAGAAATCTTTAGAGACACCCAATGTTATGTAACATAATGTTATGATTGAGACCGGCCTGTTGAGAGGAGCGTTCATTACTAAATAAAGAAACTAGTGCTTCTTTCACCTGACAAATATCACTGTGATCATTTCTTGTTTCAACGGTGGTTGTATTGTTCTTCCTTTTAGGCTAATGGTGTGAATGATTCTAATTGTTCCAAGTAATGTTGTTGACATTGTTGTTGGCTAAATAGTTCAACACTCTGACTGAGTAGATAATGTGTAGCTAATGATAGTACGGTACTTATTTATTGTAACATACAGTAAGATTATATATTAGTCTGAAGGAAGAACAGGTTATTATTGTATCAAGAGCCGCCGCCCACAAACATGATGAACTTATGAGTAGCTAATCAAGCTAGCCTAATTAATGATGATTACATTTTAACACATGCTCTGTGCTGTAGTTGATTGGCTTTGGTTCAGTCCATTTCGTTGGGAACGTCTAAGAAATAATCATGATGTCATCATTCATGATAATGCACTTTTATTTTTTACTTAATGCTTAATGTGCTCTTCATGCATGAGAACATGCATGAAGTACTGTGAATTAGTATTTTTCGAATTAGAATTAGAAGTATTAATGCATTTTCATGCTTGAATTCATGCTTTAATTATCGCTATTTCATCAAATAGACACTTTTTCGAGTGTTATCAGGTCTCCTAAATGGCACAAAATGTTCCATGAAGCTGCTGAGAGCAACCTTTCATAGGGGATATGATTGCTTACTTAAAATGTCCACAGTAAGGTTAATGGGGAGCAGATCTGAATCAGGGCTATTATAAGACTTCCCGATCAGAGGTAGAAATCATGTCATATTCAAGATATACTGCGTTTTGTTTTGTTGATCTCAAAAACAAATTGTTCTGTTTTACAACACCTGTAAACCTGTGATGTGACTAAGTTCATTCTGATTCTGAAATAGAACCTTTCATTGAAAATATATCGTTCATACATACTGTATAATGGCGTCTCATAAAATAATGGATGTTTGCAGAAATTGCATTTTAACAGCCTACAGCAGACTATTAACTGTAGCCTACAAAGACCATGGATGAACAAACAAATATGTATGAAATTCAAAACAGCTCACAGATCGTATTAACATGGATCTATTGCCTCAGTGAGTACAGTCCTTTGGTACACCAACAGTGTTTTGTGTTGTGTGAAATCTGTTTGGGATTTGGTCTCAGTTATTTACAATTCTCCTTCACTACACCTAAGTTATTTATGATTTAGGAGATTATTTCGGTATTTTCTCTTACCGTACACCTAAATGTCAGACTCTTATAATGGGCAAGGCCAATCAACCTAAAATGGCCAGTAGGGAGTTACTTTTAATCTTCAGGATGTTTTGTGAATATGGTCCCAGAACGAGAGAGAGCGAGTGCATTTTCCGGCAACGGCATCAGCCGCGGAACACCCGCGGCAGGCGGTAGTGTTTCTCGGCGGCATCAGTCCGACACTCTACCCCAAACCCTTATCCTAACCCTATCCGGCGGCTGTGGCTCAGGAGGTAGAGCAGGTCATCCAATGATCCCTGGGTCGGCGGTTCGAATGCGTGGCAGCGGTGGCCGAACGGATAGCGGCGCGGTCTAGATACCGGAAGGTTCCCAGTTCGAATCAGCCGTCCGACACGTTAAAATTACCACCGCTGAAATGCCCTTGAACAAGGCATCAACCACTACGATGAAATGTGTTCTATGAGCAGGGCCTGGCTGGAAACAAGTTCTTGAGCTTAGCCCAGATACCCTGGGTAAATATAGATTTCATTTCATTTCATTTCATTTCCGGCTCCTCCTATCCACATGTCGAAGTGTCCTTGGGCAAGACACTGAACCCTACATTGCCTCCAATGAGTTGGTCGGTGTGAGCTTGCCACCATTGGTGTGTGAATGTGGGAAGTGAGGATGCTGGCGTCAACTGTTCGCCGCTTCACCTCCCAATGTATGAATGAATGAACCATTGTAAAGCGCTTTGAGCACTTGGAAAAGCACTATAAAAATGCAATTCATTCATTATAACCGCAAGCACGACGCAACGCATGTCGGACCAACGCACTGCCGCAGAAGCGAGCGGCAGTGGAGTGTCATAAACCCCCCAGTTTCCCCGGCAGATGGCGCCCCTTCTCCCGGCAGCGCCGCAGCAGTTTACCGGCAGTGCCGAACGGACCGAGATGCAGCGGCAGTGGAGTGACATAATCCCCCGGCAGATGCCGACCCTCCCCCTGGCAGCGTTGCATCTCATTGTCGTTGCCGGAGAATGCACACGCTGCTTTACCCAGAACTGTATTTAATTTTGACTTTTGATACGATGTATTCACATGTATTCACTTCCAGAAGCTTTAAGGTCAGGTTGTATGATAGGGTTAAAACGTCACTACACAGTCCTCATGCACTGCACCTGCAAACTTTATATTCAATGAATCCAGCCACACAGACCACACACCGAGCAATAGAGATTGGACAGAGCTCCTGGGAATGAATGTGAATTATTAACACACAAACACATTAGCAGAGGATTATTAGCCGAGTATTGTGTTGTCAACCAGCTGCTACTGTGATTGGCAGATTAGTGCCCATTTGCCTGTGTAGCAGGGATTATGATATTAGCTGAGCCCCCCGTAGACAGTGCATTGCCTGCCATGCTTGACAGAAACCGATATGCAATATCATGTCTGCCATGTCTGGTTTTGTGTTCAGATTCATGCACTTGTTTATGCATGCATTGTAATTCCAACTTGAATCCATGTGCCGTGCAAAGAACGAAAGTGTGGGGGGGTAATGCATATTTTCTCAATTTTACTGGTTCTTGTCACAGATATGAGCACAACATGTCAAAGGAGAATGCTATCGCCCACACACACACACACACACACACACACACACACACACACTCAGCAATGACAAAATCGTGCTGTAGCAGTCATACCCCACAGCAGGGGTGGAGCAGCAATCAGATGGAGAGTCGGCGCTGGTCAGCATGTCTTGTTATCATTCTCAGTTTGGGGACCGTCCCGCCTCGCTGTCACCACGGCTGTCCCCAACACTCCATCATGCTGAAACAGCATCCTGTTGCGATCCGCCTTGTAAGATTCTGCACTAGGGTTTAATCCCGGTATCCAGGCTTCCCGGGTACAGCGCACGTAATTTCCCGGCCCGGGAAATGGCTTCGGGACCTGTCGTCCCGTTTTTTTTTTCCTTGTTAGAAATGACACTAAAGGAGTTTGCACACAGAGCGTGTTTTTCGGGACGAATTGTCGGAGCACGGAAAAAACATATCTACCTCACGTAATGTCAATCACGTTTGCACACTGCCGTCGGATCCGTTTTTCACTCTGTCTTTCACATAGCTATACATGGTCTTTCACCCTTTGAGCAGTGCTGTGTTCGCTTCTCCGCTGAGAAGGTGATCATCTCGTTGAACTACTTCATGAAAAGTCCGATTGGGTATGAAAATAGGCAGCAGGGCCAGGGCACGCAACACGCTGATTATATTGTATCAAGGTGAGGTCGCTCGTTATTTGAGAGAGAGAGAGAGAGATTCTATGACATGTCATATTATTATCACAGGGAATGAAGCATTGAATCTATCAATATAGTAGTCTTTATTAGCCTAGATTTCAGCAAGATTTCATGTTGCCGGGTTTGAACACACACACACACACGCACGCACGCGCACGCGCACACACGAAGCAGTGGAAGAATGCAGAGCTAGAGAAACACAGAGGGGGAGAGAGGTATCGCATCTATCAACTTTTCTGAGTTGTGCCTCGCAAGAGAGAGAGAGAGAGAGAGAGAGAGAGACTGACTGTTGCATCATGATTTCTTTGTGCTTCGTCTTACCGGTACATTGTGTCATATCTGATCTACAGGCTGACAACGCATCTCATCTATGGTCTTGTACATCACATGTTATCTGCGTGACACCATTGTGCGACGAAAGATAATCCAGGCTTGAACTATTACATTCCGGACTCAACACTGTATACAGCATAAATTGGTCGTTTAATAAATTGATTGCAACTGCATTTGATGAGAGACATAGCAGCTACATCTCTCATCAATGCAAACTGCAAATCCGTCATGCTTCATCGGCTACACAAAACGCGCTCTGTGTGCAAACTCCTTAAGTGTCACTTTTTTCTGAATTTTCATTCACGTTTCATTCAAATAAAACGTTTTTAACAATAAAATATCACTATTCTATTGAAAATATTAAGTATCTACATATAAATGCATTTTAGTGGGCACTTTCTTTCTTTTCTTTCTTTCTTTTTTTTCCCGACGGAAATTCCTGGGAAGCCCCGTAAATGGTCGGCAAATTCCCGGGATATATAATGAGCCAAATTCGGGAAAAATATTAAGCCCTATTCTGCACCCTGGCTGACACTCTGTACACCCCTTAACCCCCCACACACATACACACGTGTGCATGAGCACGCGCTCATGCATGTACGCATGCACGAACGCGTGTACACACAACACACCCGCCTTCCCACTCCATTAGCACGCAACAGTGTCGATATTGCATCTGTAATGGCTTCTAGCATTGCATCCCCAGCCACGGTCACTGCAATCTCTCAAGAACAGATTCTGCACTGTGCTACTGAATCTGTCAGCAGGGGCATACAAAACGCCCCACCGGAAGAGGAGGGCTGAGGGCGCACCAAACGGGCCAACATCCTGGTATGCATATTCCATTGGGCGGCGCCCCAGAGTCAAATTCAACCGAAACTAACAGCAGTGTGCTGTTTTTTCTTTTTTTACTGATGGGTTCCCAGATTGCTGTCATTGTGATGGCATCAATATCGACCTATACCCACCCAGCACGCGTGGCCGCAAACAGCATGCGTGGCCGCAAACACTTACAACGAAGTATAAATCAGGCCTTTAGACGCCACACTTTCCTCGGCTACTGGTGCTCGGCTGTGCTGCACTAGCTTCGGCCATGAATTGGATGGGAAAGGAGGTTGCATTCAGGGGAGGGGTCGTGTGGTGAAGAAAAAAGGGGGGGGGGGGGGGGGTGCATGCATGGTGCCGGAAGACGTTGCTCTGTGGCTGGACTTGTCACATTGATTGATGAGAAAGTCAAGCTGTGCTCTTGGCAGGCTGGGGATCCATCCTCTTGGCTACACTGATACACTTATCTCGGTAGGATGTGTGTGTGTGTGTGTGTGTGTGTGTGTGTGTGTGTGTGTGTGTGTGTGTGTGTGTGTGTGTGTGTGTGTGTGTGTGTGTGTGTGTGTGTGTGTGTGTGTGTGTGTGTGTGTGTGTGTGTGTGTGTGTGTGTGTGTGTGTGTGTGTGTGTGTGTGTGTGTGTGTGTGTGCGAGAGTGTTAGGAAGGGGATTAGGCTGCTGATATGTCACGCCAAATGTGATGGGGCCACAACTGATACACGCTTTAGTATGTCTCGCGGATGTGGTAAATGGTAAATGATGCATTTATACAGCATTTAACAAAATCGCTTTACATAGATTGTGCATTATATTCACCCATTCATACACAGACAGTGGAGGAAACCATGCAAGGCACCAACCTGCACATCGGAAGCAATTAGGGGTTCAGCGTCTTGCTCAAGGACACTTCGACACTAACTCTGGGGGAGCCGGGGATCGAACTGGCAACCTCATGGTTCCCATCCTATCGGCCACTCTACCCCTGAGCCACTCCCGCCCCCATGTGGTCATTGTATGCGCACAAAACAAAAGACAAAATGTCAGTGCTGCGGCTGCTGAATGATAGAATGTCTTGTGCCGTCAGTGGAGAGAGAGCGCGTGTTGAGAGTTCATGTTTTCTGTCTCTCAGACACAGAGGTTTGAAAGGAACATGGCATCATTGCCTTGAGTGAGGAGAACAGATCGTCAGGAAGAAATGAACCGTCTGGGCATGATGCCGTCAGCCTAACAGGTGTTGCAGTCCCAACCTCCAAGCGGCTTTCATTCTGAACTCACACCGACTGTATTTAATTGCCTACTTTTGACAAAAGACAATAATAGCCCCCCCCCCCCCCCCCATTATGTTCCAATGTTACTGTATAAACAAGTTTGGCAACTTCCAAAATTGATTGTTTGCTAAATTCAAACCAATAGATTAAATGTCAACAACAAAATGGAAAATGTTGTCAGAATTAAGTCATCCAGTTTGATAAAGTGTGATTGCCGCAGACATTATCTAGTTAGTAGCACATTTAAAGTGATATATGTCATTAGTTTACTTAACCTTTTTTTAATAGTTTTCAGTGACAGCTACAGTATTGTTGTATTTTGCCAATGAAAGCCTTCCAATGGACACTTGGAAGTCCTTAGTGAACATGATGAAAGGAATGCTGCTGCTTGCTTGATAGCAGCACACACAAGCAATCAGTAGAACACAAATCCATGTGACCAATTGCATCTTTCCCTCTCTCTGTCTCTGTGTGCATTCTGAGAGCCTCAGTACACACAGTAAGTTGACATGTCTCTCTCTGTCTCTGTGTGCATTCTGAGAGCCTCAGTACACACAGTAAGTTGACAGGTCCAGTACGTGCGGGCTTTAACAGCACATTGTTCTCTAGGTGTCTTTTTTGAGATGCACTAGCCCCTCCTATGCCCAGCTGTGTGTGTGTGTGTGTGTGTGTGTGTGTGTGTGTGTGTGTGTGTGTGTGTGTGCGCGCACCCCATAGCAATGATTTAATTGGCTGAGCACCCCATAGCGATGATTTGTATTGATTACTCACCCCATGGAGACTTAAATTCATGGACATTTTTTGACCAGCAGTGGTTCCCTATGGAGACACAAAGAAGACTTGTTATATGGTAATCGGAGAGCGTCACTCTCCTGTGCATGCGTCATCACAGGTGCTGCCGTGTCTCTGTCTATCTGTGCATGTGTCATCATAGGTGCTGCCGTGTCTCTGTCTATCTGTGCATGCTAGTCTGGCAGCCGACAGGCTTCTTTTGTTTAAAGTGGGAAATTTGGTAGTATTTTTATTGGCCTAAAATATTGTCTATAAACATACATTCATGAATCCACTTGCTGACCGGCTGTCGGCATTGAGCAATTGTTTTAATAGGGCCATAGCCACTTGCCCAAAAGTGGCCAAATTCCCCAAAATGTGCTGACCTCATCACATTTGTGATGATTGCACTGGCCGTTTTTGTCAATGGTCAATAGTATGGTCACATATAAACGGCTATAAAAAATTGCTCAATATCGACAGCCAGTCAGCAAGTGGATTCATGAATGTATGTAGGCTATATAGATAATATTTTAAACCAATAATAAAATAAAAAACTATATACCAAATTTCCCACCCCACAACCCCGGCTTCCGGACTATGCCACATGCTGTATAAAAGAGACAGATGTAGTGATCTTTATCAACTTGACCAATGAGACCAACACTACTTCCACACAACAATGGCTGGTTTTACTGATCTGATTCATTGGTAATATATATATATTGTTTTTTTTTACATGCACAGATTATCGATTACAAGGCAATTGTTGCATTCAACAGAAGGGAGGAGCAAATTGGCATAGTGTAGATCCCATATGCCAGACAGCTTGCACCGCATTTGCTATTTGCACTCCACAGCCTTGCGGACTATACTGTACAGTATATTCCATAGCCTGGAGGAACGGTGAATCTGAGCTTATGAATTCACAAAAATAACATATTGGTCACCAATGTTAAATATAATAATTTAGTGCTTGCAGCATGTACAATAAGTATTGTCATACTATGTTAACTATAAACCTAGGCCATACTTGGATATGCGGCTCAGAAGGTAGAGTGGCGTGCCTCCTGGCGTCTGAGGCCCCTTTTCCACCGGGGTTGAACTGTTTGTGACAGATCTCAAAAAGTTGGTTCGGAAATGGAACCAAAAAATACTTCTTGCCCTAAGTGGGAACCAAATTGGGCGAGTCACTATATTCAGGTTGGAAGATGCAGATGTGGTATAAACAATAATACAGAACGGAACCAGTTCTAGTACCAAAGTTATTTTGGTGGAAAAGGGGCCAAAGTGTCCTTGAGAAAGAGCAGGTTGTTGCCTTGCATGGTTATCTCTGCCTGTCCTTCAGTGTGTGCGAATAGGGGAATGTAACGCAAATTGAAAAGCACTTTGGATTGGCTGAAGGTGCTATAGAGACACACGGGGACTACAAATTTCACGCCCCCAAATGAGACAGCGGCCCCACTTCTGGTCCGTTTCAACTGTGTACTGCAGCTGCCAATGCAATCCCTATGAGAGGCATCATAAAATACCCTAATTTCACTGGTTCATTACTGAGGCTATAGCGATTTCTTTGTGTTCTAATAAAGTGTCCCATATGTTTAATTTGTCCGTTTCAATGTCACATACCTGCCATTTCAATATACATCCTACAATGTACTATAATATACTCCATCAGTTTGTGAAAAGTGCTCGCATTGTAAATCTCAAGTCAAAGTGGTCGCACGGTATATACGTCACGGATGCATCCCTTGAGGTTTTCAATATACCCAGATATATTTGTTGTTTTTCGTTTTATATGCTATGTATTTGTTGAAAATGATCTAAACAGCATCTTGCAAGACTATTATTAATACTCATTTGGAGAATTCACTAGGTAGTTGAAAATGTCAGGATGTCACTCCTCCATTTAGCTGGGTTATTTTCCCATGCAACTATTCAGCAAAGTTAATTATACAACAAGTTGACAGCGGTAAAACACACCGTCGGAGCTCCGTGGTAGGTAGAACATATATAGTAAGCCTGTGACAAAATATAGACATGAATAACAAAGTCAGTCGGGATCGGGATGTATATTGAGAATTCCACTCTTCAAAGTCGGCGCTCGTAGCCTCGTAAAGGCAGTGACGTCCCGTAAAAGGTTCTCTGTCTGCCGTCAACCCTCTGCTCCGTTAACATTATGGGTAACTCATTCAAGTGGTAAATTAAATGTGAAATACATCCTCTATTGAGAAAACAACAATATATGTTGACGACACTTCATACATTTGGAAACATATTTTTATTCAAATCAATATAGTCTTCAGTTAATTTCATATTATTTTAAAAGTAGGCTAACTACAGTTGAATTTCAATGGACTTCTATGGGCTGGCCTGCAGTATCCGTGCCAACGGACCAGAAGTGGGGACGCTGTCTCATTTGGGGGCGTGAAATTTGTAGTCCCCGTGTGTCTCTATAGAAATGCTAGCGCATTTAACAAATGCAGACCATTTACCTTCTGTTGCAAAAGGCAGCCAAATAAATTAGCATTTAGCTGTGTTTCAATTGGAGTTTTGGAACACACAATGCGGTCGGTCAGTATACATCCAATTAATCCACACAATAGATCACGTATACCTTCAGTGCAATGCAGACACTTAAAATCACTAAGGTCAATTTACCCTGTAGTGATAGATTAATGAATGAGAACTTTATTGCCTTCCATTACACAGGATCCCATGAGAGCAACAAATAAATGGATACGGCTCTTCTTTGCAGCCTGTATTTATCTAAGAATGGGTGACAGAGTGTAGTCCATTCTTCAGTGCCCTGTTTCGTATTGAGTTACAATCACAAAGTGGAACCTAACCGCAGTCTTTCAGTGCTGGCCGCAGAACAGTTCCACTAAAGTACCGGTAATCATATATGTTTGTTGGCAGTGACAGAAGATACGTAATTCATACATGAACACGATACCAAAAGTACCAGCATCCGTTGAACCAATATTGTAAGGCGTGTCTACTGTATATGAGTGCATAAATATTTTAGTCATCCAAAGTGTTCCTTTTCATACATGATCAGAGAGAGAGAGAGAGAGAGAGAGAGAGAGAGATAGATTTGTCGTATACATTACTGCGTTTTGTAGCAACAAGGCATCATGTTTCTAGGCCTCTGACTCTTGAGAACTCTTGAGAGTTTGCATGCCAGTCAGTTAAACTGTTAAATCACTAGAAGCCAGATTTGGCTCCAATGATTTTAGCTTGCCTCTGAATTCAATTAATGTGTGTATCTGCAGATGCTAAGTATTAAGTGGAATGAAATCACATTAATCTCAGAATTTTGCCTTATGACAGGAAATGGGCTGCAGCATGAATTGGATAAACAGCTCAGCTTCCCCGTGTGTGCAACAAACACATCAATGGGAATTTGATTATAGAAACAAGTGCATTACACAGAAAAAAACCCAACTTTAAATCTACTGTTCTCTTTAAACGTTAGGGTTGATTTTTGCGTGGAGAGGTACTCTGTGTTAATGCATGTGTTACGTTAATGTGATCCTGTAAGTTATAGCTCCACTAACACCTATTATCATTGACAATTTTACCAGATTGATCACACCTCTCGAGGAGGTCCTTGCTATAGTGTAGAGGTAACGTTACCCCTGGGAGCAGCAGAGAGCTTTGCATCAATTCACATTTACATTCACCACTGGCCTCACAGAAAAAGAAAAATAACATTGCAAAGTATTGATTTTTATTTTTAAATAAAAAATGAATAACATTGCTGAATGAATTGAAAAGTACAAAATCTTTTCCAGTGTAACTTAATTATTTAACCAAAAGTTAATAAAGATAATGTCAGCGTTTGTCTTGACAACTGCATAATGAATGTGGCCAAAGAGTGACCATGAGGACAGTGCTTCATCTCAACTTCAATGACCTAACTGTGATAAATGCCTTTAGCTGGGATTTGCAGGATTGGTCTAAAAAACACGTCCTCGTTCACACACTGTAAAACACCCTGGGTAACTTTAGTATAAGGTCAGTCTGTGTCTCATGCAGATTGAATTTCTCATTTCTGTTCTTCACTGGCTCCCCTTGAAGTTTGATTATTCAAATGGATGTGGACTGAATTTGTTAAACAGTGTCTGTGAGGTTCTACAAAGCTCCATGAATTTTGCTAATTTAAAAGGAAGTGGCTTCTAGGCGGACACAATGTTCTCTCTCTGAAATTGATTTGTATATGGCTGTGTTTCTCAATCATGCTAGGCACATAACAAGGTGCAATAGACAAAAGTATTGATTGCTTGAAATTGCCATCCAAGTGGATTGATGTAAAGAACTGTACGGACAAATATATTTGTGTGTAGTTTTCATTAAACCAAAAAACACAACCAGCATATAGCTGTGTGTGCACGTGAACAATAGCCCTAATCATTTATTACTGAAACCTACAGTATATTCAACTGTTTTGCATTTAATTTCACAACGAACAAATGAAACGGCCATTAAACAAACAACAAGTGTACTGACTGTGAAATTGATCATTATGAATGAGGGTCATGACATTGGGTTACGCCAGGTTTTGATTAATGCATCGAGGACTGAAATATCACACATTGTCTTACAATGCATGCGCCGGGAATTTACATATCATTATAAATAAAATCAGACATGCAAATCTGACCGAGGAAGTCTGAGTCACATTGGTGTTGAGTATCACAGTTTTTGAGTGGTGCAGCCACTCCAATGACCAGCAATGTCTGTCCGTCCCTATGTCCCTCCCTGTGTCTGTATGTCCGTATGTTTAGGGTACCAACAGGTGACGAAGTGGCGCTGTTGAGCTTCACACTGTGCACAGGTGCATGATGGGAAGCTGAGTTTTAGTGTAACAGTACAGAACAGACTACCAGACGCAATAGCATTTGTTGACCACCAAGTGTCACTGCTGTACCACTCACTTCAGACAGGTCTGATTTTTTAAAATAGAATAATTGATATGGGATCATGGAATGAAAATGAATCTTCCATGGCCTTGACCTACAGTAAAAAGGAGGTCAGTGCTGACTTTGGCCAAAATGATGTTGGCTGGCGTGTGGACTGTCACAGTACTGTTGCACATAGATTTTAGTGATATTTTAGAAAAATGTCATTGAATACAGTACGGAAGCTCTGTTAAGCGTGCGAGTAACATCTCTCCATATACTGCTGAGTATCAATGATATCAGAGTCAATTATTGAACGCAGACGTGCCATCGCTGCTGTGCGACATCATTTAAAGGTTGGAACAATTGGGAGATTTATATTGGGAACATTGTGAAGCAGCTAGTAGTAATTGACATGATCTCTTCTATTGAATCCATACGCTCTGACTGCTTCACCACTGGAATAGAAACATAATTAGAATTTCAATATACGCTTGTTCTGCTGATGCTTGTGAATCTCTCAACTGAGGACCTCAAACTGTTTCCCACCTTTCATAAAACATACAATCTCAAATAAGAGGGCCATATATTTTTAAGAACTGGGGTTTTCTTGCATGGGCAAATCTTTCATCTTTCACATTGGAGAGGCCAATGGCAATCAAATTAGCATAATTATTCATTAATATGCAAATCAGTCCAGATGTTCAACAAGCAACAGATGTGCTCTTCTTGTTTCACAACAGCTCAGTATGATGAACTGCAGGGAGAAGCGGGCGCAGAAGGAGATGACGAGCATGGGTAATTTATCACCATGCATTTAATCGGGACCTGCTATTCCTTTAGAGGAGCATTAATTTTGGAGATCTTTACAAAATTAAACGTATCTATCAGCACTCTGCCAAAAAACTGCATTGTGAAAGGCAATCAACACATCTGGAGGACACAAAGAAGAAATCAAATGGGGTTGGCAGTTGGCACTGAACATCTTTAGCTTTAGGCTTATCAGCATTTAGCTGCACCCTGGCCTGCATGCGGTTTTGTTTTGGTGAATAAAGCACCTTAAGGGTGGGTGCCTGCCTACTCGGGCTCACTCGCGCACCGGGGTGGGGGGGGGTGCACGATTATTATTCCTAGGGATGCACTGAAACTTTGGTGGGGGAAAGTTTGACCCTGCGTCTGGTGACTGATATTGTCATTCTAATGCCTATTCAATATGCAATAACTTCTGAAGCAGGTAGCTATACGTTTTGCATATATTGCACCGGGGGAGAGAGTGTGTGTGTGTGTGTGTGTGTGTGTTTGTGTGGGGTGGGGGGCGGGGGGGGGGGGGGTGCACGAGTATTATTCCTAGGGATGCACTGAAAATTTGACCCTCCTTCTGGTGACTGATATTGTCCTTCTAATGCCTCTTCTTCAATGGGCGACTGTGGCTCAAGAGGTAGAGCAGGTCGTCCAATGATCCATGGGTCGGCGGTTCGAATCCCGGCTCCTCCTGTCTACATGTCGAAGTGTCCTTGGGCAAGACACTGAACCCCAAATTGCTCCCGATGTGCTGGTTGGTACCTTGCATGGCTTCCGCTGCAATCGGTGTATGAATGTGTGTGTGAATGGGTGAATGTAATGCACAATCTATGTAAAGCGCCTTGGATAAAGGCGCTATATAAATGCACCATTTTACCATTTGCAATACATTTCTGAAGCAGTATAGCTATATGTTTTGCATAGTTTTGGTAGTCGCCGCCTTTAAGCCTGTTTTCTAAAAACGTGTTTTCCTTCTTGAAAGTTCAAAACCGAAAATCAATCGGTCAATGTGTGAAAAAATGATAAGTAGCATTCAACACCTTTTTTCTCAAATACCGCCGATTATTTGACTGTGGCTCAACAAGCTGGCCTGTGAGGCACACAGTCATTATTCATTGTTAAGCCACTGCATCTGAAGAGCATCTTGTCCCTGTTTGTAGAATTTCCCAGCTCTCACTCTCAATCCAAGAGCTTTGACAGCAAGAGGATGTGTGCCAAGATAACAATACCACATATGCGTGTTGGTGCACACACCGCTAGTAGACACAGTGTCTTGATGAAAGGATTCCTGCTGTTTGAAATCATTTGCACGAGATAAGTAAACACCAGATTGGAATCGGACCATAATGCGAAGCCCTGTTTTCATCACAACTGCAAATTCTATATCCTACCTGTATGTTTTCAAATGGCACATGCTGATGCACCTTTGACAGGATTATTTTGTATCCAGATAATACACATTTTGCGAATGGGGGCCTCGTGGCAATTTTGCTTAATCCTTTAGCTACTGTACAGTACATGCTGCAGCTGTACGCACACATCGACAAAGGTGATTCCTATCCAGGATATTCACACCTCTTAATGGATAATGATGATATTGATTTATTGGGACCTCTAGAAAGTTTGCACACATGCTGTAGGCCCTATGTCAATATCAAATATAGACTTTGTGTGTGTAGTGGTGTTAAGTAACTAATTACATTTAATCAAGTACTGTAAAACAGTATTTTCAATACTTTTACTTCTACAGTCCCACTACATCTCAGAGGAAATTATTGTAGTTTTACTCCACTACAATTATATGAAAACATTAGTTACTAATTACTTTTTTGATTACAAAACACGCTAACCACTTGAAACTGACAGATCTACAAGCTCACAATGCGTCGCATTTTGAACTTGTGAAATGGAACATTCTGCAGTGCACAATGAGTACTTTTACTTTTGGTATTATAGTAGTAGTATAAGTAGTATTGTATTACTATATTATGATGCTATTGCTTTTGTACTTTTACTCAAGTACATTTTAAATACGGGACTTCCACTTTTAACAGAGTATCTACATTGCATTATTGCTAGTAAAATATCACTGGTTGTGGCCTTGTGTGTGTCAACTCAACAAGACAAGAGGACCGTGTTGAAATGGACATTCTAATCTGGTGTTGCTCAGTCAGGATTCTCAAACATGAGTAGGCTTACAATATACACACCGTACACCATGGCTTATGGAAAATAAGAGATCTCCCTGAGTTATTATTGGTTACCTTTCCCTTCCATGATAATATTCCAAATATTTTGTTCATTCATTTATGACGAAATATTCGTTTTGATTTGAGCATAATCGTGTCTCTGTGCATGTAATTGGCCACACAACTGCTCTTATGTCATACTTGGTAGTGTGAGAACAAAATGTAATGAGCTAACGGATGCCGTGTGAAGAATACTGTTACTCACTGCTCTGCATCAATTTGAATATGGTACTGCATTTCAGAAGTCTAAACCACTCATCTGAACCAATCCTGTAGGTCTATGTCTGCTGTTGCTGTGCCTGTGTCTCGTCTGTGAGATGACTTTCACAAAGATGAATCTTTACGTAATGGTCCCTGGCTGGTCCAAGCAAGTGATCACAATCACGCTCATTTACCATTGTGTGCAACTGTGTGGGAGGAAACCGAAAAGTAATAGCTGACGCATGGCCAGCTGTGCATTTAACAGACGTTGTTTGTGAAATTACCATGACCGTGTTGCTTGTAGGAACAATGCCTATGTTCATCATACACAGAGGAAATTGTAAATCACACACACACACACACACACACACACACACACACACACACACACACACACACACACACACACACACACGTCAACACGCATGCACTGTACTGTACGTACACTAC
The DNA here is from genome assembly GCF_951216825.1 of Electrona antarctica. Taxonomy (NCBI): domain Eukaryota; kingdom Metazoa; phylum Chordata; class Actinopteri; order Myctophiformes; family Myctophidae; genus Electrona; species Electrona antarctica. The sequence goes on from NC_136789.1 coordinate 14,950,645, forward strand.
ATACACATTGTTTATTCAGTTGTGGATTTAGGAATCTAGAGGCCCTATGGGAACCCTACAATGAGACCCCTTCGTGTGAGCGTGCACAAAACATTTTTGAATTAATTAACAGTTTATTTGTACTTAAAAAGGCCCCCTGACTGTTGAGGCCCTATGCAGGCCTGACCTTGCCTATAGTGAAGTCCACCCCTGTGTTTATGTCTGTGTTCCATTGGATCCAATGTAGTTAGTATTTATTCACAAGCTCTTTGTAGTAATAAAGTAAATGAAATGGCACATTAATTTACGTACCATATGGCTCATGGTTTCTGCCCGGCGCACGCACGCACGCACGCACACACGCGCGCGCACACACACACACACACACACACACACACACACACACACACACACACACACACACACACACACACACACACACACACACACACACACACACACACACATGCACGCACACACACACCTGATGGAGCACATTTTGTTGAACAGAACAAGGAGAGACACAATCACATCTCCATTAGTATGTGAAGGACGAACTCTTCCCTTTTTTTATGGTCAAGTACATTTAGGGTCAAGCTGGTCTCTTTCCTGAACAACCTTTCCTTTCCTTTGTGTAGTGAATTCTTTTCTTTTTTTCCCTTTCTGCTCAGAGAAACATTGCTTTGGATGGATCGCTCTTTCTCTCTCAGTCTTTGTGATTGAACTGTCATTTGCGTTGTGCAGATCACTTTGTCTCGCAATCTAATGATTGAACTGCCACATTGGTTGAGGAATTGACCTACTAGTATGGATTTGATGCGTGAATACATGAATATAGTAATGCCATGACAAAATATAGTGTCTCAATTTAGCTCCATGTGCCCGTGGACGTGTTTAGCCCTGTTAGTGGTGAGGCTCAAAGAATGGCTTTGTTGGTCTGCCCTTTGGCCCGTCTATATTCCCAAACAAGACAGACAAGACATCTATAATACACACTGGATTTGGGCCACAATTGCTCTCCAAATCAAATGGGTGGATTGCCATGAAACTTGCTGAGTGCATTTATGTTCCACGTGAGGATGCTACTGATTTTTGTGAGCCTTTATTGTGACACCATTACGCCAACATTTACATTTGCACACAAGATGTCTAATAATCTAATGCCTACGGAATCCTCAGAGCTACTACAGGCCAAAATGAAATGCTGACAAATATTTGTGTGATAGGAACTTGTAGATTGGCTATTTTCGGCAAAGAGGTTTGGTGTAAAGGGGGGAAAAGCAGACCAGGTACAGAGCCAAAGGTCTAGTTTTCCAAGTGTTGAGGGTTTAATGTCTGAAAATACACTAACACAATGAGTGCCACCTGCTGGTATAACGCTTGGGTGCCGGTGATTTCAGGCTATTCCACTATGACGTGCGTCCACTTTTGGCTTCCATCTTGATTGCTAAAGCATAGCATCAATGCTAGCGAGCTAAAATGAGGTCCATCCTTGCTCTTGAAAACGCCAATATTCCCATCGCACTCACCGGATAATCAGAAAAGAACTCCGAACATCGCAGATCTTTTCAAAACCACGGACAGCACATTAGTTTCCGAGAGAAAAGCGTGCAAAGGCCGCAACTAAAACAGAAGCTAATGTGGTTGTCATACAGAAATGGTGCGGGCGGGGCCCTAGCAACGGTGCACAGCAACCGGAGCGGAAACTAGAAAATGTTATAGCGATATCAAACGCCTTAAGACGAGCCTACTCGTCAAAAGCGCCCTGCGCATTGCGCAAAATTAATTAATCAGGACCTCAGAACGAAAATACATCACATGGATCAAATGTGTTAACATGAATCCAGCATATTAATATAATGTGTTTACCTGGCCCTGGCCAGCCGGGGCGCCTGATGGAGGGGAAAGGAACTGGTTGGAATAATGTGTTCCTTACGTCCAACCAGGGAAACTCCCCCCTGTCAGGTGTAAAGGAGAAACTTGGACACTCATGCATGAAGGAAGCATGAGTTTAAGTCTGTTGCTCTCCCCAGGTTGGTGGAGGGTGTGTAGAGCCCAGGATCACATTAGATAATTGACACGGGTGAAAAATGGGTTACAAAATCATGGGATAAAAACATTGTTAAAAAGAAAAGAAAAATGTGTTTACACAACACTAATGATGCTGTAGTATATTATGAAGCTATGAAATTATGAAGAGAAAAGTTTAAAAGGCAACTCCTTTTATACAATATGTAGTGGTGGTATGTGCTTAATCTCTCTCTCTATCCCTCAGCTAAGGGAACCTTGGCCTGAAAAATGTTGAAGACCCCTGGTCTTAATGGGCAGATTAGCATGAAACAGCCTGGGCACATCTATGCTCTTTGGTTGAACTCAATCCATTTTACTGATCCCATGGCTTTTCCTCTTAGGCTGAAATGGCTACTTTAAACACAAGACACTTCATAATCTAAAAAGGCAGATTTCAGAATGAACCCTACTGACTTTGGTTTCCTCTAGCCTGATCCAAGGACTGTCTAAAGAGGACGAGACGCGAAGACCGTACGGGCGACGCCATGTTGCTCCATGGTGCTCCATGGAAGGAAAGAAACATGCGCAACACTTTTGCGTTCAGCTTCCTTGGTCTCAACTGCGCATGTTTCTTTCCTTCCATGGAGCACCATGGAGCAACATGGCGTCGCCCGTACGGTCTTCGCGTCTCGTCCTCTTTAGACAGTCCTTGGCCTGATCCGGGAAGTCAGCTGTCATGACATGTCAGGAAAAATCTAAGCTGAATCAGAATGCTCTAGCTGCTTTAGCCTACTTGTCAGTGAGTACTTGACTCTTTTGCATACATATATTTAATTGTGAATATTGAACTTGTAAATATCAACAGGTCCAAATGCAAGGTTTATCCTTTCTAGATAGATTCAATCACGTTATTATAGTACAAATCATGCTGAGGAGATTTCAAGTTTAGAAACAAACTCTGGTTGACAGCGTTGTACAGGCTATTATGAAGAACTATTAGTAACATGTACAATAAAAAGTTTGAGTATCATTAAAGGAAGATTTTTAATTGATGATTATTATAATGATTAACCTACATGTAATCATTGGTAATTCGGCAGCTGAAAGCAATAACCGTATTTCCCTATCGTCTTGCCTCAGGCCTGTGATTATACTGGATACCTTACATTTCCTTTTTGATGTTGCCCGTTTTCCACGCCGAGGACCCTTGCTGTTAGTGAGGTCAATGTCTGTCCCTCACCCTAAAATGGATTAAATTATGGTCATGTATTTTAAACTACTTGTCCATTACTTTCAGTATGTGACCCATATGACCCAGTGCTGCTCCCTAGTCAATTTCACTTAAAGTACCTAAGGTATTAATATGCCTTGCTGTCATGCAGAGGCTAGCTCTCACAATAGAGGTGAGAACACATTCCCGGCGTTGATTAGATTGTGCAAGTTTGTTGGCGGTCACGTTGGAGTGGTGGTTCTAGGCTTGACCTTGTACTCGCATTTTGACTATGATCCATTTTGAAAAGGTTTTTGTCGTAGAAGGTGTATAAAGTATCCATTATAGATTTTAAAGAAAAGTTTGCAAGGAGGCATAGATTTATAGACAACAACATACAGTGACACTCAAAGTTTTATTTACAGATTTACTACAAAAAGCTTCAGTGGTAAGATTCAAGGCTATGTGGGTTCTAGCTGAAGAACCCTTCATGTGGCAGCGGTGGCCGAACGGTTTGCGGAGCGGTCTTGATACCGGAAGGTCGCCAGTTCGTATCCCCGGACCGGCATGTTAAAATTACCACCGCTGAAGTGCCCTTGAGCAAGGCATTGAACCACTACCATGAAATGTTCTATGAGCAGGGCCTGGCTGTAAACAAGTATCTGATGCTTAGTCCAGTTACCCTGGGTAACTATAGTAACTTTGCTTTGCTTTGCTTAGCACATAGTGATATGATAGTCCAGTATGCTGCAGTCAATGGCACATGATTTTTCATACCTCGGGCAAAGTGCTGCCACATTCATGGCTGTCAGACCAGTTTACAAATGATATAAAATACTATAATAGTACACTAGACAGAATGGGGAAACTGAGCAGCTTCCGTCTTCAGGGATTTAAATTCTGTCACTATGATGGATTTCTGTCATATGGACTCCCTATCAAGAGGCCATTTTTTTAGATCAATTGTGGATTCTCTGTAACAGATATTCAGTTAAGCTGGGACAATATGATGGCTTAGACAGACAGTGGCATTCCCATATGCTGTAAATCCATTTGCCATCAATATTGTGACCCAGCTCAGGAAACTAGGGTTCGTCGCAGGCCATGCATTTTACGGGAGGAGTGACGTAGTGTTCGTTTCTTACACTAAATATGCATTCTTTGTGAAATCTACTCATGTGATTTCTCCTTTTTGGCGGTGTACGATAGTTTTCTTTCTTTGCCTCCGGTATGGTAATTTTTTTTGGAACATTTACCATCTGGCAACACTGATTGATGATGTCAGTTGTGCCCAAATAATGGCCCTGGTCTACTGGCAGCATGCACAAGAAATATGGTACTGATCGGTTAAGTGTTTACGAGATTCTTCCCGGATGCACTCGCACGCCCACACCCTGCACACAGATACACAGATCATCTTCTAAGTGGCTCGGCACCTAGGAGCCACACCGTAAAAAAATCTTCATCTCTATCGTTCACGGATCAGATCTGATGACTCACTTGGTAAGTCCGTTTAAACCCATATCCAGTTTCTACTTTGAAGCTATGTTTGAGTCACATATAGTGTGTCTGGTTCAATATTCATATTTGAGCATGAGATGCTCATGGGAGCTCTCACAACACACAGCTGTCAGAGATTTCGAATGATTAATTAAATTACTTGAACCAGAGCGAACTCAAGTCTCACTTGGGTCAGTGCTTGAGTTGAAAATTGGCGTTCAGCACAGTTCCATAAACCTGCTGTTTGTCCTGTTTTTGAGCGGTGCCTCCGCTCCATTACGGAGCTACGTGTGTCCGTATGTCTGTCTCTGTGTCTGTATGTATGTATGTCCGAGCACGGAAAGCTGCAACACGGTAACTCTGTCACTTCTCAACCGTTTCGGATGCGGGAAGGCTCGCCGGAACCGGGTCGCCCCCCTGGGGGTCTGGATGTTGCGGGGACCCCCAGGGGACCCCCCGGGGACCCCCACACGGTAACTCTGTCATTTCTCAACCGTTTCGGACGTGAGGTGGCTCGCCGGAACCGGGCCAGCCCCCTGGGTGCGTTCCTGCGGGTCTGGATGTTGCGGGGAGACCCCCACATGGAACAGTTGCATCACTTCACAAAGGTGTGATTTTTGTTTCGTTTGTTGGTAGCTGGACGTGTTAACCCCTCATGCTCAAAGTACCTGAGCATGAGGGGTGGAGTGGGTGACTACACTAGATGGACTTGTGAAAAATACATTTTTCTCCAAGCTGAAAATCCTTATGAAACAGGTGGGATTTTCTGTCCACTTTTTAAGCCAATCCACCATAAGTATTGTTACAGTAGAGCCGGATGAAAGCATTTAGACTCAAAGTGGAGTTCAAGTGCGATACCATGGCTTACATTGTTCCAGGTCATCATTCTCGAAAGAAAAAATTAATACAATAAATAATACAGCAGTACCAGTAATTATAACACGTCTTAGTGCATTGCCCAGTTTGGTTTCCTACTGCAAAATACTATAATGTATAACATTCACTACTATCTCTAGAAGTGACCGTAGTGGACACTTTTTCATGATTGGCTGCCTCGTCTAGAGACGAGGCTGCCTCTAGTCGAAGCCAATGGGCTAAGCCAACTTAGCCATAAAACCCATAGTCTGAACGTCCGACAGCATAAAACCCACACTCTGCAACGTGAAGCTGTGAGCTGATAGGCAGAGGCTGTGGCACACAAACTGATTATACTAGATGTTCATAAATGAGAGCTTTGGTAGTTATGACTCGCCTTTTTTTTCTTAAAAAAATAAAAATAAAACTCCATTAGCACCAGTTGTGAAGGTACAGACTAGTACTAATGTCTTCCCCCGCTTTCCGATCCTTATTTCCTCCATAAACTACTGTATAGATTCAATTCACTGTAGGCATATTTAAAGACGTAACTGTTCCTTGTAGATGTACTGTTTTTGCCATGTGACACCGCACACAACATAGAATATCAAAGCTATCCGAGTCTAACCTGGTCTCTTGGTGTCTCTCACAATATTTGTTTTCTCAGCAATCAAGCTGAAAGCCTTCTGCCAATTCAATTCACACACATTTATACAAGGCCATTTCTCCACATAACACGCCCTGACACAGACCACATGAACCCATTTAGCCACCTTTTCAAAAAACATATTTCTCAGTATACGTGTCGGTATATTTAAATCGTGATTAAAGGGATATTTGGTCATTTTATCATCTATTCAGGCTTATGTGAACACCCCAGACACCTGTTTGGTAAGGGCATATTTGGGCACTGAGAGGCAGACAGAGAGATTTTTTCACCCAGTGTCAATTATCTAATGATGAATTGAACATGGTGGACCCTCTTGTAAACAAGTGTAATGCTTAATTGGGTCGTCCACTCACAGTTAACAGCCTTTGTATTGAGTTTGTGCTTGAAATGTACTGTAATTCTGCAAACTGTTAATAAATATTTCAAGTGTAGCGCCCAGGATTACATCAGATTCTAATGTAATCCTGGGCGCTACACTTCCTCTGCCAACCTGGGGGGACTGCGGACTGACCTCATGCTTCCTTCTATGCATGAAGAGTCCAAGCCACTTCTTTTCACCTGACAGGGGAGAGTTTCCCCGGCCGGACGTAGCGAGTGGAAGGAACACGTTATTCCGACCAGTTCCTTTCCCCTCCATCAGGCGCCCCGGCTGGCGAGGGGAGGTAGTTTAGAGACCAGGATTACTGCATGTTTTTTGTGAGGGTGCCTACCCTAGGGGACACGGGGAGAACATGCCAACATTGACTACAACATTCAACATTGACACGTCTGTTCTGGACACCCGCTGATCCAACAGACTTGACACTGGGCACTACAGTATACCTTTGGGTATACCCTTGGTCCCCCGCAATTACACCAAGTGAAGTCAATTGGATGGATGGTTTTCGATATACAGAAAGGACACACACGCGCGCGCATACACACATGCGCGCACATGCTCGTACATGCACACCCTTTCCATGAATTTATAGACAAATGAAGGACAGACACAGATATTCCAGAATGTTTATAGAGAGATATTCACTGGCTGTCCTCACTGTTAGTTTTTATTTATGTATTTTCTTCCAAATCAAAGGACATTATGATCACATAGGAATTTAGTTGTGGACTCTGTGAAGGAGCTTGAGGCTTATTATGCGTTAATTTTTTGCCTTAAGCAAGTCTTGTGTGAAGTTGAAAAAAACATTTGTGTTTTTTTTAGGATGGGCCTTTTACTGTACTAGAGGTTCAGGTTGCTACACTGCCCTCACAGCTACGTCGCACCGCTGATCCAACTGATATTCCCATATATGGAGATCACTGTCAGTCCTTATCTCTTTTGTCATCAGTATATGCCCATATATGGGCATGCCCCCTTTTGTGCCCATAAATGGAGCTGACTGATTGGTTTGTGACTGATGCCATGACAAAACATTGAGGTTAGACATAGGGCGTAGCTTGCATTGGGAACTCCTTATGGTTATGGCTGAGTCATGGTGCCTAGCGTGATGTCAGAGGTCGTCCGCCTAAGCCACTTTTAATATAGGATAGGCTGAGGGTCCCACTGATTTGAGAACTGTAAGTAGAACTTATAAATAAAACTAGAAATGCCTGTCGAGGTTCCAACTTGCGCCTTGCACACAAGTAGGCCATACATGGTCTACTTGTGCGCAATCAGTTAGTACTGCTACTAACTAATGTCTATTACAACTGCTGTTCTAAACCCTTTTTAGGCCCTATTTACACTGGCAGCCAAATCTAGCCTGAATCAGATCCGTTATTGACCTTATACCAACCTTGAAACCTACCTTAGTTACGTCACCATCAACAGCCAATAAGGGACCACCATTCTTACCCCGTCATACATGGATGCATACATACAGTACATACATATATCTTTTGCATCTGCCCGTGTGAATGCAGCCGACCATACCTTTACGTACTACACAGTGTCTTTTTTTTTTTTTTGAACTTTGTTTTTATTTCAGTTTAGGCAACTTCACAGAATTAAAAGCATACATTTTTCTTACAACTGCTTTTTTTTTTCTTTTTTTACACAACCTCAGCTGGTTCATACCTTCACAAAATATATATATACATTATACACTCATACACACAAACAACTTCACATACATTTACAAGTATTCACAATAAAACAAGGAAATAGAATACTACAAGTACTCACCATAAAACAAGGAAATAAGTAGCGAGACAAAAACAACAGAGCGTCGACCACAGTGGGAAGTGAACAAAACTGAGAACAGACATGACTGGAGACAGAGGAAAGAGTATGAGCACATCAGAAGGTCTGGGGAGAAGTGTATTCAGTGAGTCGTTACTCGAGATTCCGAAACCTGCTACCTCATTAGTAGAGGCAGTACAGGACTCCATCTTTTAATAAATATGTTTGGTTGAAGCCTCAGGGCATAAGTAATTTGTTCCATCTGGTAAATGTCCCATACTTTTTCCACCCACATATTGTATGTCGGCGGGGCTGGTTTTAGCCATTTAATTGTAATGCATTTGATGGCCGCCGTAAGCAGCACATGCAATAAGTATATTTTGGCTCTACCCTCCAGACCTTCCGGCAACATTCCTAACAACATTACTATGGGATCCTCTGGAATGTTTTGACCAAAAACTTCTGTTAATGCTTCAGATACCTCTCTCCAGAATGGTCTCAATTTGGGGCATGTCCAGAATATATGAGCATGATTCCCAATATGTGCTCCACAGTCCCTCCAGCATCTATTCGAGTGATTTGGACCCATTTTGGCCACTATTTGAGGAGTCCTGAAAAATCTAGATATTACTTTCCATTTAAATTCTCTCCATGTATTCGAGTTGGTTACCAGGTGCGCTTCACTACATACCTCCTGCCACGTATCCGTCGTTACTTCTATACCTAATTCAGCCTCCCATTTCTCTTTTATATACAGTGTATTATTCGGGCAAAGGTCCAAGAAGACTTGGTAGAATTCTTTGATTACCTTGCCATCACCAAATTCAAATTTGAGCAACAACTCCTCGATAGGAGTGGGTTTCATGGCTCTCTCCCAGTCCTTATGTTTTGTTAGAAAGTCTCTCAGTTGCAGATATCTGAAAAAGTTTGTCCTTGGGAGCCCGAATTCAGTCTGTATTTGTTCGAATGATTTAAGACCTTCCTTATTAACTAATTGGTGTATGCTAGTTAGGCCGAATTCTGTCCAATTCCTGAATCCTACATCCAATCGAGCAGGCATGAACTCCTTCATGTAGCCAATATGTGTTAGCGAGGAGATCTGTTTAGGTAATCCAAAGGAAGTTTTTATTTTTCTCCATATTTTTAAAGTGACTCTAGTCCACTCACTCATTTGGATCTCTTTCAGTGGGGTATCTAGGAAGGGCACAACATGAAGGGGTTGCGAACAAAGGCTTTTTTCAATATTTAACCATCTAGTATCCTCAGTTTCCTGAAGCCAGATTGTTAACGGTTTCAGCTGTGCCGCCCAAAAATAGTGTCTCAGATTTGGGAGCTTCAGTCCTCCATCCTCCTTAGATAGCTGTAATGTTTTTAGCCTCACTCTCGGTCGCTTCCCTTGCCATATGAATTTAGAAATAAGTCTGTCCAATTTGTCGAATATAATCTTAGGAATATCTACAGGTAGCATCTGAAATGGATAGAGCAGCCTGGGAAGAACATTCATACGTATACTCTCAATTCGACCCAATAGAGAAAGGGGAAGTGCCGACCATCGGTTTAAGTCTTCACTAATAGTCTGAATTAATTTTTCGTAATTGGTCTCATATAATTTGTCTAAAGATGGGGGAATAAAAATCCCTAGGTATTTAATACCCTCTTCAGGCCATCTAAACCCACTCTGAATTTTAACTGTTTGTGGTATTTTACCGCTTATGTCCATAGCCATTGTTTTGTCCACATTTATTTTGTAGCCTGAGTAATACCCATATTCGGAGATGATCGATTTTAAATATGGGATTGTTGTTGCCGGTTCTAACAGATACAGTAGCACATCATCAGCGTATAATGATAGTTTGTGCTGTTCTCCATCGATTGTTAATCCCTTTATATTGTTGTCATCTCTAATCAACTGCGCGAGCGGCTCAATACTGATTGCAAACAGTAGGGGTGATAGCGAGCATCCTTGCCTGCAGCCACGTTCCAATGTGAATCTATCAGAGAGGAAGCCGTTGACCTTGACCGCCGCTTGTGGGCCAGAGTATAGAGTTTGTATCCACTTTATGAAGTTGGGGCCGAATTTGAATTTCTTTAACGTTTGAAGTAAGTATTGCCAAGAAACTCTATCAAACGCTTTCTGCGCATCTAGAGATAACAACATCACTTCCTGTTCCTTCACCATCGGGTGAGTCATTATGTTCAGTAGTCTGCGTATATTGTCTCCGTAATATCTTCCTGTAATAAACCCAGTCTGGTCGGGGTGGATGATGTTGATGATAATTTTGTTTACTCTTCTGGCCAGAATGGCTGTTAATATGCGCATATCCGTATTCAATAATGAGATGGGTCTGTAAGACTGGCACTTAGTAGGGTCCTTGCCCTCTTTGTGTATTACAATTATTGTCGCTTCTCTCCACGAAGGAGCCATATTGCCGCACTTTAGTGCGTGATGATAGGCTTTTAATAATAAAGGAGAGACGGTTGCCCTAAAAGTTTTATAGAACTCATTAATGTATCCATCCGGTCCTGGACTCTTGTTTTTAGTGTGGAGATTACTTGTAGCACTTCCTCTGCAGTAATTGGACGGTCTAATTCTTTTGAAGCAGTTTCTGATAACTCCGTTAATTTTATGTTCTCCAAAAAATGTTTCAGTTCTTCATTGTCTGTGCATGTGTCTGTATCTTTATATAATGTTTTATAAAATTCCGCAAATGACTTTGAGATCTCGTCTGGCTTTGTAAGTGTTAAACTATCTGACTTCAATTTCTGTACTATATTAGAAGATTGTTGTTTTTTGAGTCTCAGAGCCAGTAGTCTACTAGCTCTGTTTCCAAACTCATAGTACTTTTGATTAGTGAATCGAAGGTTTCCCTCGATTTTTTCAGAGAGGTGGTTATTAAGGTCTCTTCTTGTTTGTTTAAGCGCATTTAATAAATTCAAGTTGGGTGTTCTTTTATGCTGTCGTTCAAGATCTCTTATTTTATCCTCTAATTCCTGTCGTTTTGCCTCTCTCCTCTTCTTCCTCGCACTAGCATACGAGATAATACAGCCCCTTAAGTAAGCCTTAGCACAATCCCATAGAATAAGAGGCGATGTGTCATCTGACATGTTCGTTTCAAGGTATTTTTTTAACTCGGAATTTACTAATGTAATGAAGTCATTATCATTCAGAAGGGAGGCATTTAGCCTCCACTGTCTTGTCGTAGGTCTACGTCCTATATCCCAGTCTACCGAGATAGGTGCATGATCCGAAATGGTGATTGGAAATATGGTTGTATCGACTATCCTATGTATTTCTGATTTGGGAGTGAAAAAGTAATCTAATCTAGAATACGAGAGATGTCTATTGGAAAAAAAAGTGAAGTCTTTAGCTCCAGGAAATTTACTTCTCCAAATGTCTACTATTCCTGTCTCCGTAGATAGATGTTTCAGCATTTTGCTCATTCTAGAGGGAGGGGTTTTGGGTATAGGCTGTTTATCTTTAAACTGTGACATCACACAATTGTAGTCGCCACCTTTCAGTAGGATGCCAGAGCTATATTGCAACATCACATTAAATATTGTTCTGATAAAATCAGGGTCATCTTCATTGGGGGCATAAACATTCATAAGTGAAATTTGTATGCCATCAATTGTGCCATTTAGTAAAATGTATCTTCCCTCTGAATCTTTATGAAGTGAATCTAACTTAAAATTGACCTGTCTATGTATAAGAATTGCCACCCCTCTTTTCTTTCCCGATTTATGTGATGAGAAAAACACTTTGTCTGCCCATGATTTTTTTAATTTTTCATGCTCAATGTCTGATAAGTGTGTTTCCTGTAGAAGTGCTATCTGGCATTTATATTGTTTTAACTGGTTTAGGATCTTCTTCCTTTTGACTGGGTTATGTAGACCCTTGACGTTATAGCTCAATACCTTAATTAAACCCATAATTTAGTCGTGTTAAATTGAGGATATTCAAAATAGAGAGCCTCCGTAGAGATGATTGGGATGTAGGTGGGGCACACATGGGGAGGACCGCATTTGAATAAGGTCTGATAGAACATATGATTGTGGTTGGAGAGGTGAGAAGCATCAAAAGAACATTGATAATCACAGGATAGGCTAAGATATAGTCATATGCATAGAAACATAGTTGCAAAAGTAGCAACACAGCTGAGCTGCAAGAGAGGTATTTACGTGTCAAAATCATAAAAATCTTCATAGAAAACAATAAAGTAAGGACATGAAGTTGCTGTTGCCGAAAACATTACAGTAATAACCCCTCGAAGTAGGGGGGATTGAACAAACAAAACTGGAAAAAAAAGAAAATAAACACCAGATACAAAAGGCATCTAGAACTGGACAATCCCTGGGACCTAGTCCCAGGCCGCAGGACAAAGCTAGCAGCTAAACGAACACAGGTTCGGTGGGCTTCACAAAACCCAAGGGGAGAACGAAAAGAGAGCCATCGGAGCTCCCACAGAGCTAGTAGTAATTTTGGGACTAGCATAAGCGAAGGTTGTAGCTATACAGTCTAACAAACAAATGCACATAGGTCATTCCTTAAGAACAAAAATATATATAAATATATATATATATATACATATATATATAAATACAGTAAACATTGAAAAATAAAATAAGAAATACAGTCAGGAGAGGTGAGCGGCCTAAGAGGGGGATGCTGACGGAACTATACATGAAAAAGAATAGATAATAATAATAATAATGAGAGAAATAATTGTAGCGCTTTTTTTTTTTTTTTTTTAATAAAAAAAAAAAAAATAATAAAAAAAAAAAAAAAATAAAAAAATAAAAGACAAGATATGAATTGTCCATTGTGGAGAGGTATAAGAAAATAAATAATGTAAGGTTTGTAATTAGGGTGATTAATACTAATACCAATAGTACTAATAATACTTATTTGGAAATAAACAAAAGCAAATAAATGAAACAGAATGTAACAATCTGGGAATATGGACAGATGAGCAAAGGCAAAACCATTCAGACGACATCCAAACACTCTCTACCCTAAGACAGGGTAATAGCACCCCCCTGTGTACAATGGCGGTTAGTACCGCCACAATACATTACAATGATAATATAGTGTGCGCTTGCACCCTTCCGCCCCTAGGCTGTACCAAAACACAATCTAACGAGGGGAATACAATGTAAAGACGAAAGAAAGTATACAAACGGAACGGAGCGCGCACTCGAACACACACACACACACACACACACACACACACACACACACACACACACACACACACACACACACACACACACACACACACACACACACACGAACGCACGAACGCGCGCACGCGCGCCCGCACGCCCCCCCCCCCCCCCCCCAACAGGAGAAAAAAAAAGAGAGAAAACAGGAACGACACGATGAGAGAGAGAGCAAATCAAAATAACAAATAAAGCAACACAGGTTGCGAGAAATGATTCACATGTTACGGATGGAAAGTTATAACAGCACAGGCAAGAAAATAAAATAAAAAGTTGAGTTGTAGAGTACAGTTGGCCGCTTTACGGTACGTGTCAAAGGGATCATTTTGGCTGCACAGAGGCAGCACAATACTAAAGGTATGTATACATGTGATTTATATGTGGGTCAACTTTACACCTTTTGGTAAGGAAACATACAGTTATGGAGTAGATTCGGTCACAGGTGTGTCGGTTGGCTCGGATGATACCGTTATGGATTTGGCATAGGCCAAGGCCGCAGCAGCGTCCAAGAATTCTTTTTCCACATTGTTGTAGGTGACGACGAAAGTAGATGGGAATTTTATCCCGTAGCGTACATCTCTGCGATTTTTTAACAGCAGGCGTGCGGGCGTAAAAGCACTTCTGGCTTTAGCAATGCTCTCTGGAAAGTCAGGAAATACAGCCATAGACTTGCCTTTGTGTTGAAGTTTTCTTCCGTCGCGTGCCATTCTCAGGATATCCTCTGCATCTCCTTCGTTGTGTAGTTTGGCGATGATAATCCTCGGTCTGTCTCCTGGCTTCCTCTTTGTCAGGCTGCGATGTGATCTGTCTACCCTTACGTCTCTGTCCAGTTGAAAAAGTTCCTTCAGAAGTTTAGAGACTGCCCCGGGTGAACTCGAACCTGGCGTCTCGTCGATTCCTGCAATTCTCACATTTCCCCTCCTCATCCTCGATTCCATGTCCAAATTCTTCTTGTTTAAAGTCTCTACTTGTTTCCCAAGCACATCCACAGTGGCTTGGAGAGTAGTAACTTCATCTGACCACGTTGATAGGCCGCCCTCCACGGTGTTGAATGTAGATTTTACTGCATCAAGTTCTGCACGGAACACGCTGTTGCTGCTAGCAATTTCAGATCTAATTGCCTGCATTTCGCTTCCTAGTTTCTCAAAATCAGCAGCCAGTGCATTCTTTAATTCTTGTCGTAGTATCGTGGCGATATCTTTCCTCAAGGATGCGATGATTTCCGCCTTTAGCTCCGTAGTATCCATTACCAGGCTTTCCGCTGGGCTGTCTGCGTTCTGTGAGCAGGCGGCGTCTTCACTCGGGCTCGGGGAGGTGTATGTGGTTGCAGGCCTTGAACCTGCCGGCTTGAACTTATATTTTCTCAGATCGTATGACGCCATCCATAGTATTTATATTTCTCTCTACCTGTAATTCAATCTCTCATTGACCAATTCAGCAGGTTATACTGCCATAAATCCGCTTAAAAATAGTATTTAATTACACTCTGTGGGAGCTCTGCAAAAACACGTCTTACTCCATGCGTTGCTCAAGAGCGCCCCCTACACAGTGTCTTTTGATAGTTTTATTATTAATTCATCGGTTAGAACAAACATAACATTTACATTTAGTGACACATTTATAAATGGCTATCCGTACAGTTTTGATCTGATAAGTCGCCCTGCTTTTAGATAGACACGATAACAGATTAATTGTGCTATTAAGACAGTGAAAAGTGGCTCAACGACCAATTATATATAGTAGTAATTGATGTTAGTATCAGGTATAACCAGGCTTAACACCCATTGGCGTAGATCTAGGTCAATTGAAGCCTATTTTTTAATACTACGCTTACCACAATTGCCGTTGATCAATGGCAATTGCGCTTGCGTTTCTTGACGGCACAGAGCCGGCGATGTGGACCTCTCCAGTGCCCCGGTATAGATCCATCTTGTAAATAAGGCCTGTCCCGGACCCGTTCAGCTTCCTAGGTTATGTTCACTTCCGGTAGTCTGGAAATGTGGCTTTTCAAAATAAGAGCTCAACTGGGAAAAATGCTGGCGTGAATTAGATCATAATTTATCAATAAATGCTAGCGGTCTAAGTGTTAAGTGCCTTGCAGAGTCGAACGTAATCGAATACATACGCAACGGAGGATGAGAGAAATTTCTCCCCTTGCGTCACGTCAGTTACATGATCCGTCTCGATCCGTCCACTTGGGATCGGATCCCAAGCCCATGCAACGAATTGCTTACGTTGCGTCGAGAACAGCAAAAGACCCCTGGGAAGCAGAGAGCAGCAGAGAGCAAGAAGGCTTTTCCTCCTCTGCTCGACCCCTCTTGAAAGAGGGTGACACTATCGCCGGCACATTGCGTTGTAATTGTAAACATAAACACCATCGGCATGGATATATCACATTGAAAGTTAAACAGGACAACATGACATCATCGTTCAAAGCACTGCTGATTCTAGACTAGGTAACATTAGGTGACATAGGCTATGCATTGGGTTTGCTGCTTTACAATAACTAGACATTCATGGATAATTGATAACTTGAGAAATCATTAGTAGACACAATCATTTATACAAATACCATAGTCACAGGTTATTTAACATTCTGACATCCTCTCTTCCCTTGAGAGGGGTGTTACATTTCTCACCTTCCTGTTAGGCTAGATTTGGGGAGTAAGACCTCAGGCAGGCTCTTTTCCTCGCTTCACTCTTTAACCTTAGTGTGTTAACTGGTAACTGGCAAATTATACAGTGTGCATTACCTTTTAATATGATCCAAATATCAGGCTGTGGATGCAGCGCCACATTATGTGAGCTACCTGTATCAATACAATGGCTGTCATTCAGTGTTAACTAATTTGGTACAGTATCACATATTTTCTTTGGTTCAAAGTGATTGGCTTCGTTGGAAACTTGTTTAAATGCTCTAATAAAATGGACTAGTCTGGATTTATGAGGTCATTTACTGCCAAGGACGACTTTGATGAGTTTTTTGTATTCATTATAAGTTAGATTGCTATTTTCATAGTTTTCAGTTGCTAGGCAATCAATAAACCAGAAATGGCCCGTCAGTGAAAAAGTTCCCCTCTGTCCGCTTCAATGTTGAAGGTCCACTTCACCACTTATGCAACTTATTTTTATGATCTTTACGACAACAGAATCACTTTCCTGGGTTTTTACGTGTGTAATATGTGTTTTTAGATATTTGAGTCACAAGAGGCAGTTCACCAAAGCAATATGGTCACTGTAGGAATTCAGCAATCCAGTCAAACCCTAGTCAAACACGCAGACTTCATTATTTTTCTGGCCATAGGATGCAAATTTCAAATTGTGCTACCGTTATTTACACACACACGGTCGGTCAGACCTTCATCATCAAGGCCAAGCAACCCACCCAAGTCACAAACTGTTCAAACCTTCACAACGCCCATGGAAGGGCATGGGGGCTTACTGCAGTATCAAGAGCAGCACCGCCAGGCTAAAGAACATTATTCTGAATCTGATTCTACTACAAATATACTATTAACAGTGACTGCAGTTTGTTCCAGTGGTGAAGTGTCCCTTTAACTGAAAATTGAAATCCTATTTATCTCGGATTCTTTTCACAGATTGAGTTTTTGATCAAACAAGCTTTATTCATGGCTCATAACTAAAGCGTAGCTGGTCCGGGGTTAGTTATCCCGCACACTGTCTTCAGTCTTCACTTACAGAATTTTATTTAAGCGGCAACGTTTCGGTCGGTCAGACTTTCATCAGGCATTCACCATGCCTGATGATGTTCTGACCAACCGAAACGTTGCTGCTTAAATACATTTCTGTATAAGTGAAGACAGTGTGTGGGATTCCAGTCTTTTCCAACTATTCGCACTCGACGCACCTGTCCCCCGTAGGTGTGCATTAGGACCTTTGTCTTTATATGGGCATTAAAATGGATGTGTTGCAAATCGTGATGGATTATGAATCTCAAGGATTGAGAGGGCATATAGTAAGGAAAGGCTGTGTTTAAGGCCCAATTTCATGAGTCTCTTAAACACTGTCAATCCACTGCTTACGTTTGGTCTGATATCTTTGACTTTCACAGTAATTGACCGTGATTTGAATAGAACCAACTCTATGTAATTGATAAACATGAAGTGTTAAAAAAGCACACCCGTGTGAAGTGAGGGGCGCTCTTATCATCATATACATCATCTCATTCTGGCCAATCACAAGTTGTGTACTCACTTGTCTTCAATGTTTGTGTAAGACAAAGTTTGTGTTTGCACATAGCTGGACATAGGAGGGGCTAGTGTCCCTAAAAAAACAAAATGTTTCAGTGTGAATGCCCCCCTGCAGATTGAAAAACAAAACAAAAAAAAGAAACTACTATTAAATAATAATTTCATAGGAATTTCTCAGGAACATTTCTGTAGACATCTGAAATTCCTCTAGTGTATTTCTGCCTTTTGAAAATATGCAGCCCTGTGCATGAATGGTCTGTTGGTGATTGTCAATTGATATTCATTTGCTGGTGGCAAATTGAATAATCCAGTGCATTGCATCCACGTCTGATCTCACAAAACACCTTTGACATATCAACTTCTGCATTGCAACTGTCTTAGTAGGTCTGAGCTTGGGTGTTTAGTTTGTAACGTTAAAGGTTACTTTAGTAACCACGGTTGTATATATAAATTGAACGAAATACCTTTCGTTTATGGGTAGGTTTCCTTCAAAACCTAGCTGCAGAACATTATTTTATGTACTCCCAGGACAGAAAATTCTAGAATTTTCGCTGTCCTGGGCTCTAAGGGTGACGTAGGAAGCCACGCCTATCCCGTATAGATACCTGCGTGGCTACGTCAGCCCTCATTCGGAACTTTTCTTCTGCTTTAGAGAACAGAAGGGCGTTCCACGAAAGGTATTTCGTTCAATTTATATATACAACCGTGGTTACTAAAGTAACCTTTAACGTTGTATTATATAGAAATTTCACGAAATACCTTTCGTTTATGGGACTTTATGAACTCCCGTGACCTGAACTTCCAGTGGGTCCCAGGTAAACCTTTTGGGAGGGGCTCGGACCCTTTTGGGTCCAGAACCTAGTCCTTGTGGAGAGCAGGAGGCAGCGCTATGCTGCCCTGATGCTTTACTGAGCAGCGGCCCCCAAGACCGCGTGCGCTAGCGAAGGCGCTGCCACATCTAGGTTATAGTATGTGGCGAAAGTCGAGGGTGTAGACCAGCTTGCTGCTGTGCAGACTTCCTGAATGGAGACACCCTTGTAGAGTGCCCAGGAAGCTGCCACACCTCTTGTGGAGTGGGCCCTCAGGGCTTGAGGGGAATCCACGCCTTGGCTAGTGTAGGCCAGACGGATGGCTTCCACTATCCAGTTAGAGATAGTGACCTTCGTGACGGGCTTTCCTTTGGTCCTGGCACCCCAGGACACAAAGAGTTGGCTTCCTTGTCTGAAGGGAGCCAGTCTATCCGCGTATATGCGTAAAGCTCTGACTGGGCAGAGGCAATTAAGCCTGCTGTCTTCGTCAGAGGAGAACGGCGGGGGATGGAAAGCCTGTAGGTTCACTGGCACACACACTGAGAGAGCATTTTTGGGAATGAAGGCGGGGTTTGCCTTTAGGGTGACCTTGGTCGACCCCTCATCGAACCTCATGCAGTCTGGAGAGATCGAGAGCGCATGTAGGTCGCTGACCCTTTTTGCTGTCGTGAGTGCGATCAGGAGAGCCACCTTCAGGGTTAGGAGCTTGAGGCTCACGGTTTGTAGTGGTTCAAAGGGTGCTGTAGCCAGAGCCTTTAGAACCAGGGACAAATCCCACGAGGGAACGAGGGATCTGCATGTCCTATGTTCCCTGCGTACACCCTTCATGAATTGTTTTACCAGCGGGTGCTTCCACACCGTCTGGTTATCAAAGCCTGGGTGGCAGGCAGAGATTGCCGCCAAATGGACCTTGACTGAGGAGAGGCCTAGACACCTGTCTAGGAGCTCCTGCAGGAATGACAGGACGTCGATCACTGAGGCCTGGTAGGGGACTGTTTGGTCTGGTCTTCGTGAGCACCAATGCTCGAAGACGCGCCAGGCTGTGTCGTAACGGTCCCTTGTTGACTGGGCTCTGCCTTTCTGAATCGTTTCGATTACGTTCGGAGGTAGACCCACGGCAGTCAACATCACCCTTTGACGGGCCAGACCCATAGGTCTAGGTCCTGGGGGTGAGGGTGGAAGATCTCCCCCCTCGCTTGAGAGAGGAGATCCGCTCGAAGGGGAATTCTCCACGGCTGGTCGTAGAGGAGAGGGGTTATTTCCGACCTCCAGACCCCCCACGACGGGGCTATTAGGAGCACCTTCAGACCCTGAGTCCTCACTCTGTCCAGAGTGGGGCTGATGAGGGATAGCGGGGGAAAGGCGTAGAGAAGGGTTTTGGGCCATTGGTGTGACAGAGCGTCTAGCCCCAACGTTGATGGTCCCCTGATTGCGAAGAAGAGGGGACACTTCGTGTTCTCCTCTGTGGCAAAGAGATCCACCTTGGATTTCCCAAACCTGCTCCAGACCTGGGCCACTGCATGAGGGTGTAGTGACCAGTCTGAGTAGCGGAGAGGTCCTCTGGACAGCAGGTCTGCCCCTGTGTTCAGAAGACCTGGGACGTGACACGCTACTATTGAGAGGACGCGTGTGTTGCACCACAGGATCAGTTTCTGAGCCAGTTGATGAAGACGAGGGGACCTGAGTCCACCTTGTCTGTTGATGTAGCACATGGCCGTGGTGTTGTCTGTCCTGACTAGGACATGGCAACCCAGGATGCGCTGCTCGAAGTGTTTCAGGGCGAGGAAGACTGCCATGAGCTCTAAGTAATTTATGTGAAGGGCACGTAGTGGCCCCAACCATAAACCTCTGGCTGTGAGTCCTTCCATCGTGGCTCCCCAGCCTGTCATGCTGGCGTCTGTAGTGATGACTTTCCTGATCAGAGGCTTTCCCATGGGGACGCCCTCTGAGAGGGTTTTCCTGTCTGACCACCATTGAAGGGCTAGTATGCATTGTGATGTTACTGTTACCTTCTGGTGCCGACGGTGCATTGGTACATGTAGAGAGCCTATCCATCGTTGGAAAGGTCTCATATGTAGCCTTGCTAGGCGGATTAAATAGACCGCAGAGGCCATTAACCCCGCCATCCGGAGGCATGCATGAAAAGGAATCGAGCGTCCCCTTTTGAATGACGTCACGCACTGCAGTGTTGCGTCTATTCTCTCTTGGCTCAGGCGGGCCGTGTAAGAGATTGAGTTCAGTGTTATGCCTATAAAGTCTATTGACTGTGTTGGCATAAGCATGCTCTTCTCGTGGTTTATTATAAACCCAAGCGAGTCGAGGTGGCTGAGCACACGATGTGTGTGCGACAGTGCTTCTCGTGGAGAGTCTGCAAGTAGGATCCAGTCGTCTACGTATGTAGCGAGACGGATCCCTTGCTGTCGGAGCGGAGCGATAGCTGCCGCGGTGCACTTTATGAAGACTCTGGGACTCAGTGACATTCCGAAGGGAAGGACTGTGTACTCGTACACTTTTCCTCTGAACCCGAAGCGCAGACATTTTCTGTGCGGCGGGTAAATCGGAATGTGGAAATATGCGTCTTGCAGGTCTATCGACGTAAACCAGTCCCCTTCGCGAATTAGGCGTAGGAGGACTGGTGGAGTAAGCATTTTGAATCGCAGCTTTTTTAAGTGACGATTCAATGCCCTCAGGTCTAGAATGGGACGGAGTCCGCCCCCCTTTTTCTTTACCAAGAAATAGCGGGAGTAAAAACCGTTCATTGATTGGTCGAGGGCCACCTCTGTGATGGCGCCTTTCTGCATTAATGAATTGATTTCCTCTTGCAGAATGGCGGCCTTTTGCCCGCTCGCTTCTGAGAAAATAATTTTCCTGGAAGTGGGCGGTTTCGAGGCGAACTGAAGCCTGTATCCTGTCTGAATTGTACGGATTATCCACGGGGAAGCCCCGGATATCCGCCATTGTGACAGATGACGTGACAAAGGGTTCCCTGTGCTTGTCAGCGTGGTGCATGGCCTGCCTAGGGGAAGACTTACTTTGTGTGAAATGTCTCCCTCTAGTGAATTTTTTCGGTATTGAGTTTGGAAAAAATTGGCGTGGAGTTTTTGGACTGTGACAGCTAAAGCTGTCACAGTGTGGGTTATCTTTCCCACTGGGCCTATGCCCTTCAGAGTTGGTTTTATTGTTTTTTGTGTTTTTTGTTTTTTTGTTTTCTTTATTGAACAACGTGGAAAAACATACACATGTGAATTGCACATAACAATTTTGGGGGTCTGTACAACGGTGCTCACAGCACTGTGTACAGGCCCCCTTAAGCGCTTCAGCGCAGGCTCTGAGGTGAGATCTGTGATCCCCACCTCTGGCCTTGAACTCTGAGTGTGGTGGGGAAGATGACCCGGCCCGGGCAGGTCATTTGCGCTTCCCCTGGCCTCGGCCTCTGGGAGCGCTCCTGGCCTTGTAGGGCGGCGGAGAGGTGCGGCGGTCTGCTCTGCCTCGGCCTGCAGGCTGTCGCTGTCTATCTCCGCTCCGGTCCTGGGACCTGGGTTTGTCATGGGTGTTGGCCTTCCAGGGTGCCTTCTTAGCCTTGGGGCGGCCTACCGGGGCGGCCTGGTTGGCCAGCGGTTCGAGCGCCTTCATCGTCTTGGTGGAGGACTCGAGCTGTTGGATGGTCTCTGACATTTTGGCCAGAGCGTCCTTAAACATACTGTCTGGGTGGATATTTCCAGCCACAAACTCTTTCTTTGTCTCCAGGGAGATGGCGCTGGTCTGATCGACCCAACGCCATCTCTCCTGGAGGATGGAACATGCCATTGCCTTGGCGTTGTGGAGAGTGGAGTCCCTCTGGAGGGTGGCCATCTCGTGATTCAAGCGGCGTAACTCGGCCAGGTCTTCTGGCAGTTCCGCTAGCTGGACTTTAATGGACTTCTGTCCCATCTCAATGAGGAGGCTCTTCATGGAACCCTGGAGAAGTGCTCCTGCATTGAGGGCCTTCGCCACGAATGACATGTGTGCATACTGCCACTTGTTCAGTTTTGAGGCTTCCCTCACGCTGCTGGACAGGAGCTGCGGTTCCTTTACGTGGTGATCCACTCTAGGAGCTGCAGGGTTGGCCAGGTAGGCCGCTATAGCCTTGTCCATAGCTGGCATGAAGTCTATGGCGAGGGTTTGTTTATCTGGTATGTCGTTGGGCCCCTTGGCGCTGGCCTTGGGAAAATCCACCTTCAGGAGGGGTTCGTCCCAGGCGTGCATCATGGCCTCCTCGAAGCCCTGTGCCATAGGGAGCTTCTGTCTTCTAGGTGCAGGGGGGGGGGCGGACTCATCAGTCCTGCCTTCCCATGGTAGTACCTTGACAGTTGACTTAGGCCATGTGTGGTTACAACGTGCACTAGCCTTCCTGTATATCTCGTAAATATTGGAGTCATCCATGGGGGGTACAGGAGGCGGGGGGACAGGAGCCCTGGCTTGCTGGTGCTCCTGTATTTCCATGGCATCCAGGTCGTCGAAGGGGCGACGAGTGGTGCTGACGTAGTCCCCGGGGGAGAGGTCATCATGGCCATCTCGCTCGTCCGCGTAGGCCTCGTCCAGGACGTGGTAGTCCTGGAGTTGCTCCTGGAAGGAAGGGAGCTCGTCATCACGAAGCTCCCCTTCCTCCCTGGTAGTCCAATGCTCCCCACCGGGAGACATTGCGCGGTCTGGGGAAGGGTCCAGGCGGTCCACCATATAGCTGGGTGCAACAGCAGGCTGTCTGCGTCTAGCTGTATGTCTGGGCGGGCACTCAATGGTGGCCTGCACGACGTGTTGTCGAGCACGTGGAGCTGGGGAAGAGCGGCGCGGTGCGAAGGTATCCCTTGGCCTCGCGCCATGAGCCTCGTAATCAGTGGCCTCGTGAGCCCTGGTTGCAGAGGCTGAAGTAGCGTACCTGTCTCGGCTAGCGCCGGCAGGTGCTGCTCTTGAAGAAGAGGCTCCGGTTGGGGCTCTGTTGCCCGAGTAGTCGAGCCTCTGTCTCGGGGTAGCTCGTTGTCCCTTTGGCGGGACTTGTATGCGAGCTCGTCGCGGGGGAGGAGTGGGGCTCCTCTCTCGGAGTCCGTGGGCGGCAAAGTTGTCATAATACCTTTGGACACGTCCGAGCCTGTTGTTTAGGACGTCGTCGTCCATTTCCTCACAATGGAGGCAAACGGGACCGATTTCCTCCATGGACTCACGGGTGTGGGTGAGGCCGAGACAATACATGCACTCGTCATGCCCGTCTTTGCCCGACATCGTGTTCCCGCATCCCCAGGTGGAGCACGTCTTTTGTTTGGGGCCTTCTTGACAGTCGGCGGGCACCGGCTGTCGTCGATGGCGTCTTTCCCCGGGCTGGGTCTCCCTCGTCAGCGACATGGTTGCTTGTAGAGAGAGGAGTCCGGGTGCTTAACAGCCACAGGTTTATCTTCCTCGTGGCGTGTAATAGTAGACCACAGGCGTATCTGCCTAGTAGCGCTAAGCTAACTATCGATAGCTTTAAGCTAACAAACGCTAGCTTTAGCGAGAGAGAAAAAGAGGCGCGAGCTGTTTTTTCGACAAGCTAGCGTAGCAACAAGTTGCCTAGAACTCACTTGTGTCGAAGTTCGGCTTTTTTTTCTCGAGAAGTATCCTTCTGTTTGCTTCGAGAGTGTGCCAGAGATCTCACGGTCCTAAAGAATTAATCTCTCGGCCGAGTTTGCGAGATATATTACCCTGCACACACTGGAATGTTAAAGTTCGTTCTCGCAGCTTAGCAGAAGAAAAGTTGAATGAGGGCTGACGTAGCCACGCAGGTATCTATACGGGATAGGCGTGGCTTCCTACGTCACCCTTAGAGCCCAGGACAGCGAAAATTCTAGAATTTTCTGTCCTGGGAGTACATAAAATAATGTTCTGCAGCTAGGTTTTGAAGGAAACCTACCCATAAACGAAAGGTATTTCGTGAAATTTCTATATAATACAACCTGAGGTGGTGGTTGTTTTTTAACCCTTTTTCTCAATAATGATTAAAATAATTTAATCAGAATATACCACTTAGTAATAATTTCCCTACAAAGATAAGGACAAAATCTCTCCCATGTGTGAACTAAAATGTTCTGTCTTTTACCACCTTTACTGTAGAGCAATTATTTTACATTTCTGTAAGATTTTGATCAAAGAGAATATATGTCATAAAACATTAATCTATAGCTCTGCTGCCATCAGCTCAGTGGCCTTGTGGTTAGAGTGTCCGCCCTGAGACTGGGAGATCGGGGTTCAATTCCCGGCCGGGTCATACCAAAGACTCTAAAAATGGGACCCAGTGCCTCCCTGCTTGACACTCAGCATCAAGGGTTGGATTGTGGGTAAGTCCCTGCGACATACTAGCGTCATGTCCAGGGGGTGTCAAGCTGCCTCACGCTACAGAAACAGGAGATAGGCTCCTGCCCTATGGGCCTCATGGCTCGGCAAGGCTACTCTACTTTCTGCTCCCATCACACATCATTTAAACCATACTTAGTTGACTGGTAACCAGTTCTTCTGAGGACGACCTAGAGAGAACCCAGGGGTCCATTGACACTTATGGTTGGGAATGGGCTATTCTGGGAATGTTCATATTTTTGCAAATGCACAAACAAACTATTAATGGAGAAAATGGATTGGCTTTAAAACAAGAATGTCAGGTGATCAGGTGTATATCATGGTACATACAGCAGCTAAGCAGCTAAGCAAGTATAAGAACTGAACTGGTGGTGGGACCATGGTCAAGTGAAATGAATACCAATCCCTTCACTGGTTTGCAGTCTGGCCATGGGCTTACTGGGCCCTGCCAAGAGGCATCACTGTCTAAATCCCCACTGAAAAATGGTTTTAAGTGATGAGCAAGAGGCAGAAGGCGCTCTCACAGAAAAATCAGAAAAGCTGCATTAAAATGCTCCACAGCTCTACAGGAGATTGGTTCCTCCTCCGTTCTCCACCCATCAATCCATCCGCGCGCGTGCACACACACACACTCTCTCTTTCTCAAACCTGTGACACTCACTTAATGCTTTTCAGTTCCCTGAATTTATATTTGCTCCCGTCAGAGAACTGCTTTGCATACAAATTCTTGTCAGTGCTTTGCCAGCCCAGTTATTGTTGATGTGTCTCTCCGAGTACAGACTGCAATGTCGAGGACCTCTATTTTTTTGTTTCAGTCTGTCTCTTCCCAAGGTTGCCAACAAAGAATTGCAGTCAGAGTAGTTTGGCAAGGCCAAGTGTTTAGCAAGCAAGTCCTTCCAACAAGCTCCAGTGGCAGCCAATGACAGAATTGTACAATTGCATTTTTTGGGGGGCTATGCTCCAGTAGCCTAACGTTACAGTATTTTAAGCTGTATTTGCATAATATGAGAATGAATATTGGTTGTGTTGTATTGGTCAACACGTAAGCCCCTGCATAAAAAAGGTCATTTTGTCATATTTATTAAATGCAACCTCTGGTGGATATTGCTTTTGAAAAGTGTCCTATTATGACATAATGGGTTATTCATTCATGACTCAAAAGTTAGTGATTAATCTTTTAACGCCTCAAAAGTTATTTTGAGGCTTTTATACTTCAGACTTGATTATGTATTATTTTGCTACTGTGCTGCATACACATTGTCTACTGTGCTGCACACAAATTAATGCAAATAATCTGGAGAGAGGACCTGGTCTCTGAAAAGTTGGTGTTCGTGATGTTTTTGCATTGCTGCAAAATTGCTGTTTTGTTTTATAGTGAAATAAGTATGTTATTGAATGCACTGACCTGTAAATTGGCAATTACTTTGGGGCACCCTGAAATGAGCAGCCATTGCAGAATGGGAGATTGTGTCAGATCGAAATGCTAAAAATTGCAGTCTGCACTAATCTAATTGCAATTGTCTCAATTCAGCTAAAATGCTTTTTGAGCTCAATTCAAAGAGAGATAATTTATTACAAACAGTTCCAAACACTGTCCTTCCTCTGACTTAAATTTGCATCTGTATTGAGAAACAAATTAGATGCAGCCTGAGTAAAACACAAAACAATGCAAAAAAAGAGTGCTTTCCAAAAACATGTCATATGGCTATAGACAAAAACTGAAATAAAACTCATAGAACTTTCTTGTTCTATGAGTTTGTTTGTTGCTGGTTTGTTGCATGTTAAATGTTTTATGACATGCAGTGATGTGAGTGAGTGAGTGAGTAAACTACTACATTACAAATGCACAGGTATATATATCTCGTCTCTGCTTTGGATCAGCAATCCACTAAATACACATTAACCACAATAATAACTTTCCTCACTTTACTGCCCTTCATATAAAGAAGTAAATGGTGCATTTATATAGCACGTTTATCCAAAGTGCTTTACGTACTGTAGTGTAGACTGTGCATTACATTCACCCATTCACACACCAATGGCAGAGGAAACCATGCAAGGATCGAGGCACCAACCTGCAAATCGGGAGCAATTAGGGGTTCAGCGTCTTGCTCAAGGACATTTCCACACTAACTCTGGGGGAGCCCGGGATTGAACTGGAAACCTTGCGGTTCCCATCCACCCATTCTACCGGCCATTCTACCCCTGAGCCACTGCCGCCCATACAGAGTCACTGTGTAAAACATTATGAAAGGGAATCGACAGGGACCTATTGATATACAGAATTATGTTCTTTAAGGTGTTCCATTTCCAACCTGTAGTGCTACAGTAGGGCTATACTTTGATTCCAGAGTCCATTTTGAATCAGAAGTTCAACATTTTAAGCTCCCTCTGAAATGGTATAGTGGCTTATGATTATCCTGATCCCATCCAGAGGGACACTTGTGCTGTGAGTGGTAATTACTTGTCAAATATATTGGCTCTGTTCTGGATTTATTTTATAGGTGGAGGAGAGTAATCTTCCTCAAAACCATCTCTGGGACATTGCTGTGCTTGCAATCACTTCCTTTGCCTGAAATTGCCTGAAATGTCCATCATAAGGGAATACATTCAGTGCTTATTTTTAAACGTTTTAACAAAGCTAGCATTTAGTTTGAGTTGAACATTTTTTTCACTTATTGATACAGTATCAACAAATCATGGATGTTTCCACTATACAAATCCAGTGTTACTGTGTCTGTAAACTTCATCAGGCCACACCAGCTTGATAAAGGCAACGCTGAAACGTCAGGTCTGGTGGAAATATCCACTATTTGTATATCAATAACACCTGAACTAAAGAACATTTCTGCCTGTGGATATGATTTTCCAGTCCAATGATGGACAAATACATCTAAATGTGATTCATACTGTAACTAAATACACTTTCACCCAATCCCTATAGCAGATGCTCTTAATCCAGAGCGCCTTACAGTAAGCAAGAACAATACATGTTAATACATCAAATACATAGAAATAGTCATCAAGGAGCTAAGAACCTATCATCCGTTTAACAGTAGAAAAATCACACCCGTGTGAAGTGCGTGGCGCTCTTATCATTATACATCTCATGAACAACTGAATTTATGTGATTGGTTAGCCGATTTGCTTGTCTACATATGACGTACATTTTCCCTTCATTGTCAATGGCATTTATTTACGCCATAATTGGCGGACATTTGACCTAATTTCTCCTTTCATTGTCAATGGCAAATATTGAGACGTGTGTGGGGACAAAAGCTGTATATAGGAGGGGCTAGCGCCCCTCAAAAACTGTACAATGAACCTAGGTAAGTATCGAAGTATACACTGTAGAGTGCTACAGTATGTCTACATAAAAGGCTATCTAAATTACATAAGTTTAGCCTTTGCATACGTCTGTAAGGTCGTCGAGGCAAGTGCTACAGCAAGTACTTCTGGCTAAAACACACTTTAATGTTTTTTCTATTTTTAGATGAGTCAGTTTAGAGAGACAGGAAACTAGAGGGTAGAAACGGGGGAAATCCATGCTTGAATTAGAATCCAACATTATAATTATGGTAGTAGCTACACTGCCTGGTACACCCGTATGCATAAGACATTCAGACAAAAATTGCGCTACTGTACCAGACATTTCCCAAAGCTCAAGATCCAGTAAGTTCTTTTTCAAACACCTGGGTTTTCTCCTTTCTGATTTGTTTTAGACTTTTCATGTTTCTGGTCTTAAAGCCTTTGCCTCTGTGTCCCATTTTCGCCACTCTTGGAGTGAGAAGACTTTGACAGTAAAAAGTGTACAATGTGTGCAATGTTCTGGACACCCGCCAAATAAGTCAGAGTGTGCCATGGTCCCTGGCTGGGCAAAGTGTTTGTCTATCCTGGTACACCACGATCAGCATGACACATGACGAGGAATTGGCAGCCCACTCAACGGCATTCAGTGATGCACAATGCATCTGTCTCATCCATTCCCTTTAGGGAACATATATGAGACTTGCTTGTGTTGCTTTTTGAGCCTCGAGCGGTTATTTAAGGGATCTCTGTCAAAAGTGTTCAATGGCTACAGGCTCGTTTTAAGATGTAACCAACCATGCCGTCTTGAGTTTATATGGTAGAAATTGCATTTTGTAGAATAATCCCTGGGACACAAAAAGTCTCATAAAGCTCAAGCTGTGAATCCTTCTTTAGAGACCGTCGGGAAACTAGGTCAGAGGGAACGTATAAGTACACTGCTTCTCTTAAGGGTGAAATGATTATGTTATACCGCATTGGAATGGAGTAGAACAGGAAATTAATTAAATGAGTGAATGAAATGATCTACTGTATGAGGAAAGTCATGCAACTATTACAGCTGTTTGAAATTCTTCATTAGCCATTATAGCGCCTCTCCTGAGACGGAAGTTCATAAGAATGAACTACTGGCCTCTCATATATTGATTATTATGTTCAAAACACAATCAAGGAGACGCACAGCTTGCAGATGTTCAAAGAGATGCAACATACAGTTTATAGAGAATGAAAATTAGCCCTCTGTTGAAGTACTGTACCTGTAACACATCCGACCAGAGTGTTCTTTACCCTTGGCTATGGCACGATTGACACATACATATTTAAATGCATGAACAAAGAGAAGCAAGTTTATGTACTGCACTCTAATGTTCAAAACACTTAGGGATTTAGCCTCTCTTCGTATGTGTTCTTTTCCTTTGTGAACCTTTGGCTTCAAGGCCAGCTTGGCCTCCCAAGTAACGGCTCGTACCCCCAGCTGAATAAGGACACTCACTAGTCCTGTCATCTAGATTCACCTCGCGGCTTAGCAGCAGATGAGGAGGAACACAGGGACTACGGCACTGTGCTCTGCTGCGTGTGCTCATTTCCCCCAACACACCAGTCACTTGAGTTCCTCCCCTAACATGTGATCTGAGCATGAAGGATTCTCATCGGGCTACGTCTATAGTTTTTGTAGTTATTGTTCTCCCTTTCAAGTTGTCTGCAGAGAGTTTTCATCGTTGTGGCGTTCTAGGAAACAGTGGCATACAGTGTTCTCCGAACCCCAGATGGATAGTCCTTGAAGATTGTCTTGAAAGAAGAATAGGACGTGCATTGCTGACATTGAGGCAATATGCTTGAGGTGCTTCTTTCTTCACCCATTATGATAATGTCAGTGAATACTATTAACCCATTAACCCTGACGACGGTGGCCCACCTGACGAAATGTCAAGAATAATAAAGGTTTATTCTGCTACGCCGGTGTGGATACATTTTAAGTCGCATAATCACAGTCGAATTTTAAACTTCCTTTGGAAAAAGTATTAGCTGACCTGAAATACTTGGCAGTGTATTTGTCAGACCTATTCATTTTATTTGAATTGGTCAGAACATGTGATCACAGCATTAGGTTCCCTAATTAGGCTCATGGGGAGAAATTAGTCTTGTCTCTCCCAAAGATCAAGGTGATGCACACTTTGCTCTGTTAAGCCTAATTTAGACTTAAGGACAACTGTGTCTGGTATCGAACATAGCCGATCTACAAGCTCACAAACCATCCCATACCGTTTGGGCGCTTTGGGAGCTTGTAGATTGGCTATGTTTGATGCGCTCCACTATGTGCAACAAGTATAAACCAGGCATTATGCATCTTCTATGTCTCTCAAACCTTCATGCAACGAGAGAAGAAAACACCCCAGACCATACAGTGCATGTGCTTAGCAAACAGAATTCCAAGTTATAATTATAGAAATTCCCACTGAATAATGTAAGACTATAAGAGGAGGCTCATTTGTATTGCCCCTCCCCTGTATTTTAAGTTTTATGTACCCTAAAAAATCACACCCGTGTGAACTGAGTGGTGTAAGGTCTTATATAGACTGATCAGCTGTGGTCTGATATAATGTCTGACGTAATGAAATCACACCCGTGTGAACTGGGTGACCATAGCAACCATGCTCATTTTTTGGTACGAACAGACAGACGTACGGACAGACAGACACGTAAATTAACAAAGCCAGTTGTAGGAGTGGTTTACACCACTCAAAAAGCCAGTTGTAGGAGTGGTTTACACCACTCAAAAACAGTACAGTACAGTACATCATCATGACCTAACATGTCTATTTGCTCAGACTATGACGTAAATTCTCCATTCATTGTCAATGGGAATTTAATGTTTGTGTATGACGAAAATCTACACTAATACGTAGCTGAACAAAAAATAGAAAAAACAACAAAACATATTGGCTGAGGTAGTATCATGGGGATGACAAACGGGAGCTGCAACTCTAGTGAGGAAAGGTAGAATTTGTCTGGTTTATTTGTTCTGCTGGTTTGGCATGTCGGAGACAGATGTTTAGGCTATTCACATAGTGCCACATGTCGATGTCCTTGGCACTGAATGGAGCAGAGCAGCTATAGACAGAACCCATAACTTTGGTTCAGCCTTGCTTACTTTCCAGGGTTGTAAATAGAACCGTGGGACCTAATTCTATTTTTTATTTTTTCCCACTGCATTGTCACTCGCAAACCACAGAATGGAAACGTCAGCGAAGTGAAGTTTCTGTCAACTGGATCAGTGGTTGTCAAAGTGGGGTCCGGGGACCCCCTTGGGAGGGTTCCTGGTGGTCGCCAGGAAAGTGTGTTGACTCATTCACTGCCATTTTACACGGGTGTGATTTTTTAAATAGAGACTGTTGCATGGCTAAATCAATCATAGCCTCTTCAATTCCTGGGTGATATACTGTATGTACAGTTGTGTGTGTGTGTGTGTGTGTGTGTGTGTGTGTGTGTGTGTGTGTGTGTGTGTGTGTGTGTGTGTGTGTGTGTGTGTGTGTGTGTGTGTGTGTGTGTGTGTGTGTGTGTGTGTGTGTGTGTGTGTGTGTGTGTGTGTGTGTGTGTGTGACTGTATTATGCAGAAATAGACATAGAAGGATTATAACCTATTGTTTTACTATATGAAAATATTTTCCTCCTCGTTGTTTTTAACTGGCTCCTCACTCAGTCACTTCATCTTGGCACCAGGCCCAACTCCATGAAGAGAGAACTGAGTTTCTTTATCTGTCATATGGCCTAATGCCCATTTACTGTACTCTCTTGGCTCTCTTGGCTTACTATGCAGCACTACATTATGTACAGTATTGCATTTAGTTAGAGTGAATTTGAATGGTAAATTGTGAATAATATCTCATCTTGTGTGCTGTGGTTAGCCTTGACATGTATACACTGAAATTATCTGCCAACATACTGTACTTTTCCCCAAGGAAAACATCAATGAATAATAATGAATATTACACTCAGTACAGTAGTTATTCCTTGTATAGAAATGCTGCATGCACAATAGGGAACTGTATTAACAATATGCTACCGTACAGCAGTTTGACAAGTTTTTCTTTTTCATATCCTCCCCCACACATTTATGTGTTGCCACTGCTATTGTAACCTACTGGCTCAGCCCCCACCGGGAGGGCATAGCTACTGGCTCACCTGTCAGTGAGGAGCCCCCACCGGGAGGGCATAGCTACTGGTTCACCTGCCAGTGAGGAGCCCCCACCCGGAGGGCATAGCTACTGGCTCACCTGTCAGTGAGGAGCCCCCACCGGGAGGGCATAGCTACTGGCTCACCTGCCAGTGAGGAGCCCCCACCGGGAGGGCATAGCTACTGGCTCACCTGCCAGTGAGGAGCCCCCACCGGGAGGGCATAGCTACTGGCTCACCTGCCAGTGAGGAGCCCCCACCGGGAGGGCATAGCTACTGGCTCACCTGCCAGTGAGGATCCCCCACCAGGCGGATGTAGCACCTCCATCCTACTCTTCTAACATGTATAAATGTATTCTGCAAAATGATAACACTAACAATGTAAATGTCTCATCTAGCATGCATTAATACGTATGTACTACAATACAGTTAGTGTATTTATGCCCATGATATGTGTAATGTGGTGAGATAGTGGGTATCTATCTTTGATTCTTTACACATATCAAGAAAAAAAACTCTACGATCACACATCATTTTGACTAACATTGTTCATGCCAGCGTTTGCCAAAAGCAAAGGGACACATGATCACTAAATGATAAATAAAACCGTGTACGGTACTTAGCAGTTAATGTAGAAAAGAAATGCCACTGAGAAAGTCTCCCATTCTATTTGGGAAGCTCTCCTCACTTTCCAAAGGGAGCACACGTCTCTCCATGTGTCATTCAGTGTCAAATTGTCAATAACATTGGAATTGCACTCCCACTCTATTAAATAGGCTACATTAACTTATTTTCAAATGCTGTTGGTTGACTCCTCAGTTCTTAATGAAGCCATTCCATCCATGGCTTGCCAGCCATAGCTGGGTATCGTTATTTCAGCAGTTTCCCCAAGCAATATGCTCATTTAAAGTACTGTCACAGTTGAATTGTTGTGTGCTGAAGTAGATAAATCAGAAAGACACAGGCTATGTAATTCATCCAGTAAAAACACTAACACACCCAGGGTAAATTGTTGGTACACAATGACAAATTGCCAGTTTTAATTTCTTTAACACTGCAGCTTTGTCCTCATGTCCTCCTGAATTCAGTTTTATTATTAGTTTTTTAACCTTTATTTACCCAGGTAGATGCTGAGCACGAGTGCCCTTTTTTTAATTAACGCCCTGCACACATTAGTATCTACAAGCTCATACCTTGTGATGCGAAGCGAGCTTGCTATTTGTTCACCTAAATATTCACCCATTAGGACATTCCCAGGAAAGGGATTCTTGGGTTCAAGTGGGTAATTATTGGTAAAATGCAGATATGCCCATATGGCATTATTCTACTAAACACTGCTCACTAGTGTGTTTGCATTCATGCATGCAAAGGTGTGGGGGTGTACACGCACGCACGCACGCACGCACGCACGCACGCATGCACGCACGCACACCTGGGAACTGCCCAATACAGCCACACTGTTGGCCACTGCTGGCGGGTGCTGGCCAGGTCGAACTGACAAGCAGGCTCCTCTAACCTTTAGGCCACTGCTGCTATACCTAATATGGTTCATCAATCAAGTCTGTTGCTCTATATTCATATAAATCAGTGTATGTACATGTCCGCAAACTCGGAATCCTCCCCCACGTAAACAAGATCACAAAGAAATACCCTTTCCACCAGGAATATCGCTGACCTGGCCCTCTCTGTCTTTCACTGCTGCTGAAACACTCTACTCTGAAACACTTACAGTACATCCTGACTCGACTACTGCAACAACAGCATCCTTCATGGCATCAACAAACTCCCTTAGGGTAGGTACCATCACAAAAAACATTCAGTAATCCTGGTCTCTAAACTGGTCCACGCACTACGTCCGGCTGGGGAAACTCCCCCCTGTCAGGTGAAAAGAAGCAGCTTGGACTCCTCATGCATTGAAGGAAGCATGAGGTCAGTCCGCTGCCCCCCAGGTTGGCAGAGGAAGTGTAGCACCCAGGATTACATTAGATAATTGACACTGGGTGAATAAATGGGTTGCAAAATCATGGGATAAAATGTTAAAGTAAAAAAGAAAAAAACTCCAATAAGTTAAAAAACACTGCTGTCTCACCAGCACCCACTCCAGAGACCACATCACACCAGCCCTCAGACCTTTTCTGGCTCCCAGTCAAGCCAAATAATCAACTTTAAAATATTCTTCACGAGTCACCACCTGCATGGCCCTCTACAACCTTGCTGCCTCGACATGTACTGTACCTCTCCAACCTCCTCCACCATCATGCCCCCTCCCAATCCCTCAGGTCTGGTGATGCCAACCTCCTGCACCATCATGCCCCCTCCCAATCCCTCAGGTCTGGTGATGCCAACCTCCTGGATGTCCCCAGAACCAAACATTTAGATTTTCAGTTGCTGCCCCCTCCCTGTGGAAAACACTCCCTGACCTTCAAAGAGGCCCATACTCTCTTATCCTTCAAAACTGCCCTCAAAACCCACCTCTCCAGAATTTATTCTATGCACAATTTATTTTCTGTTTTATTAGGGAATAAAGTGTATTCCTCAAAGTGAGTAGCATAAAAGTGCTGTATAATTCTGAGGCATTATTATTACAATATTATAGGAGGTTACTATGACTAGGAGGTTACTATGAAAACCTGCACAACCAGTCCGTCTGTCCGTCGATCCGCCAATCACGCCTCCATATGGTTGTCAGTTCATCACGCCTTGTGACACGTCACGCCACCATATATGGTCGTCAGTCCGTCACGCCTCGTGGCACGCTTCATATATGGCCGTCTCCATATTTGAAGATCACGACACTAACCTCATCAAACCCTGGATAGCCATACATGGAGAAGACTGAATCATCTAGATCTCCATATATGGAGCTGACCTGTTCTGACTTTACATATGTTGATACTTCCCCACCCGTCCTTCCTCTTCGATGTCTCCCTTTTGACTGATACATGTCCATTCAAACTCTGGGCCCTCATCAAACCCTGTACACTCGAGACACTGGAGCAGACCTGTTCTGACATTCCATATGTTGATCTGACCTCATCAAACCCTCTACACTATAGACACGCTCCATATATGGCCAGACCTCATGTAACCCTATACACTCAAGACACTGCCCCCGCTGCCACCCATAGATCTCCATATATGGAGCTGACCTGTTCTAACATTCCATATGTTGATCTGACTTCATCAAACCCAGGTACACTCAAGACACGCTCCATATATGGCCAGTATAATTAATTCCATATGTTGATCTGACCCCCCCCATTCCAGCCAGCACTCGCCCAGCAGTCTGCCGTCACCCAGGCGGATGCGTGCATGCAACCTCGCCCTTTATTATTATTATTAGTAGTAGTAGTATTATGTATCTATTGGCTGATGAAATATATAATGCAGTGTTGCATGTCAACATTAGCTGTGTACTGCTCACACACTATATGACTTATCAATGGAAGAATTGCTAACATGCACATACATATCCACACGTACGCGCAACCACCTGACAAATGAAAACAGTGAAGACCGATGACAAAAGCAGAGCAACCCATTAAACACATCAAGGCATCTGAAAGGGGAGAGACAGAGAAGGGAGAGGGGAGGGTGGCGACACATCCTGAGCTTTAATTTTACTCTGACAGTGCAAGAATGCCATAATTATCTGGGTTTTACTGCGCGGACGGACGTAGCGAAAGGTGGAGAGGAGTGAGCGATGGGAGACGGAATGAAGGAGAGATTAGGGATGTAGGCCAGATGGCTCAGTGGAGGAGTTCAGATGGAGTCATGGGCAGCTGTTGCAGGGAGGAGAGCAGAGCAGATGGAGGATGAGAGGGCTCATAAAACCATATTACCTCTGGTATTATCATTGTCATAATCACAGGAAGGATGCGCACACCGCACAGAGGATGCAGCTTATTATGATGCTCGGCGTTAGCTGCAGTGGGCCACGCTGAGGCTGGGCCGGGCCGCCTGTGGCAGACTGCTGCTGGGGGACGAGGCTGAAATGGGACTGTTTGCTTGTTTGATATTATGAGCTCCGGGGGGAGGATAGGATCAGTAGAGGCTCAGCAATCAGTGGATCAAAACAGCACGCTTCTGAAAAAGCTCCCCCGTAGAATGCCATCTTGTATTACGCATGTGAAAAATTGGGATCGGCACTTTCAACTGTGTTGGATGTGGTGCTGGCCAATAAGCGTTAACGTTTGATGTGTTCTGATATGGTGTTTGCTGCCCGAGCTTTGTGGAAAGCAATAAGCGCAGTCTACAGTCCACGTGAACTCTTTGTGATCGACAGTACAGTTTTGATTTGTATGTCTACGCCAGCACTAAGGATTTGAGCATTAAAACGTGTTGGTGCTGAATGGCACTAATACAGTACAAATTACACTAATTTCATGATCAGAGTAGGTTGAATTAGAAAGGAAAGGAGAACAGCGGAAGGAAATTAGGGTTGGGTACTATGGGTAGCTGCTAGATTCTCAATTTTCGATTTTCCAAATTCAAGGAACCCCCAGTTTGATGAGCACTGATCCTCATTTGATAGAGCTATTAATAATATATTATCTCTGGGAATAAATACTGTGTTTCTGTTACACTTGCATCAGGAATAACCATTTATTGCAATGCTATTGCATTCAGCTTGGCAATGTGACTCTGCTCCTGTGATAGCTTATCTGCGCAAGCATGACACTGAATCTGAGATAACAAACCCCCAGAAGCAGAGCATAATTCACAGTTATGCATCAACATTCAACATAGAACCCTTCCAGGGCTTAAGTTAATATACAGATTAACATACAATCCACAGAAACAAACATTGAGCCCCTTTAAACCCATAAGTTAAGATACACAGATATAACATCACACAATCCACAGAACCATACATTGACTTATATGGCAGAGGAACAGGGAACAGAGCTGTGACCAATGTTTAACAAAGCGTGAACAGTGTAATGCCAAGAATATTTAATCAACTTGCTAATCTACTGTCATAATTGACATCCATGTATTTTTACTTACTTTAAAGTAGTCACAGAATATTCATATTCACTACGATTGCACACCAGATGCAGTAATGAGAGATCCATTCGGGGTGTGTTCGTGAAAAAAATAATGAGCGATCCCGGCTGGATGTTTTGCACATTACATTTGACATTGTTTTAATGTTAAATGCTGTGTATGCGCCCCCCTTAGGCTCTCATCTGTGACCCATTGTAGTGCTTTGAAATCACCACTGTAGGCCTATGTCTCTGCCTTCCTGCTTAGTGGTTGTTTCTCCCTTTGGTGTGTAGTGTGTACAACGCAGGGAACACAACTGACCTACAGGACAAGCCCACAGCGCATTGCATCCGCGGCTGGGATGAGGCATTACCCCAGGTGAAGGAGTTTAAGTATCTATTCTCGGGGTCTTGTTTACAAGTGAGGGGAGGACGGCAGGGGCGGTATTGCAGTCACTGTACTGCACTGATGTGACGAAAAGAATAAGGTCGCGAATACAAGCGGCCGGAATGAGTTCTCTTCGACGGATGGCTGGCATCTCCCTTAGAGACGGCCTAGAAGTTCAGTCACACGAGAGAGACTCGGAGTAGAGTCGCTGATTCCTCGCCTGGAAAGGAGTCAGCTTAGGTGGTTCGGGCATCTGGTTAGGATGCCTCTCGGGCGTCTCACTAGGGAGGTCCTCGAGGCACGTCCCACTGGGAGGAGACCCCGGGGCAGACCAAGGCGCAGTTGGAGGAAACACATGGACTCACTGGCCTTCGAAAGCTCTCTGGTGGAGCTGTTGCCCCCGCGACCCGACTACGGATAAGCAGTTGAAGATGGATGGCTGGATGGATCCCTGTGTACTGTATGCATTAACTTGTTGAGAGCGGGGGGGGGTGAGTGTGTAGCCTAGCCTCCTGCCTGCCGTGTCTACCTGAATTATCGCTGTGCCCGATTAATGTATCTCTGAGAGTGTAGAAATGTAACAGGTCCATTTGCTTCCATTTGTATACACTATGAATAAAAGATCCATAATGGTCCAGGTTCCTACTGCAACTATCAATAATTTAGCATGGGGATCCCCTAGAACCCCTAGAAGATTGTAATACCTACAGATATTATGTTGTGGTTTTCTTTGTGCAAATAACTTTTTAATTATTTTTTGAAAGGTAGCCAAAAAGCATTGACAACGTTCTCTTGATGTCTGTACTACACCGGCTTCTATTTTTCCTGTTAAACCAAATACAGCATACACAGTAATTATATTCTTGGTTTTCATTAAAATATGGATGGAGTCTTCTTCTGATGAATAATACAACTGATAAACGGACCACCCATGCACATTACCTAGTGCTAACATACCCGCTTAAAAAAATGAAAAAAAGAAACCTGGTGAAGGAAATGTATGAGCATTATAGTGTCATGAATAATTGAAGAGGTTTTTTGAAAAATTTAGCATTATCCCACAAGGCTTGAAGGTCATCCCTGTTGCAATGTTCGTGCCCCTTCAAAGAGGAAATTGAGTTATCATTCATTTCTGAACTAAGTCAGATGATCAATTACAGTGAGAGCAGTGAGATCAGTCTTTTTAATGTGTGCCAGACTCCTGTACTTGTTCTGAGGACGCGCCTGTGCTCACCAAACCCCTACAGCTGCTTCATATAAGGACACACTTGGTCAAGGACTTGTGTACCTCTGAAGCAGATTAAGATGTGATGTCCCGAGGCAAAGACAGAATGTCAAGTTCCTCACAAGGTCACAACTTGAGGAGGAAAAAGTCTGTTCAAAAGTTCAGCGGTACCCTGCAGGCCTAGACTGGCCACTAGACACACTTGACACACTATGGTCGGCCACTTGGGCTGACTTGGGCTTTTCTTTATTCTTATTTGTTTTGTCTTAGGATCATTACGGTAATTATCAGAACATGGAGGGATGTTTTTCAGTAAAAGTGGTGTTATTTGGGCTTGTTTGTGTGTGCCTTGACAGAGCGGATGGTAGTTATCTTGCGTTTGTGGTGGGCTGGACATTTTTTACCCAGTCCGGCCCTGGTGATACCTTAAGCACATCCCTAGTCTGGGGGCGAGCATAAGGCAAAACTAGCATATCTACAAGCTCTCACCATGACACAACACATTTTTATCACACAATTTTGCAACTCATTTTTTCACCCATTGTCAATCCTGGGCGCTACACTAACCCTGCCAACCTGGGGAAAGCAACGGATTGACCGCATGCTTCCTAGCTCATCTATTTCAACAAAGAGATTTGGTGTAGAGGGGAGAAAAAGGAGGGGACCATGTATAGCCCCATGCTGGACCCCGGACATCTAAGTATGCAGAGATTAAGTGGTTAGAATATCTTGCCAGTTCTTGTAAAACTCCTCAATGAAGATAGTAATGTTTCACCTTTTATATAAAGTAGACAATCACGTCAATCAGCAGTTTTCTCTGGGACCAACAAAAGGATAATTTCATTCCTGACATTCCTGATAAAATCAAGATGGTGCCACAGTGTGTTGGTGCAGACTGATTGTACAGTATATTGTATAGTTGCTAACATCTTTTAGCTTATTGTTGTATTTTTTGTAAATAGTTGTTAATATTTCGCAAATGTTTCTGTATGCTGGGGTAGTGTCATATGTTTGCACATATGAGGAAAATAGTTCAGTTATGTTGACCCTGGTAATAAAAATAAATCTGATTCTTAAAAACCTTTTTCCTTTTGAAAGGCTGCTAACTATTTAATTAATCTGTGTTCCCCTCATTCTATCATGAATCTTACGTTGTCTTCTGCCAAATATCTTACAAGATAATTACTTGGTCAGAATGTAATCAATAAAAAGCAATTAGAGTGGGAATTTAGATGTATTTAATTATCCTGTGGAGTCTGGAGCAGTGTCACATACCAAAAGAATGATTTTGTTCAAAAACATGTTGCACATGAAGAGTGGTCTTTAAAACATTCATTTTATTTGGTCAGGGTGCTTTATCATCTCTGAGCCCTTTCAATTAAATAATTTGTAAATCTCAGCTTGACTTCAATAAAGTGTGACTTTTAAGAACAGCAAGAAAGTGGTGAGAAGGCGGAAACGTGTCTTTCAGCAATAGTTTATTACGGATAAAGTGCGCTATAATTATGAAAAGCAAGTATTCACCTTTGTTGCGCACACATTTGTTTAGAGGTTGAAGTTGAAGTCGGGTTGTTTTTCGTGGGAGGTACACAGGAGTGAGATGGCAAACAACTTTGTGAAATGTCATTCTAGTCTCTGCTATCTTTGCAAGACTGAATAAATGACCTACAGTTCCTTGCAGTGTCTTTGAAAAGCATATTACAAAATGTTACATTTTCAGAAGACCTTATTGCTGCTAACTTTGATTGCTTTTTCTTTGAGCAGTTGTTGTGGTTTCTCACTAGTTTTAATGATGCCTTAGACAATGCTGGAGTGCCACTGGAGGTGCACTACATTGACGAGTCAGCAAGCATAGATGTGGGTCACCACTGAAGCTTTGAACAGAGCCATGGAGTTCCGTTTCAAATATTTTGCTCCAGAGCTTAAATGTTCCTCAAAATAGTAGGACAGTAATTAATTCATAGCATTGCTTACTAAAATGGCAGTTACATTCAAATGATCTGCTGTCAAAGACATGTTTATATTACAACAACTTATAACAGGGTAATTCTATGACGTATACTTTTCTTCTTTCTTTTTTTGGTTCACGGTTGTATACTAAATTGCGCGGAGGTTCACTGTTAATCACTGTAGGTTTAGAGTTAGCTATTATGACATGCAAGGAAATATAGTCCGAATCTGAATACAAAACATATGAATACTAATGGTAAGCGTCAGAGCTGTGGACTCAGCCAATTTAGATGCATTAATGTCAAGTTGTTTTCTAACCCATCCTGGCTAATAATAGATTGACCTTCCACCTCCATGTTAACTGCTCAATTATATTGGCTAGGTGTCTTTAGCTAAGAAATGGTGCAGTATTTGTAATTTAGGCACACTGCACACAAAAGCAGAAACTATGCAGGGTACATTTTTCACACATTCCACCCTACTTACTGTAGCAGAATTCTCTTTAACTTTGTCATAATTCTCTCCTTTAAATCATTTCTACTGTAATACGCCTGAAGGGTTCAGAAAATTGGAATTGGAGCCCTTTTTGGAGTATTGCAATAGTAGAGTTATCCATTCATTCAACAATTAAATTTCTTTAGTGCATACTCTACACATAAGATGAAAAATAAGTCATCTTTTAGAAACTTTCTAAAGCTCACAGTCTTGGCACACTTAAGACATGCCCTCCATTATACTACAGTATGACAGAAACTCAATCGATGGCAGATACAAGAACGACCTGCAGGAAAGCAACATTATAAGTGTTGATTGGTCGATGATATCAGTCCTGATGGTGTGGCAACATAGTTTCACCAATTCACTCTGCCCTGAGGCCTGGATTTGCAATGCTGGGAACATAGATTATCATGACGGGTTCTAAAAAAGAGCAGTCATTTTTTTCTGCCCAGGGGCTGTGTCATCTTTTGTTGTGGATTGGAGCAGCTAAACAGCACGGCTTATTTAGTAAGGGGTCAGGAGGTTGGAATCCTCTGGGGATGGCAAGTAAACTGTGAGAAATGGATTTAGCCACCCAGAAACTAGCAGGGTTCCATTTCCCACTTGGCTGTATACCAGAGGTTCTTCACTCTTCAGCTTTTGCATCCTGGGACTGACCTCACGATTCTTCGATGTGTGCTCTTGTGAATGATTCTTTTCATTTGTTTTAATTTATTTGCATGTGATGTCAGGGAGGCTATTCACAAGATGTCATGGGTTCAATGGTGTCAACACTGGACATCAAATTCTGCACA
Organism: Electrona antarctica; assembly: GCF_951216825.1. Taxonomy (NCBI): domain Eukaryota; kingdom Metazoa; phylum Chordata; class Actinopteri; order Myctophiformes; family Myctophidae; genus Electrona; species Electrona antarctica. The sequence continues at coordinate 14,992,952 of NC_136789.1, forward strand.
ATATTATTGTTCTAATTAAAGGGCCATCGGTTTTTCATGACAGAACAGAGCATTATGTTTTATGTATGACAAGAGTGTTTTATAGAAGAAGATAAGAGGATATAACCTTTCATAATACCCATTAATTATCACGTTTATTACAAACATATACAGTAGGCCTAAAGCCTAATACAGACTTCTGTCCTTATGATTATGTGTAGTGTAATCCCCTAAAAAGAATTCATTTGAAAGGAGATTTTCAGAGAACTTCTACATGGTCAGTGTTTCATGTGCCGCTCCCAGTCCCACCACACCTTGCAAAGCTCTCTGCAAAGGATGCATTATTAATTAACCAAGTACTATTGTTTTTATTGACTTGAAATTGACCAGTTACCAGTTTTTTAGCAACTCAGCCTGAAACATTGACCCTCTTTTCTAAAGCTGGTGGTGTGTCACGCAGTAGAGTAACACTACAGTACCATAGAAGTACCATATAAAGCTGGTGGTGTGTCACACAGTAGAGTAACACTACAGTACCATAGAAGTACCATATAAAGCTGGTGGTGTGTCACACAGTAGAGTAACACTACAGTACCATAGAAGTACCATATAACGCTGGTGGTGTGTCACACAGTAGAGTAACACTACAGTACCATAGAAGAAAGGCTAAAGACGACATCTATGCCAGGTTCCTAGGAGACTCGGCAGAGCAGATTGGGCTTTGCATCACTCATAGTATTAATCTTTCAATAGATCAAGCCCTCAAGTACCTAGAGATACTATGAAAATTGCTAAAGTTATACCGCTACATAAAAAAGGGAGTATGATGGATCCAGGGAATTATGGGCCTGGTGACCTCCAAAGTCCTATGGAGCGGTTTGGTTCCACTCCGCCGCTCCATGGATTTCGTCTTTTATATTTTAGTGATTTGATAAGAAAGGAAGTTGCTGGAAAAAAGGTTGCGTGGAATAGTTGAATTACATTTACAGAAGGCCTTTAACACAGTGGAGCATGGGGTGCTGCTTATCAGCTCCAGAGTTGGATACCACTCTTCACTGGTTAACCTCTTACATGTTTGATAGGGAGCAGAGGGTATATCATCGCTGTTGGGCAGAAACCTTGTATCTCCATATTTCAACTTTAGTAAATTAATGCATTTTCAATTCAATTCTATGCCCTACATTGTCATATGACCGTGTCATTCAGGTGTGATCTGGCATTTTTTGCTATTTAAAAAATAATAATGTGAAAGTGGTTAAAGGACGACTTCAGTCCATGGGGTTGAACCGGTTCGGTCCTTTTCCACCAGGGTTGAAACGGTTCGGTCCTTTTCCACAGGGTTGAACCGGTTCGGTCCTTTTCCACAGGGTTGAACCGGTTCGGTCCTTTTCCACCAGGGTTGAACCGGTTCGGTCCTTTTCCACCAGGGTTGAACCGGTTCGGTCCTTTTCCACAGGGTTGAACCGGTTCGGTCCTTTTCCACCAGGGTTGAACCGGTTCGGTCCTTTTCCACCAGGGTTGAACCGGTTCGGTCCTTTTCCACAGGGTTGAACCGGTTCGGTCCTTTTCCACCAGGGTTGAACCGGTTCGGTCCTTTTCCACCAGGGTTGAACCGGTTCGGTCCTTTTCCACAGGGTTGAACCGGTTCGGTCCTTTCCCCTCCCGCCTAATATTGAACCAGTTCAGAGTGTTTCCACTGAAAACCACTTCTAGAACCAAAGTTCTTTTGGTGGAAAATGGGCCAGAGTGAGTAGACAAAAATGGCACCATAATGAACATTAGCGAGGCCCATTTACGGTATATGAAGATATGTTGAAAATGGGTGAAGTCGTCCTTTAAGTCTGTCTGTGGGTATTATAAATATTTAATCAATGGAAAATATTAAGAGCTTTTGACCATGCCTACATAATAACTCCATTGGAACAGGTTTCCATGTTAATGTGTTCCTCTTAATTGTCTCCACCAGGCCGAAGGCATGGGGAGAGAGTATGTTTTGCACTCCGTCCGTGTGTGTGTCCGTCCGTCCGTGTGTCCGTCCTTCCTTCCGTCCGTCTGTGTACAGCTAATCTCCGGCACCGTTAACCCGGTCGATGCCAAACTTTGCACACACACTCCCTGGATGGCAACGATGAACCTCTGCCCCGCATTTTCCAGAACGGCCTGTTATAGCGCCACCATGAGGCAGCTTTTCACATTTTTACCTAAAACTGCACCGATCTGCGTGAAACGTTGCATGCACACTCCCTAGAGGCCAAGGACAAACCTTTGACCTGCAATTTCCGCATCTGCCTTTTATAGCGCCACCAGGAGGCCGACTTTTGTAAAACACATTTTTTTACATTACTCCTCCAGATTCTGTCCAAAAATCTCACAAATCGTTACACAGTATCTCTATGGTCATGTGCTCAAGTTGGATCTGTCCCATATTTCATATTCCATCCTAATTGGCTATAATTGGCTTTCACAGTTTGCAAGATTGCCCCGTTTTGAACAATAGCCTCAAATCATGAACGCAGCATGCAATTTACGTGAAATCTTTCACACATTTTCTTACTAGGCTGAGGAATATATCCCACCCTTTTCACATTGGCCTGATATAGCGCCACCAACAGGTTGATTTTTGCAAAACACATTTTTGGAACAAAATGCCTCAAATCATCCAATTTCCATCAAAGGCAAACATGTTTATATTACTCCTAAACATTTTGCCAAACATCTCACACAGTCCTATCCTCCTGGTGGAGACCTGTGCCCAGAAGGGCACTTCTTCTAGTTGTATCATGAATCTTTATTTGTCTGCCAAATGTCTTACAAATGTCTTACTTATTGAGATTTGAATCAATAGAAAGCAATTGGTGTGAGAATTTAGATCTATTAAAAAAAAATCACACTCGTGTTAAGTGAGGGGCGCGCTTATCATCATACATCATCATACATCACATTCCGTGCTCAGCCAATCAAATCATCACAAATGTAATTCCGGCCAATCACTTTTGCCGACTTTTCTGCCCTCACTTTTTATCCTCTATATACTTTGCTCAGCCAATCAAATCATCACTATGGGTTGATCAGCCAATCAAATCATCATGTTTGTGTTCACACAGACAAAGCTGGGCCTCAAAAAACCTGCGGGAAAATGTACTCTTATGTTGTCTGTGTCCGTGAAATCTGCCTGTGAAAACAATCTATTTTTATGTGCAGATGGCCAAGCCATTGTTGTCTCACATTTCTCAAGGAATGATTTGCATGTCAGGATAAGGAATAGGCTTGAGAGATGCCATTGTCTATTAAAAATAAATACGGGCAATGGATGGGGAGTGGAGACAGACCTATGTTCAGGGCAGGCCAGGAGAAGACTGTATCCATGGTGCAGTTGCCAGGTGGCTTGGATGGGGCTGATTGTCAGGGGGTGTATATTTCTGGTGGATTCAATCATGGCCAATCATCTGGAGCACGATACAAGAGTCAAGTCAGCAAGTTTTTCCTTGCTGCCATCGCCAGCAAGCAAAAAGTCCCCTTTAACAGACAGAGAGAGAGAGAGCTTAAGTGCACACATGGTGTTACTATAATACAATCAAATGATAAGAACACAATATGATATAGCTAAGATTGTATCTCACTAGTGTCATGAAACAATGGTCTTTAATAATATGCCTTGCAGGGACTGCAACCAAGTAGATTACATTAAGTATGGTGTTCTCTGTGTTTATCGCAATGTTTATTCCATTGTGTGTCCTACAATTTGTATAAGAAGATCCAATGTCTCTAAAATGTATGATAAGATCTGATGTAAAAAGAGTATATAGTTAAACTTGAAACTGAATGTTAAGTCTAGTTTTACAATTTAAGCAAGGAGAAAAAGTTTAAGGTCATGCTGCTTTATATAGTACATATATATAGTACTATAATAACAATTGTGTATATTGTATTCCTCCTAGCTTGACATGTCTCTGTTGGATTTGGCCTACAAGAGTTAAACTAGAGTGGCAGGAACAAGGAAGGTCCTTGTTTAGGTCATCAATCACAAAGATAAACAAAGCGATTTCCAGCACTGTATGACCTTGTTCAGGCTGCTGCATGAAAAGACCAAGGACCTAAACAGTTTCCCTGCTAAGGACGACATTGGGCGACTTATAAATATGCTCGTAGATCGCCTAGAACGACATAGAACGAGACCTTAGTTTATAATGTTTAATAAAGGATTTTTTACCGTCTCTTGGCATAATCGTCGCCAGGCAATGCTTCGCTTCCGCGTTGGCGACGTCATTGATTATTTTCCATCATCGAGTCCAGGGCTAGTGGCGATCCAAAAAACTTTTTTTATTGGAATTGAGCTCAGATTGAGGTGATCATACAAAACATCCATGTCTTTGGAGGTCAATAAAAAAATATCACGACTGCATGGGACCGTTTCCAGCGCTTATGATGATCTGCCGTGTGAGCGGAAATTATTCTGTATTCCCGGACGTACGTCAATTCAGGTGGTGTCGCTAGAAAAAAAGGGGCCGTGCCAACAGCACACACATGTTTTACTTAAGGGTGGGTACTCGGGGACCAGCGTAGCGCCTGGTTCCTCGGGCCTGTTCGGAAATAGTATGGAGGAGTCCCAGGGGCGGGCGGTTCTTCGGGCCGCGGGACCCCACACCTTAAGGCCCGCCGAGGGGTGCTTAAGTAAAAGTATCAATACCGCAATGTACTGTAGAAATACTAGTAAATTACAAGTAAATGTCCGGAATTCAAATTTACTTAAAAGTTCCAAAAGTACTTTTGTACTCAGTATGCAGAATGTCCCATTTCAAATGTATAAAAATATAAAAAGCAGATTGTTAAAGAGAGCTGGCTCTCATCACCCTCTCCGCCTGAACACTGGTCTACTCCTGTTTGCTAAGCAGTATAGTAGCCCAGTATGCCAGGACTTTCGCTGTCTTCTCTTCGTCTCAAATTGGCTGTGCTACAACAAATCACTAGTAGCTAAGGTGTTCAAAACACCTCCTCAAAAGATAAACCCATTACAAGTGGCTCTCGTCCATACATGTACATCTTGGTACTGTATAGCTCCCCTACAGAGCTATTGTGTGACGTGCGTACAATATTATGTTTTATTAAATATGCCATTAACACCTTTGACTCATTCTGTAGCCCGGAGACACACCATTTGTGGCGACAAAAACTAACACACTGTATAAAGCACACACGCACCCGCCTCTGAAAGCCTGCTTGTATGAGGCTATCAGGCGCGACCCTAATTAAAACCTTAAAACTATCCTATCTCACAATCACAAGTTTATGCAGTGTGCGTAAAGTCCCGGCGCGGGCATCAAAGCCGGCACGGGAGCTCACTTCGTATGAGGCGTCGGGGATTGAGGGATACAGGGGAAGATATATATACACACTCGCAACTTTTAATCTATGGCTTTTATGAGGGAGATATTTATAGCTGCATTTCCCCTTGTATGTGCACTGCGCGAACTCTCGTGAAGAGATAGCGCGCCTCAGACTGGTCAGTTCCTAGCATACAATTCTCACATTGTTCCGCCTGCATGAACCCGTATAGAATACCGGGACGCAAGGGGTTAAATGTTAGAATACAGTATACATGCGTGGCTAATTTACTTCAACCGGCTCCACTTAGGCTTTGAAATATAGCCACTAACGTCCGTGGACACGCATCTGTCCTCAAACGGCCTGTTGCACTGAGATTACCTTTGTCGTGAACGTGTAAAGGGTTACTTCAATTCATTTCTAGCCAAGGTCAACCTGTAATGTCTGCTGCTAGGAGAAACACAATATACAGCGACTGCAATAATGTAATGAATGCATACATTGAAGAAGACAGAGACAGATTAACCCATCGGCTGCCTTGCAAAAAACACTGTTTCATGAGTATAATACATGTGGGGTCACACTCACAACACATCATTTAAAACAGTATTACAGTAACACAGTAGGTGAAAGTCATGTGCATTGTGTCACACGTGCATAATGTATGTCCTCGTTACTGAGACGCTCGGGGGTGGAGATCTTAGGGGCCACATTGGGGTGTCACTGGTTCGCCACTTACGACACAGATCTACAAACTCGCAATGTGTCGCATCGAGCTTTTACATCAGCTATTTTTAAATGGACGAAATGTAAAGGGCTGAAGTGGCTAATGTATGTTTTGTAATAATAATCACAGTTAATAATGGAGTAGAAATAAAACTTAAAAGTACTGACAATTGGAAATACTCAAAATTGTACTTACTTACTTAAATTGTAGCTACTTGAGTAAATGTACTTAGTTACTTTACACCACTGCATGATAGAATAGTTAGAAGGAGCACCCTCAATATATTAGGCACAGATTGTGGTCATGTTGATTCTCTTTTTGTGAAATTGTCTTTTAATTTGGAATGATAAGAGCAATTGCACATTAAAACACTAATAGTGCCTAATGGGAGTTAATTTAGTTCCCAAGGGACAAGATACAGCATCAAACAATGTGGCAGAATACAATCGAAATCATGATGAAGGCTCCTGGAATACTGTGTGATATAAGCTGCCACTGCTGCTGAGTGAGGGTTTCTTTTCTTTTCTTTTTTCTTAGATGGTTATGAATATCTGTTTTTACGTTGAGCTACCAATACTGAACAAATTAAGACAGATGTCTTACATAAATAGACTACATTATTCTCAAAGGCTTTGTTGTCAAATCTGGGCTGACAGAGAGCAGGCTTATTTAACGCAGTCCGTACATATTTACGCTGAATTGACTTCATATACCGGCATAAGTCTAGTATATCTGTCCGTAACAATAATTATAATCGAGTAATAGGGATGGAAATACAAGTAAATACAGACCTCCTTCAGTGGTAATTGCAAAACGGTTTATTCTGCCAATACAGCTATAGGCCTGTATAGGCCTGTACTGTAATGCAATTTATTGCTGTTCAATATATCTTAATTTCCCAAATTTCACTTGTGATCAACATTTCTTGTGTCTCAAAGCATAACTACTCTTAAGATGAGAGCATGATTCAACGTTAACACATTTGGAGATATCTTATTGGTGTACTGTGCCTATATTTCTGTGGAAATATGGGCTATGCATTTACATTAAAGTTAAAATAGGTATGTGTCAAAGATTGCAGGAGCCAAAGGAATAAGCACTGCAATTAAAATGCATCGCCACATTATGTAGATGAAGTGAAAGGGGGAATTAATTACTGTGGCACTGTAGGATATTAGTCGAAAAACAGGGTTCATTTTTCTTGATTTTCATTAGACTACTTAACCAGTTGCCTACACATTTAGTCTTGGGTCATGAGAAGAAAACAACCAAAACACTGCAGTCGAGTATGGCTCTCATTTTCAATAGCATAATGTCCTCCTTGGAATCCTTTTCTAACCATTTAAGAGGTATGAGGCTCCAACGCTCGCCATTAATATGACGCATTAGCTGAATTGAGTCATCCTTCATGTTAAAGGTTTCATATATTTTCTGCATGGATAATAAGTTAGCTTGACATTTATTTCAGGCATACATCACACAGATATTCTGTTCCGTCTAACCTTGGATGTGAGGATAACAGAACACAGACACTTAAGTGTCTGGTCCCCTTATGGTCTAGGAGGTCTAGGACAATGAAAAACTCATCTCATGTCAACACATTTAGCATAGTGTATACAGTGCAGTATGGGCAGTGCTCTTAGCTCTGTAAATTCCTAGTTCCACTGTAGAAATGTTGTTTATTATGTCCTTTGTTACAACTGTTGCCACTTGCTGTGTTGTACTTCTAAACACCATAACCAATGTACAACAATTTACACTTTAGGCATTTTGCAGAAACTCTCTCAGCTATTTAAAAAAGTGTCGGATCAACTTACAAAGCCACAATTACATTAGTCAAATAGTCACATTTATATTCCTCACTCCAGAATAAATGTCAACTGGCATCTGGGTTGCATGGATAAAGCAGTGTTTCTCAAAGTGGGGTGCAGGCACCCTCTAGGTTCCTTGAGAGGGTTCCAAATGGACTGTTACAGGTCTGTAACTCGTGAAATGGTCCATTTGCTTCTACCGGCATAGTATAGAGGTGAAGCTGAATACTTTAGATTTTCCTCGATCAGATTATATCTATTTTTGCTTCAAAGTCCAGTCAGAAGTTGAGCAGCCATGCTGTTCACTCCTCTCTTTACAGTACACTGTGTATCGTCCTGAAAACTGCCAAAGCTGCCTTTTCCTGTTAAATACTTTAACAGCAAAACAGACACTTCAAAACACCTCAAAACTACTTGCTTCAACAGTGTATAGAAGACACAAATGAATGCAAACTGAACTTAAGTTGGCTCCCCACAAATAGTACTGTCATACTTTGCTGTCAAACTTGTATAGGCTAAAACATGTTGTACTCAGCACCTTCAGGAAGTCACACAAACATCAAGATGCTTCCCCAGGCCTGTCTACATGGATACCCATCTGCCCAGGGAAGAACACAGTTATTTCTCTTCCATCAATATTCCAACACCCTTAATATGAATGGAGTCTTGTTTAATCCATTGAGACCTAGAACGCATCCATGTCACGTTAGCGTTTAACCACATTAACCATTAACCCATTTTGGGGCGGGAACCCCTTTTGGTGTTTTAAACATTGTTATAATTTAGCTATTGAAAAATAGCAGATCTACAAGCTCATAGCGCGCCACCGAGTGGCGCGCTATGAACTTGTAGGTCTGCTATTTTTGAAAAATCGTTAAAATGTGCCTCAAATCTTTCCGAAAATTGTCATGATTTAGAAAACTTTTTTTTTTAAATTTCGACGTCAGGCCTGAATGGGTTAAAAGATGGAAGCCGATGTGTTTTTGGTCCCATTTCATGAATATAAAAAAGAGCAGTGCTGTACGTGGCCCCTCAGATAAGCGTGGTGCTGCGGAAGCCTCGAGTTATACATACACGTAGCTGTAGAGTTATACATACACGTAGCTGTAGAGTTATACATACACGTAGCTGTAGAGTTATACATACACGTAGCTGTAGAGTTATACATACACGTAGCTGTAGAGTTATACATACACGTAGCTGCGCATGGGTGTTGTGAACCGAAAATATCCAATCTACACGCTCAACACGTTGCAGCACAACGTGTGTACAGCACATGCACGCAACATAGTATAAATCAGACATACTGTAAGTCTGTCTCCAGATAACATTACCTAATAAATCACAGTGGAAAGCGACTCAGCAAGCGGATCCCGACAGTGCGCTCAACATCTCACTTTGTCACATTAAGAAAAATCTGTTATTTCCTCTGGCACCATAAGACTTGGGATGAGGATAATGAAGTCTGTACGGATGGTGGTGATATCAACCGATCCAGCGTCAAGATGTTATAAATCATGCATAACATTAATTTCCAGACTTGTTTTCAAATAAGTACTGAAGCTAATATCCACTGTAGTTGACATCTGTCAGCTGCAGTTTTGATCGGTCAATTGATTTGTTTTTTTCTATCGGCTCTTATCTCAAACTTCATTCATAAATGTATTACCTTGCAGCACAATAATGTGAGTAACGCATTATTTTTGTTTAGCAACACCGTACAATACACAATTAAGCCCTTTTAAAACGGACTGTAGGCAGAGAACACAGTAGACTCTCCTTTAGAGAGAGAGAGAGAGAGAGTGTGTGCGTGCGGTGCGTGCAGTGCGTGCGTGCGTGCGTGCGTGCGTGCGTGCGTGCGTGCGTACCATTGTGATTGATATTGTCAGGTAGAGTTTTTTGGCAAGTATAAAATGCCTATGTTAATTCTCAACTTCAGTTCCTCCTCACTTGAGCACTCCACTAAAACTCAGAAGCAACTTTTTATTCCATTTGACAAGTTCAGTTACAAGTTTCATTGCAGATTATTATAATACAAATTATATCTTAAGCCCTATTTTTTACATAGGCTATTAAAAAACAGCCAATCACAAGTTCTCAACCTGTCCCATTGCGACACATTCTGAGCTTGTAGACCTTTGAGTAAATTTACTTTGGGTGCTGGGGTTCTCTCCTCTGAATCAGTGCCCATACTCTAGGTGGGGTTGGTGAAAGGGCCTTTCTTTGTGGAGGTTGCATGTTCTCCCCATATCTCCTAGGGGGTCCTGTATACCCTCACAAAAAAATAAGCATTAATCTTGGTCTGTATACTGCCTCCCCTGGTCAGCCGGGGCACCTGATGGAGGAGAAAGGAACTGGATGGAATAACGTGTTCCTTCCATGTCCTATCGGGGAAACTCTCCCCTGTCAGGTGATAAGAAGCGGCCTGCTCCTCATGCATTAAAGGGGAGACAGGTCGGGACTCTCCCCAGGTCGGCAGAGGGAGAGTAGCACCCAGGATTCCAGTTTAGGCAATTAGCGGGTGAAAAAAAGGGTTACAAAAGTGCCAAACTGCGGCCATCGGGCGTCCGACAGCGTCGCGTCATCATCAAAGCAGGGAATGCCCTTTTTAATCAATGAAGGGTGCTCCACGGCATCTGGACGGCGTCACCCATTCGCCCCGGTTAATTTTTTGACGCCGTCCAAGCGCAATGCACTCAGTGGAGCCCTGGCCTTTAAAGATTCCGTTTCAGGTCTTCAGTTCAAATCCAGCCGCCTGCGACGCATCTACAGTATATGGCAATGCTGCATGTTTTTATTTTAACATGTTCGCATGTTTGTTTCCACCTCCCTGTTTAACAGAATTACAATGCATGCATGAAGAAGAATTGTCATGATAGCATGTAATGTGAATTGTGTTTGTAGTTATTCTTCTTAGTTTGGGAGCATGATGAATATATGCATTTAGCATAAGAATATTCACAGCAGTGACTCATGCAAGTTAAAGAGAACAAAGACCAGACAGACAATTAAAAAGAAAACAATGAAGAAAATGCCTTGGGGTTATAAAATGTTAGCATGATGAACTGTTATAATCAGCAGATGGGTATGATCGTTAATTAATACCTAGCGCACACTTTCTTCCAAATGTGCTTTGCAGCACAATTTGTCATTTGCATACCTGCATATTGTGTACCTCAAACTCACCTCATCAGGGCTCACTATCCAGTGGAATTTGGTACAAACAAAAGCAAGATTTTGGCGTGACAGAAATATCAAGTGTTCTTGTAGTCTGACAATCTCCAATGAATTTCAAAATCCTGTAGCTAGTTGACGTGAAGAGAAGGAATTGCTATTCTGTGCATTTTTATTTATTTTCACAAAAACATCTTCAATACCGTCTCTAAATGGATCATGAAATAATAACGAGCCACCACATTGGGTGAAGCCGTAGGGCCAGTATCAATCACAGACCTCGATAATTGACCTGAGACACAGAGTACAGCAACTTCCAATGGGCCTGGTGTTCAAGATACTCAAGGGACCAGTGCCCACATACCTGATTACTTCAGGTCTGTGGGTGTGAGAAACACCCACAGACGCAAAACCAGAGGGAGCTCTCCACTGATCTTATTTCCCCCAAGATTCGGCACAAACATGGGCCAGAGCACCTGTCTTACGTCTGTAATTTTCAACTGGACCTGGTCAATTCTTCAAGCTGTTAATATAGTAATCAATCAACCAATCAATCAATCAATTAATCAAAATCCTCTTTGATTTTGATGGGCCGTTCACTTCCTGCTGTTGTGTGTTTTAGGTACAGTAGCCTACTGTAGCTGGCTTCCTACACAGATAATATGGTTGCTGTCAAACAACGGCAAAAAAAGAAAAATTACACCCTCATGCTATACTCAATTATGTCAATGAAATCTCATAATCCTCCCCCAAGCAGAATAGCTACATGACAGGTTCCACTGAATGACAAGGCCCCTGGAGGCTAATACATTTTTTTGTCAATGTCTAGATGCACATTCAGAGATTCCGGACCAAGTGTTACCTCTCTAGGATAAATGCAGAGGCACAGGGCTGAGCCTTAGACTTTCAGCATCCCCTGTGTAATGTTTTCATCTGTTCAAGTTTTATGTTCCCCTTTGCCTGTATTCTGCAGAATACAATCCCATGCACATACAAGGGATTATAGGAAATGGAGTGCTTTTGCTATGGGCAAAAGTTAAAAATGTCTCTAAATATCAAGGGGTGTATTTGGATGCCCGCTTCGGAAGAGCATTTATTAGTTTATATTTCACTGTGCGCTCGCTCAGGGCACTATATCTGAATGCACCCAAGGTATCATGGGGGTTGGTTGGTAGATCATGTTTCTGGTAGACCTGATAAATTGATAGGACCTTGATTTCATTTCACAGGAAATGATCTATATTTTTTGCAAATTTTGTTTGATTATCTTACTCTTTGCTAACTATGTGCATATTTATTCAGATTTTTGTTTAAATATTAATATTCTAAATGTCAAAATTGTTCAGCATGTCTAGATATCTCTTGTCAGGAATTTTCACATTCCGAGGACAAATGGCATGGCAGGGCTGAATCTTAGACATTGAGTGCTTATTATTTCTGTTGGCCTGGATTATCAATATGCCAAAATGGACAGGACAAGTTATTGGACAAAATATAGGAGAACTATAATTGCACATTCTCTGTGTGTGTGTATGTCTGTCTTACTCATAACTTGAGCACTGTCTGACTAATTCACTCAATTGTTGTGTGTATCGTGTGGCGAGGATTGTGAATTTGGTTGGACAATCGGTTGAAAATCGAAATATGTCTCTCTGTCGGTCTGTGTCCTGTTTATTCATGGAGATCCCTGATGTCAATATATTCAAATTTGTCATAGCACTGACATCATCCAAGTTCTATGATAATGGATACTGCACTAATTGGGTATTGCATGAATGGATCGGCATGGGTTCCCAAAACACATCGTTCTCAATGATTAATAATTAATTAATACGAATAAATAATAGGAATACCGGCAGCTGAGGTTTCCTTGCTCCACAGTAGAATGCTAACAAGGGTTTGAATGCTACTGTTTATAACAGCATACTAATGTGGCATATGTTTTAAAGCAATGATGTAATTGTTTCTTTCCCTTTCATTCTCTCCCTCTCTCTCTAGGTAAGTGTAACAAATTCTGAAATACTGATTCAAAGTGGACTGCCATGGGCTACGGCATCACCTTCCACACTCTTTCTGGTACAGTAGCCACTTTTCAAATCGCTGAAGGCTTTGTTTCTTTCAATTAACTGACTGAGAGCAACTAAGGGAAAATATTGAACAATATTGTGAACAGTAAAATGGAATGGACCCTTGATGAATCTTTGCTCTAGTGAGTTTGTATTCTCACTATTGCCCCTATGCTTGTGTGAGGTGTTGATGAGACATTCTAAATTGAAAAATCTATTCCTGTTTTTCTTTTCTTTTTTCCTTGATTCATTCTGGTTTCTGTGGAAAGCACAATAATACACATTACATAACAAACCATTCGCCAGTAGAACAAAGCTTTGACTCTGTAAGGTTATATGCTGAGGCACATATTACAAAGCTTTGACTCTGTAAGGTTATATGCTGAGGCACATATTATTTTGGTCCTTAAAATATCAAATCAAATTAAAATATATGAGTACTCTAGTCTTTCCACTATTGTTCTATAATAATCAGCTTTGTGTGCAAATGCAAGATCATAGGCCAAGAATATTTAATCTTGGTTAGATGTGCCCTCTGGTTAAATATGACAAAGACTAAAGACATAATTATCATAATAATCCATTTTCCAAGTCACTCAGCTCAAAATGACCCGAAAGGTAATGAATTGATACTGTGGGTGCAGATGGATGATAATGAAATTATTGAGAAATTAATGGCCCTGTTTTATAAAGGCCATATGGATTTGTGTTAATGTCCATGTATGTTATTGAAGCCTAATGAAGAGTCAGCAGAACTGCCATTCTACAAAAGGGACTTACATTAAGTTGTTAACTGAAAGTAGTAATTTTGCCTATTGAAGAAAGTTCTTTATTGTATTGTTGTTCCTAAACACACTGCTATTGTGCACAAGCTTTATTTCTGAATTGTCTGGCTACCAAAGCTCCATTTCTTTTTTACTATTTTCATTCTCAGATGGGCCTAAAGGAATAAGTTTAGCAGCTTTGTCTGAATGGTAAACAAGATTACTGGGGTGACAGAGGTCCAGCTTGTGGACATTTACTGTAGGCAGGGCCCGAAAAAGGCCATTGCCATTCTTGTCTGCTCTGACCCTTTTCTGCAGCTCTGCTGTTCCAGCTAGAAGCACAAAGAGATGAGTCCCTTGTCTGTGTAGCCACTGAGAAATTCACTATGAAATAGCTTCTGCATCCATGCAGAGAAGTGTGTGTGTGTGTGTGTGTGTGTGTGTGTGTGTGTGTGTGTGTGTGTGTGTGTGTGTGTGTGTGTGTGTGTGTGCGTGTGCGTGTGCGTGTGCGTGTGCGTGTGCGTGCGTGTGCGTGCGTGCGTGCGTGCGTGCGTGCGTGCGTGCGTGTGCGCGCGCGCGCTTCATTTTCGTGTGGTCAGTATTTTTCTTAGCCTTTGATGAAGACAGACCTGAGGCAGTATTTCACTTAAGACCGTCATTGTCTGATGTAAAATTACTGGTGGACATAATGCACTTCATTGTCTTAATTGTAACCTTGTACCCCTCGATTATTATCAGCTGCTTTCCCGTTGTATTCATTCTGACAAGCACTCATACTGTATGATGGTGTGCCGTAATCTCTCACTCGGTATTCAAGCCAGTGGCAAACTGCCGCCTTGGCATTCACGTTTGACTTCATCTCGCTGTGTGTCACGCTGCTTAATTGGGTTCAAATTGAATATCAATTCACAATCAGTGCAATTAATGGAGGACTGGACTGTGCCTTGTGCGATCATGATCTGGACAAACTGAATGTTCCTCATTATCGGACATTATTTAGGCATACTATACTGTTACAGCATCATTGTAATGGTTTGATTTGTTATTTCTGTTTAATAGAGTCAGATACATACATGAAAAACATAGAATGTTATATTTTTAGGGTATTTATAGGGTATATCTATTTGGTAGGAGTTGTAAGAGTTGTCTTATTAGCTACAAATTAATAATTTTGCTTGATTTTATCCTTCTGATGCACACTTTGGTACAGAGTTGGCTTGTGTCTTTACTTTGCCATGATATGTAACTCAGGGGTGCCCAACTGGTAGATATGTCCCGCCTACCTTGGAGATTAGGAGACTGTCCAGTCTGAGTTGCGAAGTGACATTTTCAGATCTGCGGAACGCAGCAAATCAGGCTGGGTGACATGGCCCTAAAAATATATATAATAATTAAAAAGGGAATAATGGCATCTGCCACTTGGGACTTCATTGATTGAAATCAAATAGGTTAAAATGCAATACTTTGTTTTCAAGAGTGTTGCGCACAAACATCAGTAGCATTACAAAGTTATACAAAACAAAATGGTACCAATTCCATTTTCTTATTATGTAATATGTAATGCCAGCACCGCTATTCCAAAGCCCCTCCAGGCTTTGGAATAGCCGTTTTGCTGTCCTCCAGGAACATTTTTAAACTATTTTCAGCAATGGGATAATAATATTTTGTAAAATATATTTTGACATTTTATTTTTTATATTAATGTTGTTATAGCTTCTAGTACTGTACAATTACATGACCGAGTCTAGTTACCAACCCACAGTTTATGCACCACTGCATAAAGCAAAAAAGTTTACAAGATGCAGTAATTAGATTTTTCACACTGTCATGCAGTGCTCATAGACTGTGACCAAAAAAATAAATATGAACACCTGCCATTTGATTATTTACATCTGCTGTTTGTTTACCCACATGTTGTTTGAATAGCGAGATGGTTTTGTAGTGTCAAAATCAAATCAAGTAGCCCAGGGTTTGGTACGTGCTGTTGACATTCTTGTAGTGTTGCACACTGAACATAGAAAACAAGACAGAGTTATTTTTATTTTCTCTAATGTTTAAAGAAATGTGGGCTTTGTTTAAAACTAGATGCATAGCTGGACAGATGCCATAGAGGGGGTCAGTTGTTTATTGACATCTATTCCATGTATTTCAGCTAGCATGTGTTTATTGTTTTGTTCCAAGAATGATTTAGTATATGATTACATACAGTATACAGTATACATGTAGAAACATAACATAAGAATTTGAAGGTTTTCAGAAAACTTAGGTTAGGTTTTAGAAGGTGTTTTTAGAATCTGCATAAACGGAATAACCATTAACCCTTAACCCTTAACCATTAACCATTAACCCTAACCCTATATCCATTGGCTATTTGAAAATTCCTGATGTACGTAAGCTGCTCTACTAAAATCGGTCAGGTATTTTTTAACCACTTAAACCACTATTATTTAGTTGACTGGGGTCTGAAATGGCTCTATACATGATCCTCTTTTTTTATTTTATTATTCTTTTGGACCTCTACACTGAATCTCTTCCCTGAATATAGCAATCTACAGTACAAGCTCATATGCACTTTATATATCTGCTATTTTCACAGAATGTTTGTTGATCAAATTTTGTCCAATTCATTTTTCCACTGAAGGCAAGCATTCAATCACCTCAGCTTTTTCTTAATGTTATTGTCTTAAATTATGTACTGTATGATTACAAATGAGCAGCCTTGACATGGCGTCATCATTGCAGTGCCCTTTCCCACTCTTTAACTTGTGAATTTATTATTTTATTTATTATTTATTTATTATTTATTATCTTTGTTGGAGTCACACATCATGGCCACACAAGATCATTAATCGCCTTTTGAGAGTAATTTGCGCAGCGCTCCGGCTCATCCATTTGATTTATTCTCCGTCAGCTCTCATCAGCGGTTCCTTGTTTTTGGTAAAGTGCTGACTCACTGCACGTCTGCAGGACTTAGTTTTGAGAAATGTGACTGTATACCGGGAAGCCTTAGTTTGTTTATCTATGGACAGAGATGGTATCTAATAATAGACATTAGAAAGGAAACGGCAGTCGGCACTATCTCTCTAAACTGATTTTCAGTTGTATTAATGGATGCCTGTGTTCTTCCTCTGTTAGCATTGTGCTAATTCCATTACCAGGTTAGAGCTCGTACGTGGTCTGGGCCAGGCATATGGTGATACAGTAGAGTGGACTTTGTCACAGAATGAGGACTTTTGCTGAGTGGAGATCATAAAAACGTCCCCTACTGTACTTCACCACAATCAGATGTTTTGCTGTCATGCCATATTCTTCACTGTACGACAAATAGCAAAGATTCTACTAGCTCACAACGCACCCCGATTCACGCCATGTTCTCAGTTGGGGCAAATGCGCTCCCCACAACATTGCCGCAGCAACTTGCTCACTTTAGCTCGCTCGGCGGTGGCTCTCGTTGCTCAAGTTAGCTTGAGACGGCACCCCTCCGTCGTGGTCTAAAACAATAGGGCGGTTAATGGGGAGGATTTCAGTTTATTATGTACGGATTTGGGGGTTTTCTAGTAGTGTATGTACGGAACTCAATCTGTGTCACCGGGGTTGGGTGAGATTGGGTTGGAAACATGAGCAGCAAACTGGACATGGACATGGTGCACACTGGACAGCACTGATCAAGCAGACATGTTGTTTATTTTTAAATGCAATGGTTCAAAATGCAACAGTGTATAGGCTGATTGTAGGCTTTCCGTAGCCTAATCCTTGTTTTCCTGCTGGAGGTGCACATAAGCCTATTGCATATACTGTAAGCCTATTAAAATAACATAAGAAATTGTCTCATTCCATAATTGTGCTATATTACTGTCCAATTTGAAAACAAGGCATTTCATAGTAACTTTAATAATAATTTATAACTATTGTCTGGGGTGTGGGGGATGTCCTAAATAGCCTGCACTAGGGCCCGCCGTAACTATATCATGCCACCTAAGTGGTTAAATGGTAAATGGTGCATTTATATAGCACTTTTATCCAAAGTGCCTTACATAGATTGTGCATTACATTCACCCATTCACAGTGCACTCACATTCATACACCGAAGGTGGAGGAAACCATGCAAGACACCAACCTGCACATCAGGAGCACATTCAGAGTCGTTGACACTAACTCTGGGGCAGCCGGCCCGGGATCGAACTGGCAACATTGAATTAAATTCAATGTTGACATGAACATCAAATAATGTGAAATGTTGTACATGCAACTTTTTTATTCAGTTGAACATAAATATGTTCCATAAGAAGCTTATACATGTATGTACTTATACAGTACATACTACAGCCATACAGAATAGAGTGTATTAAATAGTCTACAATGCACACTACAGACTACATATTAGCATTCTTAACTTTTGCCCATATCCTGTTTTGGTGGTGTATGTGCTAAAATGGGTTTGTTTGTTGTGTAGTGTTTTGTTTGTTTGTTTTTCCGAAGGGAATGGACCAAGATTATTCCAAGTTTTAGGGTAATTTTAAGTGATCCTTGGCTGCTCAAAAATAGTAAATTGTGATGAAGTTTCTGTTTCTGCTGCCTAAAACCTGGAAAAAACATGAATATATTTGAATATAACGTTATGCATAAGCTTTTGGCACAAGCAAAATACATGTTACGCTTTCAATATTATTGAAAGCATACATATACATATGCATCCCTAAAAGGCAGAGATCTGTACTTGCCAGCATATGCATAATTACTGGCACATGCATTGCATATGTACAGTATAAACTGGAGAATGAATATATAATTTTCTGTGCAGGATTTGGCATCCGTCGAGGAAAGAAAAAAACTTGACATGAGGATTTGTCGACCACAAAAACATGTCCCATGTTTGTTTATAATTTGAAGTCACTGATGCTACAGTATATCAAATATATAATAATAATGAATGGATTCAAAATATTTCTATCACATGGCACTGCAGAATGCAAAGGACATATTTACAAAGAGTTGTTATTGCTCCAGGCATATGTGCCAGCATTGACTATTAGTTCGAGGATCGCAAATATGAGTTAGAGGATCACAAATATATAATTTAATATACTTTATTTGTGCCTCCACGGGCGGATAGCCCGTGGCCGGAGGCGTTGTGTTTTAACCCATTTTGAGCGGGAACCCCTTTTGGTGGTTACATACATTATGTTATAATTTAGCTATTGAAAAATAGCAGATCTACAAGCTCATAGCGCGGCACCGAGTGCCGCGCTATGAACTTGTAGGTCTGCTATCTTTGAAAAAAAGTTAAAATGTGCCTCAAATCTTTCAGAAAATTGTCATGATTTAGAAAACTTTTTTTATTTTATTTCGACGTCAGGCCTGAATGGGTTAAGGATGTTTGTTAGTTCAGTACATCCGTACTTCTGTCTGTATTTGTGCCCATCCGTCCGTCCATCCCAACCTCGTCAACACGATATCTCAGGAACGCCTTGAGGGAAATACATGACATTTGGCAAACATGTCCACTTGGGCAAGGATAAACTGATTAGAAGCAGTGGTGTAAAGTAAACTAAGTACATTTACTTAAGCATTGCACTTACTTACTTCAGTGGAGTATTTCCAATTTTCAATACTTGTACTCTTCTACATCTCTGAGGAAAATTTACTTTTATTCCACTATAATTATTTGAAAACGTAAGTACATTTTGAAACCAATATCTCTGTACATTTACTCAAGTACATTTAGAATTCCGGACTTTTACTTGAGTAAATGTATTTCTACATTGTTACTTTTATTTACTGTAAGTAAAGACGAATAATTTCCCACCACTGGTTAGAAGTAGGTGGTCAAAGCTCAACTCACTGTAACCTCATGTCGGTCCCCTTCTTGTGAAGCTATAGGTCACTGTGACAACTTCAACATGTTTTTCGTAATTCAAGAATACATAATTATGCTGATTGTCTATATATATATATTTCTTTTTGCACAAATGTCTAATAGGACAAAATTATGAAATGAAAAAATCGTTGGTCAAGGTCAGTATGGCCTCATGTGTAGCTCATTCTTGTGAACACGACATGTCAGGAACGACCTCTAGTGCATTTCATGGCTTCATGGCTTTCATGAACTTGGCACAAATATCCTCCTGGACTTGAATTCAGATGGTCAATGTCAAAGGTTAAGGAGAACGTGACCTCAACAAAGTCACTGCAGCAGCCTACATACAGTATATTACATGAATCCAGGCAGGCAGGCAGGCAGGCAGGCAGGCAGGCAGGCAGCGATGTAAACTGCAACTGGCTGGTGAAGGCATACAATTACAATGCTGTATTTCTAGCTTAGAGAGAGTCAAGACAAAAAAACGCACTTTACATAGAGCAGGTCAAGTCCCCACTTTTTAATTTACAGAGATCCAACAATTCCCTCATGAGCAAGTACTTGGCGATGGCGGGGAAAGGAAAAAACTGCCCTTTAACAGGAAGAGTAATGTGTATTGATCACTGTTGCCACTCTGCTACTTTAAATGTATTACTGTTGCATTGCTTAGAGAGTATAGGCGACACTGTAGTCTTAGTGTAAAACTCATTGCTGGAGCTGGACCCCTAAACCATGAGGTTTTGTGTTAAACGCAGTGACAGATATTGTCATTATTTTAGAAGACAGATGATACATAAATATACTTTCATCTTAAATGAAAAATGACCTATAACATAAAATTCAACTTAAAAAAGGGAAAATAAGTGTTTTTGGGCTCCCCTATGTGTTTTCTATCCACACAAATACGCAATTTTGAACAATCAGGCTTTCACATCATATAGGGGCTTTTATGGAAATTGCTCTCAGGAACAGCTCAACTGATTTGGTCGTATGCGTGTCATCACAATCACCCTACTTTGTATAATTCCTCCTCCTCTTCAGTGTTCAGTTCCAAATTTGCATTTCCACTTTGTTTACAATGTCCGCCATTGTTGATTTTCCAAGCTGGCATGGAATGGAAACAAGCCTGGTTTTATCTAGCATCAGTATTATAATGACTCAAATATTAAATAATTTTCATATTAGCGCCCCCACCACATCAGGACATTGTGGTATTGCAGCTAAAACTGTTTCAAAGTCCAGAAAGAAATGACATGAACTGGTTATATCAGAGTGGTGATTGAGGCTCAAACCATTAGAAATAAGTTTGAGGGACATAGACAGACAAAATATGATATTAAATATTTAAAAAGTTTTAAAATACATGTTATGGGTACAGGCTTTAGTTCCGTCATTAGACCGACAACCTACCTCAAACCATAACCGCAAGCACGGGAGCAGCGCATATTCAAGTACTAGTCCGACCGTTGTTCCCGCATGTTGGACTAATGGTTTTAATTAAAATACATGTTATTTCTGCTTTAACCAATGCTTTAAATACCCCTGCCTGCATGGACCCTGTTTGGGGCCAGTACAGATTTGTTGGAGAAAGATTTTTCTTTTTTACACATATATACACGTATATTATTCCTCTTTCCTATGCCTCATGCATGATGAAATCACTGTCTTAGAGGCTTAGAGTGTCTACAGAAAGCGTTTTTTGAGTGGCGGAGCACTTTGGATATAATCTCCAGAGCACTGCACACGCACTGAGCAAGATGCCTCCAACTATTTTCTACTCAAGGTGTCCAGAGCGCTCCTCCAAAATGTAATGGATGCTGAGAGCACTGAAACACAATGCATGGTACTGGGAAGAGGAGCACTTCTAGGGTGTCTTTAGAAATGCATGGCGGAAAGGCACTGGCAGCAACACAAAAAGAAAAAAAGATATACTGTATAATATATCATTTTAACCACAATGATTGGTACTAGGTAGGCAGGTGCTTTATTCACCCCGAAGCGAAAATATAGCGTATACAATCCTATTGCGGCAGGGATAAAAGATCTTATAGCGCTCCTTATTGCAATGTAGTGTGACAGTATGTGTGTTGCTAAAGGATCTTCTCTGCCCTGCCACAGTGTCATGTAGAGCAGTTGTTCCCAATTAGACGTTTGCCAGGGACCCAAACTTGTGAAAATAGCAGATCTACAAGTTCACTTGTGAGCTTGTAAGAAACAAAAATCACACCTGTGTGAAGTGAGTGGTGCAACTCCGTGTGGGGGTCCCCGGAAGTTCCAGCCCCACAGGAACGCGCCCAGGGTGCCGGCCCGGTTCCGGCGAGCTGGCCCGCGTCTCAAACGGTCAAGAAATGACAGATTTACACGGTGTGTGTGTGTGGCTGACACTTGGTTGTAAAAACCAACCAAATGCTATTTTCGTGCTCGGACCCAGGGAACCAGGGACCCATGCAGGGACCCAGGGACCCAGACAGTGGCTGCACCACTCAAAAATAAAGGGACCCATAAACATGTGTCCGTGACCCACAAATGGGTCCCGACCCAGTATTTTTGGTGAGGAGTTTGGTCCTCATCCTCCTTTTTGATACTGCCCCTCTAACCTACCACTCCATACTGCAGTACTGTGCTGGCCAGTTCAACCACTGACTGGTTGAACATGATCATCAGAGTCCTGCATGTACTGTAAGCGTCCTTCACATCGGCCTCTAACCTACCACTCCATACTGCAGTACTGTGCTGGCCAGTTCAACCACTGACTGGTTGAACATGTTCATCAGAGTCCTGCATGTAAGCGTCCTTCACATTGGCATAAAACAAGTCCAATATGCTGTTCTCCCTAGTGGAGCACTTACAGTAACATGTCACCGCAGTGCTTTTGTCCGGGTGACATGATTGCAATGGATGAGCTGGGGCACTCTGTAGTCTCTCGATAACTGTGTGTGTGTGTGTGTGTGTGTGTGTGTGTGTGTGTGTGTGTGTGTGTGTGTGTGTGTGTGTGTGTGTGTGTGTGTGTGTGTGTGTGTGTGTGTGTGTGTGTGTGTGTGTGTGTGTGTGTGTGTGTGTGTGTGTGTGTGTGTGTGTGTGTGTGTGTGTGTGTGTGTGTGTGTGTGTGTGTGTACACAGCTTCCACGACGGCAGAGGATGGGATATAGTGTACAGTATGTAACCAATAACATATGAGAACTCACATGGTAAATAGTACGAGCAAAGTCCAATAGTCCATACAACATCTGTATTTAACAAACACCCCAACTCCCCTACCTCGCGTTTTCCCTGGCGGTCAACCCTGTCCACCCACACTCTCTGGAAGTCCTCGATGGTGAGTGACGTTTGCACCCATGTCACCAGTTCCTTAACTCCATCTTATTACATTTCTTATTGATCAGCAATCTCACCTTGCCCACGATGATAGAAGGAAGATATGGTTTATATGATCTCCTCTTCTTTATCTGTCGCTTCACCCCTGCATCGCTTCTCCGATGCCGTCTCTTTATTTCCTCCGATACAGTGGGCCGCTTGCCGACAGCCACTGCTGGGTTGAGCCAATGTGATCACCACAGTAGACTAAACAACAGAATGTCATGCAGCATGTAGATCCACTAGGAATACAAACAGTCCCTATGAGTAAGAAAGTGGGTATAAAGGTAAATAAAGGTTTGGTGCTAGTTAATCCCTTAATGTCGTCGGCCATACCAGCCCTGACGAAAAGTAATCTTGTATTTTACAACAAAATGCCAGATGGGTTAAAAAGAATAACCTACTATATAAACTGCTAACAAGATTCTCAGAGTTATTGAAACAGCCAGCCAGCTCTACCAGATGTTCTATGTGGCGCTGGTAGCCAGCTCTACCAGCCCCAGGTAGGAAAGGTGTTGGAGATAGTTTTTGTGCTGTTGGAGAACAATCTGGGAACCCATCGGCAAAAAAAGGAAAAACAGCGCCCTCTGCTGTTTGTTTCCTTTTAATTTGCCTCTTGGGGCAGGCCCTAGAATGTGTATAACAGGATGTTGGCCCGTTTGGCTCGGCCTCAGCCCTCCACTTCCTGTGGTGTGCCTATGTTTTCATTCCCACTATCAACAATGTATACACATTCTGAATGGCCTTGCTGACAGATTTGGTAGCGCAGCACATAATCTGTTCTTGAGAGATTAGTTGGAGAATAACAAGACTCAAGAAATCGTACAGGCAAATAACACTTGATTTTCTGTAACTCAGTTGTATGCCTCTCACGTATTTAAATAAAAGTTCTGTGGTTCAGGTTTGATGCTGGTTCTGTTGCATGAAGAAGTTCATCTTCAGGGTTCACAACAGCTCCATTGAAAGCGTTCTGTCAGGCTGTGTTAACTTTAATACCGCCTGGTATGGGAACTGTACCGCCCACGAACAGAAAGCCCCACAGAGGGTGATGCGGACAGCCGAGTGCATATTGGGAAATGAGCTTCCCTCCCTCCAGGAATTGTATGAGGAGTTAACACATATAGTCAGAGCTCAACGTAACATCAAGGAGAGAGAGAGAGAGAGAGAGAGATTCATGTGGTTATAAGAACGTGTAATATGAGCTACTTTAAAACTTATGCTCAAGTATTATTCTAATGGCTGACATTTAC
The DNA here is from genome assembly GCF_951216825.1 of Electrona antarctica. Taxonomy (NCBI): domain Eukaryota; kingdom Metazoa; phylum Chordata; class Actinopteri; order Myctophiformes; family Myctophidae; genus Electrona; species Electrona antarctica. Next base: position 15,017,256 of record NC_136789.1, read on the forward strand.
CAGAGTAATGTTCTAGTGTACCATCTCTACTTAAGTGTGCTTTCAGGTACCCTTTCCATCAGGGTGAAAGTAATGCGTTTGATCACTTATTTATGCCATATTACAGTACTTCACATTTTGTGTTAGTATATTTCAGGTGGTTATTTGTGGGCTTTGATGGTATTTGGGGCAAAAGCTTTTTCACTATTTCTGGATTTGGATAAGTGGACCGATTGCGTTCTTTGTGATATTTTCATAATATATCCTCTACATACAACACACTGACTACAAGTTCCATCTACTCTAAGTCATTGTCTATTGGCTATTAACTGCTACTTCTATGCTCACTCAATACCAAACAATGCACGCCCACAACAAACATGCAAATATTTATAGTAAATGAGTGTGTATTAACAACCTAACCCTATTCTGAGGTGAACATTTGGTGTTCAAGCTCACAACGTTTTGTGAGCTTGTAGATTGGCTATTTTCAGCGAGGGGGCTAGTAAAGCCCCCTGAGGGACTCCGTTCAACTAAGTATAGAGGGTTTAAGCATTCTTTTTACCCTACGGTACTGTACATAGCCTGCAAGCAAAACAGTTACAGTAGATTTGCTCAGCAAAATAATTTCATTATCATGATATTAGTTTTTTTCTGTTTTCATCCTCTGTTCACATTTTGTTTCCTTTGCTTTCATCAGCTGCAGACTTAATTGTACAGGGTGTTGACCTTATCCATAAAATATGCTGGATGTGCCTCTGGCTACATAATGGGGACATTATTTTCAGCTTTCTATCACCATCAAAAAATAAGTGAGCTGTGAACGAGATGGCTCTGCCATGAATCCCTAAGAACTCCACGTGAGTGAACCACATCATAGTACGATGCCTGTGGTCCTGGATCAGAATCAATCTTCACGTTGAGATATGAATTATGAATGAGGTAGAATTATCAAGAACAATTCCCATAGTGCTTGAAGTAAAAATGTGAAGCAGGTAGCATAGTGCTAAAAAAGAAGAAAAAAAGACTTTCCATCGTAATAGAGTGCGCTTCATTGACACCGCCATTATGCTAATGTTCAGGCAATGCTGCTGGAATGATTCGTTAATGTAATGGGAAGAAGCTAATTGGGTGAATACTCGCTAAATTACTGAACGTGGTTAATTGTCCGCCATAAACCCTAGTTGGGTGTGAACATCTATACACAGGTACAACTGTACAACTGTACGCACGCACGCACGCACGCACGCACGCACGCACGCACGCACGCACGCACGCACGCACGTGCACACACGCACACGCGCACACGCACACACTCGCACACACTCGCACACACACGCACGCACACTCGCACACACACACACTCAACAAACAACTGCGATTGCTCGAAGGTATTTGAAGCTAGACACCTTGTCCAGTGCCTGTCCATTCATCACTGACATCTTGAGTTTGACCAGATGAAGCGCCTTGGCTCGAAACGTCGTCAATAAATGTATCTTTTGGAGTATATGAGTGTGCGTGTTCCCTTCTCTTTTCAGTGCCTGTCCATTGACTTGAATGTCTGAGCGTATGCCACTGTGTTGTTGGTCATCATTTTTGTTAGCTAAAATGCAACAGTGTTGAGGAACATTCTCTTGAAATGATATGAATATAGTGCCACGCCTGACAGCCCAAAGACTGTCGTCATTGCTTTCGGGTGAAATAAGCCATTGAAAGTGGCAAGACCTAGTTGAGTCCTGCTGTGAAGCATTTGACACAGCTCACTTATTCGCAATGAAATGTGCCACTCATTGTCAGGACTTAGGCACCGAAGGACTGGCATACTGAGATGACAGAGATACTATAGTGTAGTACCCTGTACACAATGACAGCGTATAGTAACCATACGCTGCCATTTTGTGCAGGGTACTTGAACATGATACTTAAATCCTCTTAGCTCTATTGGTGCGTACTCGGGGGTGGGGGGCTTACACAGTTCCACTACCATCCTGAACTGTTGTGTGCGTGTGCGTGTGCGTGCGTGCGTGCGTGCGTGCGTGCGTGCGTGCGTGCGTGCGTGCGTGCGTGCGTGCGTGCGTGCGTGTATATTCTGATGCGGAGTTCACTCTCAAATGCCACTTAGAAAAAGGTGTCAAAGAAGGCAGTGTTAAATGCCACTGAGAAAATGATGTAAAAAAGACAGTGCTATTATGTTTAAAGAAAGGTTTAATTAAACACTTACAGCCCGAAGAGGTTTTATGATTGCATCACGTATTACTTCAATAAAATATTGAGATTCATGTACAATCTCTTTCAAAAGGTGCAGTGCAGCTACTTATAACCACAAAATATATAATTTACATCAGTGCAATATGTAGTTGTAAGTCATAGATCTTCTTGAAAATAAATCATGTTCGTTACCCCGAGATTGATGGTTTCACCTTCTCTCTCTGACATTCATGGGCATGGGGGCGGGGCTCATAGCTTCCACCTTCTAATAACAATAATGTGTTGGGTGTTTTATTTATTTATTATTTAGAAAAGAGAAGAGAGCCAGTGACTTGCAGGAAATTGGCCTATTACACGAATAACACAATCTTAGGGAATCATTCATTATCAATTTAGGAGAACTCTTAGCAGTAAGATTAAATGCTTTGTGAAAATAGCCCAAGAAACGGTATGTCTCCCTTGACCAAGGGCGGGATTCTCCTTTGTCTGGGTCATACAGTAGAGATGTTTTGTTGGCCTGGGCCGTGGCTCAGCGGTCCAGGCACCTTGGCCGGTAGTCGGAGTCTGGCAGTGTGCCGCGGGTTCGACTCCCGATCCCGACGGCCTTTACTGCATGCCACTCCCCCATTTCCTGTCAGCCTACTGTCTGTCCCTCTATAAATAATATAAAATAAAGGCGAAAGCCAAAATATATATATTAATAATAATCTTTTTTTTTTTAAAAGAGATGTTTTGTTTTCCATGTGGTAGACCCAGTTTCAAATTCAGGTATTGTTAACACATCATTCCCTGAAGAAGACCTTACAGGTCAAAACGTTGGTTTCTGTTAATAAACTTTCAGCATCGTGGCTATGCGTGTGCAGCCTTTTTCTTTTTTCGTAACACATAATAAATGGACCCTCACATCACCACTTCCTCCTTGCCTGAGGGCAAGACAGTCTGTGTTCAGTAGTTATATTGTCATCAGATAATGACATGCAAGTCACAACAGTGGTGGCGGACAGTAACAAAGTATTTATTTAGGACAGTATCTGTTCTTTACTTGTGTATTTGTATTTTTGGATACTTATTACTTTCACTTCACTACATTTCAAAGACAAATATTGTACTTTTGACTCCACTACATTGCTAGGAAGGGAAAAGTACATTATGAATTAATTAACCACTTGAGCCCTATTTCAAATATTGAAAATAGCCAATCTACAAGCTCACAATGTGTCACACGTTATAAATATTTATTCTAGGAAAGTGGCTAAATATCAATACAGCAATGCATTGATAATGATATTTACACACTTGTGGTGTGGCCGGGGCATCTTTCAGAATAAAGGTGCTAGAGTGCCAAACAGATGAGGGAAATTTGATTCTGAAAACGCCTGCCTTCGCTTTCCCCCAAAAACTGTGAAGCGAAATCTTCCATTACTACATCGCGCTAGTAAGTCTGATCTCTCTTTAGAAGTGTTAATATTGCAACTGAGATGCATGATTAAGTCAGAAATTAGTCCAGAACATCAGCGTTATGATCAATCTGCACAGAGGTAGCGTAGATTCAGAGAAAATAGGGTCTTTTGTAAACAAGGAAGTAATGGGTGCGCGCGCATGCGAAACAGGTCGGGAGGAGCTTAGCAAGGCCAAACTAGCAACGGCCGTTTCCAATTTGTTTATATTTATTTATAAAAAAGACCTTAAAACAAAATGCACTTTGTAATTTGTACTTTTGTATTAAAGGTAGGGTTATTTTATTTCGTTAAAATAAGTGTTAAATATCTCTATATTCTGATAGTACTCATTCTATGGAGTGTTTTTTTCATTAACACTTTCACTGCCCAGGGGTCAGGGGTCAGGCTTCACAGCCATGCCCATCTTTTTGTCATATCATATAGTTTTTAAGATTTTTTTAGAATATTCTCTGTTTGAGCCTCTAGTAGCAAAAGGTATTACTATACCGTGCTGTCTGACTAGTAGCAAAAGGTATTACTATACCGTGCTGTCTGACTAGTAGCAAAAGGTATTACTATACCGTGCTGTCTGACTAGTAGCAAAAGGTATTACTATACCGTGCTGTCTGACTAGTAGCAAAAGGTATTACTATACCGTGCTGTCTGACTAGTAGCAAAAGGTATTACTATACCGTGCTGTCTGACGAGTAGCAAAAGGTATTACTATACCCTGCTGTCTGACTAGTAGCAAAAGGTATTACTATACCGTGCTGTCTGACTAGTAGCAAAAGGTATTACTATACCGTGCTGTCTGACTAGTAGCAAAAGGTATTACTATACCGTGCTGTCTGACTAGTAGCAAAAGGTATTACTATACCGTGCTGTCTGACTAGTAGCAAAAGGTATTACTATACCGTGCTGTCTGACTAGTAGCAAAAGGTATTACTATACCGTGCTGTCTGACTAGTAGCAAAAGGTATTACTATACTGTGCTGTCTGACTAGTAGCAAAAGAGACCTTGCACAGAATATTTGTGGTTCTCTTTCTTCCAGCATGGCTGCATGCTTGTTGTAACCATTGGTAACCACTTTCAAAAGAAAAGAAAATGCATAATTTCTATGCATTGGCAGTAGGTAAAGGGAAAAGCATGAAATTACTCCAGTAAGATTCAGTAATTGGACACCAAATGATTACATGTATATTGCTATACTGCATATCCTGAGGTATGTAATGAAAACGTAAAGACGATTCCAAGGCACACGGTTCCATTGAAAAACATGCCATTATTAAGTCATGGCTTGGTAAAATGTCAAAGCGCTTGCAGACCAGACCAACACATTTCAGCTCAAGAGTGCCTTCGTCAGGCTGCACACTTCTATTTAACATTTGGAAACCACATCCTGCCCAGGAGGGGAATCAGGATTTGAAATGGTACTTTCATTGCCCAAAGAAGTGCAAAGCCAAAGTGTGAGTAAATGAAGAAAATCAAATGTTTTCCAGCTTCATGTTATACCTCACATCCCCCACCACACAGTATGTTCATCCAAATAATTATTCATGTATAACCTTTACTCAGTCCTTTGATCTAATGATGCTGATGTGGCTGTTCTCACCTATACAATTCTTTTGTGTCTAACTCTCATAACATATGAAAAATACTGCGTGGACAAGTATTAAATTAAACATTCAGTACACCCATTTCTGCTGAAATATTCATAAATAAACCATGTCTTACTCCAAGACTTCAAGTGCCTTACTACCTCTCAAGCTGCACTACATCATTGTTTAATTAATTAAGTTATTGAGTTTGCACAGAACAAATTGCACGCACAGCTATTTAGTAATTCCGGTAATTTTGCTTCTAAATCCAAAAAGGGTCTGGTGCGATCAGTCTCAGTTGGGACTTTCTTGCCCTGAAGGCAGCATTTACTTCCAAGCTGTTTACTGCCCTCCCCACAAAGCTCCTAGCCTGGCTTGGCCATACTCATAGGGACTTTAAGCAACAACGGTTTTCAGGACAGCTCCGCTAGGCGGAAGTACGGCGGCTATGTCGCCGTAGCTGTCAAAATCGTTAAGCAAACAGCCGTCGGTGACGGCGACATTGGTTCCCATCTATGCAGTGTGTGTCAAACATAAACACTTTTTTTTTTAAACACCCCGTCGCGCGTCAGCTAACTTGCCGATATTGCTTAATTCTTACAGGCACTGGACATGATCAGCAGTGGAAAGAGGAAGGTGCTGGAGCAATCTGTGTTATTCTAAAACCGTTTTAATAAACATGGTTAATGTGACATATGGTATTAGTGTTATTTCTTCATTCAGAGCATGCCAACACATTACACAGCATAAGAGAGGTGATGGAGCAATCGGTGTAAATGTATAACAGCTATAATTTCAATAAACATGGTTATGACATGGCGTTGTGGACACTACGTGTAAGTGTGGGTTCTGCCGTAGTAGAAAGGGCTGCGACGGAGAGCAGGTTTATGTATCGAGCACTGATCCATTTCCGGTTGCCGGAGCCGACTGCCGTAGCCGTCGTTGCTTAAAGTCCCTAATATCACACTGCAGAGGGCAATTGAGCCCTGATGGAGCCCTCATGGAGCTGTGTTGTGAACTTGTGAATCAATACCGCCTCATCTGGCGGAGTCAGGTGGTTAGTTACCCAGGTACTAAATGGAAATTATAGGTGAAATCCTAATCTCCTAATTTATTTTTCTTAATCACTTCCAATTTTTTTCACTTGGATCCTGTATTATTTCTCTCTCCTAATTATATACAGTACAATTGGTATCCAGACCTGAAAATGTATTCTCTGTTTAACACAATCAGCGCCGGGATGGTAAGGCCCTTGACATTGAGTTGACGTCTGCGCTGTGGCGTGGGACGCTTCAAGTCATCAATGAAGAAGTGGGGCCTATCGGACAGTGCGGCATGTGAGTGTGGTGAGTCTGAACAGACTGCCGAGCACATCATCACAGACTGCCCCCTATACAGCCCACCCTCAGAAGCTGGCCTTTTTGACTTAGGACCAGAGACGAGGGCATGGCTGCATGACACTGAGTTGGCCATCTGATGATACACGAAAGAAGAAGAAGCGCCGGGATTTCTTTCAAAATATCAGCTCGGGGTGCCGCGCAGATATGTAAAACAAAGAGTAAAACCCTTCCGTTCCGGACAAAAACTGGGAGAAATATTTTTTCTTTCTTATAATTAACTATACTAGTCCTTACCCGTGGTGAGATATTAACGCCCCCCCCCCCCCCCCCCCATAAATATCTTTAATTGCCGTTTTAACTCATTTTAACTTGTACAATTGTGTTTTTTTTAATGAATAAAAACAGCACTATAACATGAAACTATTTGTACAAATGCATGGTAGGGAAATATGTTCATGGCAAGGACCACAGCATTTACACTTATTATCCCACATAACAGACCCCCATTTGAAAAGTATGAAGGCCCCCCAGTTTGACATGCACCACAGAAACTATGGACAGTCGCACAGATACTCCCAAATGTATTTTGTGAGTCGCACAGATGAAGTTATACATTTGCGTCCAAAATGTGCACAATTCTGAGCTCTGGCTTGAGAAAACTCATGGCTTTTGCAACCTGTGATGTTGTGAGCTTGTAGATTAGCTGTTAGGTCCAGAGATCATGTGTACCGATTTTTGTGAGATTTGCACAAAAGCTGTAGGTGGAAAAAGTGTGTTTTGAAGAAAATTCTAAATGGCGGAAAATCTATCCTGACTCTAGTCATGACCCAAGGTATCCAGGGAAAGTGACATTTTGATTTTACGACCTACGGTTCAAGAGTTACAAGGCGAAATTTAAAGTGGGCTGCTATAGCGCCACCATGAGGCCGACTGATGTAATTATTAAACTCCCCTCCAAGTGTTGTGATTGTAGCTCCGACGGTTTCTGAGAGAAAAATACTTGATGTGAGTTTTCGCATTTTCCCATGTAAGTGGATGGGTAATTTTAATGCACTAATAAATTAATTATTCAACAATAATTTGTAAAATTGAAAAAAGGGCTTCGTTAAGACCTCCATATTATTATGGTCAATGCCTGTGTGAAAAGTGGGAGTGATTGGTGCGGGCAGTGAGGAGCTACGGCAGTGTTTCTGACACGCATTCAGACAGACAGACATTCATTCAGACATTTGGTTAATTATAGTATGATGATATGATATGATGATGATGATGATTAATTATATAAAATAATTTCCACACCTGCGTTTTGTAATGATTGGGCAACATGTTTTTGACCTTCTCTCTTCTTTGCATTTGTAGTGCCCACTAGTAGTTGATATATTAACCCATTAAGACCTGAGGCCGATTCTACAAATGCCTTCTATATCAGACCAGTAGTTCTCAAACGTAAAAGATGAAACAGAAGCGGGGAGGAGGCGTCACATCTGCTTTATCACTTGATCATTTTCAGAGTGTCTGTGCTCCAGACTGTATGACGGAAGCATTTGAAAATTGTGGGAGGCAACAGTCTGGCTCGTGAGACTAAGGACCCCCACATTTATAATATCTGGCTGCACAGACAATGTTTTGTGCCAGGGACCCCCCAGAAGAGATCTGTTTAAAAATAAAACTCTTTCAACATTTTCAAAAATACGCCTCGCAGCGTGTCACTACGAGTGAAAATGTCATGTATGTTACAGTAAGATACATGACATTTTCACTTTCTTACTATGTACCAATTACCATCTTCCAATTACTATTACAACAAACTTCAAAACGGTGTAGCTCAGCACATTAATAGGCTAAAGAAGACAGGTTGCTGCCACTACAGTCCTGTACAAAATGCCCCCCCCCCCCCCCCCCCCCCCCCCCCCCACCCACTGCCCCATCGACCTGTAACCTACAGGATATGCTCCCTCCACCAGACCTCCACCAGTCAGACGGCAAACCACCTGCCTATGTACAGCCACACCAGAACATGCCCTCAGACTCGCATGCTAGACACACTGGACAGACTGACAGAACCTTTCTCCACACTGAGGTGTGGAACAGCCTAGCCTACCAGAGCATGTAGTTGATTCCATCACAGACAATGGTCTTCAAGCCTTTAAACGCAGAGTCCATAGACATATCCTAGCTCCCACTGACTGGTGAGCTGCAGTGAACCGTATGATTGGTCAATGGATACATTTTCTGACTTGGCTAGTCACAATAATTAAAACCAAAATGTCATGGAATTGATGGAAATGAGCAAAACCATGTCCATGACAGAAGAAGCCCTAAATGCACCTGGGTGTGCAAAACCTGGCTGCAGAGTTGAATGAAACATAATTATACAAGTTGCTGCTATATACTGTAACTGTATATCCCTATTTGTGTAATATTGACCTTGACTGTGACCAGTGTTCACTTCAAAGTAGTCTGTTGACCATTACATTTTAGGCGCGTTCGGAAATACCGCACCGGCGCGCACTCGCCTGTTAGTTTACATTGCACATAGTGCGCTCAGTGTGCTATTTCCGAACGCGCCCTTTGTCATGCTAAACTAATAGTCAATTATCCACTGACTAAATTAGCTTAAGGTACCACTCTTTTTAAATGTTTTTTTCGTGGCTTTCGCCTTTATTTTATTTTTTAATGGAGGGACAGACAGTAGGCTGACAGGAAATGGGGAGAGAGATGGGGGGAAGACATGCAGTAAAGGCCATAGGGATCGGGAGTCGAACCCGCGGCACACTGCCAGACTGGATTACCAGCCAAGGTGCCTGGACCACTGAGCCATGGCCCAGAAGGTACCACTCTTAGTAGTGTACAGTAGATTACATGATTTATTTCTGAGCTCTACACGTCACCGACCAATGATTCCTCACATGAAAATATAAGTAAAGTCATTATGGTTTATGATGAGTTCTATAAGCTGGTAAAGATATTTTTTAGCAGAGTAACATTTCACATGGTGTAATCATTGAGCAATTAGAAAATTCTCACTCTGTACTTGTGTATACTGTATAATGCAACTGTGCACAGAATAGCAGCTCTATGCTTCAACGCTGTAGCTTAGCAAAATAATAGAAAGCAATTTTCTGCTTTGTAATGATGATGAGGCCTCCTACAGCTGTGCCACATCACCGGTTTACAGGTGTTTTTTGAGTGGTGCAGCCACTCCGATGAACAGCAATTTGTGTCCCTATACGTGTCTGTCTGTTTAGGGTACCAACAGGTGACAAAGTGGCGCTGTTGAGCTTCACACTGTGCACAGCTGCATGATGGGAAGATGAGTTTTTAGCAGCCATTACGTGATTTCGGGTGTGACAGTATAGTGACAGTACAGTACAGTAGACTCTACTGTAATTATGACAGTAGAGGGACCCCCTGGGGACCCCCACGCGGTAACTCTGTCATTTCTCGACTGTTTCGGACACGGGGTGGCTCGTCGGACACTCAAATATACTCAAATAAAATATAGGTACAACAGTTGCAATTAGTTGCAATGGTTACAAAAACATGGCAACAGATATAGAAACATGGTCTCTTGTGCACGTGAGACATATTTAGCAGCATATATCAGATGTGTCTTTGTAAACATACAGTAAATGACATTGCCAGTACAGCATGCAGCCACAGATCGCACGTGCAGTCTAATAAATCCACCGACCAATTAATCCTGTGCCACGATGCAACATGTGAGCTTGTAGATAAACTATGCTTTTAAGTTGTGCTTTTTTTTGTTTTCTTTTGTCTTTTTTCTTCTTTTAAGCCATTTTGCAGTAGGGGGTCTGCAACCACAATCTATGGCTATTTTGAGGGTCCTTTCCATGGCATTTGCTTAAAAAGAAATCCAACAAATTGGACGTTATTGGCACGCACAAGATAACATTTTGTTTCACTCTCCTCTTGGAATAGGTATCTCCCACAATAGCCATCTGTCTCCCATTTAATACAGCACAGTAAGGTGAAACGAGCAACTCCTGTGTGCATTTTGGTTCAGTATGACTGTTTGTTGTTTTTTCGAGCTGTTATAATGAAATACTTTACACAATCTCCTGTTTAAAGATTGTGATACGACAGCTTCTGATGTGTTCCTTTGGCTTTGAGTGGTGTTTATCGGTTTTACTTCCCTTTCCTCCTTATCTATTAGATTTCATGTTAGTAACAACAGGTTGGCTGACTTCCATTTGTCATGAATAATGAAACATAATCTCCACTGTTATATTTATTTGGTTCTTTGTGGATTTTATAGTAACTAACTACCCCCTAAACACTGTACCAAGATTATTCTGATAGTGTGTTTTATCATGATGCAAGACTCCTGTGGAGATGTTGAGTACTTAAGATTTGGCCTTTTATGTTCTGTAGTGAAATAGCCTATCTAAAGCTCCCCTGGACTGACCTCACAACTCTTCCCAAGTGATGCATTAAACTAAAGTAAAATCCAACATAATGCATCACCTGAGAAAATGGTTTTGTTGTTCAGGAACCTCTTGAAAGCAATAACTCTACACTACAATGTTGACCACATACCCTGGACAGAATGCACTGCAGTCGGAGCAGTTTACTGTATATGCAAGGTACACAATGTCACAAAGGATTTACAGCCTTTGGTTCTTGTGTGGAGTGAGGGCTATTTCTTTGCTTTTTCCACTCCTTTACACAGTAAATTCTCCAATCCTGAGAAACGAATGAGTGCACTCGCCGAACAGTTGGTTACGCTAATGGGTCAATTTAACACAGAGGGGGAGTGCAAACCGAGAGACAGGATGATACAGGCTACTGTAAGTCCAATAGTGCTTTGCTGACAATTTACAAAGTATAAGGTTCTCTTGAACTCCACAGCAGTTTGTCCCAACTTTTGTACAACTTCAGAAAAGGTTAACAATAGAAAAGGTTTCTATTTTTATGCTCTCAGAGTTAAGAAACCCCTGAGGACGTAGCTCTGCATGCCTTCATGTCCAGACTCCAGCTATGTTAGCAAATATAATATGTTAGCATTTTCACCTGTGTGTGAGACCATACTGTCATTTTTCAGTGCTGACTACTCGTGCAGTGTGAACTAGATCTATACCATAATTATTCTCAATGTCAACTCTCAATTCATATACCAATTGATTAACTCCAAAGCAAAGCTAGCGAAAAAAAATGTGTGTGTTTTGTTTTGTTGCGGGTGTGGGTCTGTGGGATGCATTGCAGAGGCTCCAGTTTGGCGACAGATACTGTGAGTGAAACAAGCGACCAGGTCTATGAAAAAAGCCCAAAAGAAGCAACCAGTTTCACCACTTGAGCACTATTACATCAGCTATTTTCAAAAAGAATCATGAATGCAAGCCCAAATAAGCAACTACACTTCAGAACTATGCCCAAACTAAAGCAACGGGCAACTAATACTAATATAACTAATATTAAGCTATGTAGCTTATAATAAGCAGAACTGGCAACACTGCAAACTGCGCTGCAGGCTGCTTTATGCAATTTGCATGGGGAAAAATAATGTTTTTTTCGGGTGACTGGTTTTGTGCTGATTAAAAAATGCCAGTCTGTTGCAATCTGTCAGTTTTAAGTAGTGTGGAGTCACCTTTACAGTACTTGTTTGGAACTGATAGTTGGGTCTACAGTTAATGTTGCATATTGGTGGAGTAGTGAAGCTATTTCACAGGAATGTCCTGTATATTGTCTGATACATATTGTACTGAATAGATTTTTGACAAACTTTGGGGGTTGATAAGGCATTTACTGGGGGATTGGACTCGGGAACTGCACTTCCATTGGTACATTTGCATACATTTAAAGATGAACTGCTCAAGGTGTAAGCTGTAATGGTTGAGGTATAAGATGTAGGCCTAATGGCAAGTCACCTATTCTTAGTCACTCACTATGCTAGAGTAATTTACCCACCGCATACTCATGGGGTTTCCCTGCGGAATTAACTAAGGAGACTAGTAAACCTTGTCTCCTTGTTTGTTGGTAGGTACTATGAATAAGCCTATCTCACAGAATTTCCCCGCCCCCTTAATACGCCCCCTTTCGGGGTTAGTGGTGATAGCGTGACGTCACTCCATAGACGCTACATGTTAACAGAGGTCATTTAAGAAGTCTACAACTTTTGTTTTCTCAAGGTAAAACAAAAGTTCGAGCTGATTTACCATCTTGTTTGCTTCATAATAATATTGGTCTGTCACATTTTTACATTAGAAAATGTACTTAGATTCTCCAGAGAAAAAAACGTGTAAATGCTAATGTTAAATGACACCACTATTTACCGGAAGTGGGCGTGGAAAGCGGGCTGTGAGATAGGCCTATTGGATACAAGAATAGAGTGCTCAAGGTTAAAACCTTTAAACTAGTCCCAGTTCGATCAACTCAAAGTCTATGGGATTTTTGAATGGGTTTTTGGTTAGATGAAATAAGATCTCTACCAAAAGGCCCTATCTTGCACCACCCTATATTTGTTCAATGCTCACCTGTCACATGTTATGCCCAGAAAAGGAACACTAGGGTTCGTCTGGTTATGTGGTTTTCACGTTTTGTTATAGATGAGTGACTTTTAGGCTTTTATGTCTGCCTAGTGTAGTAGGCTACAGAGGTTGTAGAGGACATTACATCTCGTTTTCGTGGTGGTGATGTTAAAATCATGTGATCGGTGTGTAGTTTGCTTATAGCCTATAACATTAGCTTTTTACTTGTGGCAACAATAGCATGTACACTTCAAACATTATATAAGGGATTATCTTGCTGAATCAAATGAGTAAGTTTCATGAATTTGGATTTTCCACAGAGATTTCTTTCAGCAGTAACCTGAAATCCAGTTTCCTCCAATCCAAAAGACCTTTTGTCCAGGGAGGAACTAGTACAATGTGAACCGACTCCTTCCGCCTACCAACATGCGTCATCTCTGGGCTGCTCTATAGTCAGGCATGCTAATATCCCCTCCTGGTGGGTTTATGATATTCTGTGGGGGACCTTTGTGAAGCGAATAACTTGAATAACTAAGCACATATCAATCAATCTGTGGTCATGTCACACTGTACAGCCACAGAGCCACAAACAGTAATGTAAGTATGAGCCCACCAACATGCCGAGCCCTGCAGTAAATCAACACATTGTCTAAGCAAAGCTCATTGATATTCCTCTACATGTATGTACAGTATTCCATTCTTCTCTTCACAGGGGGGTGTTGAATCACACACTTTTAGTTTGTCTTCACGTTGCTCATATTAGACTCTGAATGAGGCATTTGTGCTTTAACAAAGGGGGCACTGTATGAAGTCAACTGAGTTGTGTAATGTTAATGGCCAGAACAAACTGTTCTGCATTGTCATGTGTTTGAAAGCCAAGCCGAATGGCTCAGCCAGTTAGGGACCACAGAGACCGTACGTATGCTGGTCCTTGTGAGGACCAGGGTCTTGCATGTCTCTCTGTCTGCTACTCTATTCTACACTGACCTCAGAAATAAAGCATGAATGGCAAAAAAATAAATCATGAACTCCAATTGAATAAATGTTGCCCCATAATAAAGGAAGAAGGGAAATATATACCGCTATATTAGCCTATATAATCTGTGCACTAATTTTGAAAAATGTCACTGATATTCCACATGACTGCTATTCCATTTTTCATTTCTACAGTAGGTTATGAAGGATCATTTCTGCTGAGTGGGGTACATTATGTGACAGTCTGGAATGCAAATTACTTTCCCATCCTTTGTCTGGTCCTGCAAGTATGACTAAATGAGCACAGGTGGGCCACAATTGACAGTCATTAAGAGGGAGTTCCAACAGATTTGACACATCAATGGAGATACTCATGAGTTATTTAGTTGTTTCAAGCAATCTTTCATTCCTATGCATAACACTGGCAGGTCAGACAAATGAATAGCGAACGGACAGCACCTTTTTCATTCATACTCTGTATGCAGTGACAGTTCCAACAACAATGGCAAACATAATCAGAGTGGAAACACAGGCAGATTGCTCAGTGGGTGAGAGACTGCTAAGCTTTAATCTACATTATTATTATTCATGTTTTAATTGTTCATTTTAGATTGTTATGCATTCATTAATTTGCTTTAAAAAGTCTAGATTCCTGTCTCAGATACTCTAAATGGCACAATGATCATCATCATACACACTGAAAAGCAGACCCAACTAAGCATACAATATGATAGGCCTATTGAATGCCAAAAAACTATATTTAAGGGACTTTATTGTATTTGCCTGGATTTTTCTTCTCCCTTCTACTTAAAATATAGCAGTTCTGGTTTAACCAAAACTTGGCAATATGGTAGGCTATATCAAAAAATGGTGAAGACGCGAAGCCCACAACCATTGGCCTATAAGGGTGACGCTACCGCACTCAATTGAAATGCAAACTTTGAACAGGCATAGCTCATGAACCGTTTGACCGTCGGCAATAGAACTTTGATACGCATGCCTCTCCTCATGCTACTTTCTTGGTCTTTTCACCTCAAACCTTTAGATCTCCCACCATTTTGAATTATATGAAAAACGGTTAAATCGAATCTACTCCTTGGATTTGGTGTAATTTGCTCGAAACATTCTAGACACAAACTTTGGACCAATATCTTAAAACCCAGTAGCCTATAAGAGAAGTTTGTAAGTGAAAAAAGTAAGCTTTTATGAGCCAATGAAAATTGCAGTTTTAAGAAAATTATTTTCTGCCCCTAATACATACAGTACATGCAGAGACACATGTTTATGAAACTTTACAGTATGGTAGAGGATCATGCCAAATAGCACTGAAACCAGTCTTACTCGGTCACGGCTCGGTCACGGCCACACAGCCAACTCAAGGTACGGCCACGGAGCCGACTTGGGGACCCAACGCAGCTCCTCCAAGGAAAACAAACAAATGAACGGAGCTGAACGTGAATCCCCCCCACCGCCCACCCCTTTTTTTCCCCTCACTGTATATGTTTCTTTTCCCTTTTTACCTCCATTATGATGAATTCCTGTTCTGTTCTTTGTCTATATAGAAGTGTCTATTTGTACGTCTCTAAATGTTTTTGATGAATTGAACATGGTGGACCCTATTGGAAACAAGTGTAATGCTTAATTGGGTCGTCCACTCACAGTTAACAGCGTCCACACTTTTGTCTTCAATGTTTGTGTTTACACAATGTTTGAGTTTACACAAACACTCAAAACTGGCCCTTCATTGTCAATGCCATTCAATGTTTGTGTTTACACAAACCCTCAAAGCTGGGACATAGGCCCTCAAAAAAAGTCCTGACATCACTCGCTCATCCCCTGGTTTGCGGGAGTAATTTCTCTTTGGAGAATAACATTGGGTCATCTTAAAATCGTCTCAATTACGAATTGTGGTCCATAAACTCTGTATCTGTATCGTTTACGACAGTCAGTCACTCATATTTGATAGTCTTTTTCTAGCGAAAATGTGACTAATTCGGCAGCACACTGCTGCGTTTTTCAGATTTTTAGCAACGTTTTTCCGAAAGTGTTAAAATGGTCATTTTGTTATTGTATATCTTCTTTCTCTCAACTTCAGTGTTCTATGTTTCTATGGCTTATTGTGCATATCATATCGTTTTTTTCTTATTGCTTGGCTGTGATTTGTCTTATTTCTTACATGTATTTGGTGAATCTAACAAAGTGCCCTTGTGCTGTTTTGTATCTATTGCAATCACACTGCTGTAATCTGTTTGTCTCCTGTTGTCCCTTGACGTCAATTCTGGCTGGCATGAGCATACGTGAACACTTGCTTCTGAAATATTCCATTATGTCATCAATGCACGCACGCATGCACGCACGCACGCACGCACGCACACACACTCACTCACATCTATTGCAGTATCTACCTTTGTTTGTTTGTTTGTTTGTTTATATCAGGGGTGCCCACACTATTTTGACTTGAGGGCTACTTTCAATATGACCAGCCCAACAAGATCTACCCACCAAAACAAGTATTATTCCATTGCTGAAAATAAAGGTGCTGGACAAACGCACTCGGAATGGGAAATTGGTTTGGGGTTGGTAGTGCTGTCGCCTCACAGCTAGAAGGTCCTGGGATCGATTCATCAGTGCCCATACCCGAGTCGGGGTTGGCGAAAGGGCCTTTCTGTGTGGAGTTTGCATGTTCTCCCTGTGTCCCCTAGGGTAGGTACCCTCGCAAAAAACATGCAGTAATCCTGGTCTCTAAACTACCTCCCCCTGGCCAGCCGGGGCGCCTGATGGAGGGGAAAGGAACTGGTCGGAATAACGTGTTCCTTCCAGGCGGTACGTCCAGGCGGGGAAACTCTCCCCTGTCAGGTGAAAAGATGCAGCTTGGACTCCTCATGCATAGCAGGAAGCATGAGGTCAGTCCGCTGTCCCCTCAGTATTACATTAGATAACTGGAAAAAATGGGTTGCAAAATCGTGGGATAAAAAAAAAAGATGAATTTAACCTTTCCCAGATGTTTAAAGGT
The DNA here is from genome assembly GCF_951216825.1 of Electrona antarctica. Classification (NCBI taxonomy): domain Eukaryota; kingdom Metazoa; phylum Chordata; class Actinopteri; order Myctophiformes; family Myctophidae; genus Electrona; species Electrona antarctica. The sequence goes on from NC_136789.1 coordinate 15,034,297, forward strand.
TAAGCAGGATGGTTCCTGATTAAATTATAGTCTAGATTTCAGGGATTTCTTTCCTTCTTTTTTGTATGCATACCACAATATCATGTTGATATTGGTAAATGCCCTCTGAGTTGGCTTTTAACATAATCAAAACTGAAAATGAGATTATTCCTTTGTGTCCCCTCAAAATGTGAGCAGCGGCAGACATTGATAAATCATGAGCAATCCATTAATGCAGTTTTAATAAGATACCCAATCAACAGGGCACGAGTAGACTTGCATGCATCCTGGGTTTTGCTAATGAAAATGATTGGTAGTTTGTATTGGTTCAGGCCGTGTCTTGGAAAACAAAATAAATCTTAGGAATTGCATTCTGTTGCGAAGAATGGCCCTTAAATGTGAGATTAATTTGGATGCACATCTTCACAGTGACAATCAGTCAGAGTGGAGACATGCTGGAATTACAAGGGGAGAAAAGGTAGGCCTACATAAACTGAACCTAGTCAACGCAAATCAATAACAGTTAATTAAACGAGGAGATTGGGTAAACAACATATTGACACACCTTTAAATGTAGCCCACACACAGATGCTGGCATCCACACCAATACCTTAGTTATATAAACAAAGATTCACAAGAAACAGCCTCTGACTTGTGCCAGGCATGTCTGTTTTATTGTTTCCTGAGATTTATGATTCTTATCCTGCCACACAACTTCAAAGCTTGTGGTGGTGGTGTACCATAAAGTCAATACATTTATAAATTGAACTGAGTTTGTTCAGCATGGAATGAAAACGCTATTCTCAGCAGCTTATCTTAGTTGAGATTTGATTGCCGTGCAGTCTGTCTAAGGGTTGAATAGCTCTGTCCTATAGTGGCATTCTGCCCCTCTGCTGTTTTAACACGTTCCAATGCTTTACAGTCCCTTCAGTTTATACCTCAAGGCTCTTTCAGTCTTCTAAATGTTTACTGCCAGTAGTATGTCTTCTGAACTGCAGCAAGTAAATGCTAATTGCTCGCTGAATACATAAATAATGGAGCAGAGTACGAGAAAAAGTGTCTAATTAGCCTAAAACTATAAAATTTACTGGTACTATCTCACATGCTTTAAAGACCTTGTTAGCATTTTTCAAACTAAAGAACTCAAACTCTGGGAGTAATGGTCATCCTATAGGGCTTGTGATTTTACTCGATATTAGGAGTCATACAAGGGCAACAGTAAGCTACTGTACTGTAATATACTGGTTTTTGAAAGTGTTTACATTAATTTGCCAGCTGGTGTTAAAGAATGGTTGGAATTTTAACTTTGCCACTTAAATTTGGCAGTATCTATTACCATCAATTACTATGCATTATCATTGTACTTGGGGCGGCGGTAGCTTACTATAGGTAGAGATGGTCTGGTAGTGAGAAGGTCACTGGTTTGCCTCCTTGCCCACCCATTATACGTTGTTGTTTATTGGTTTGCCTCTTGGCCCACCCATTTTATGTTTCCATGTGTCCCTGAACAAGACACTTAAAGGAGAATTCCATACTAAAAGGCTTTCTTACCTTTCTTTGTAGTTGTTACGTCCCCACCAAAGAGGTCCAGGTGTTATTTTGTGCAAAATCTCCTTATTGGCTATTTCCCCTACCATAAGCCCTAAACGAATTGCATTGAATTGAATGGGGATATGGGGTGTTGTGCTAATTCGCTTATTTCCATCGCTTCTTTTTTTGTATACCTGTATATCCTCTCTTCATAATGTAAATAATATCCCAAGCGGCACACTTTACTTATGGTAGGGGAAATAGCCAATAAGGAGTTTTTGCACAAAAAAACACCTGGACCTCTTTGGTGGGGACGTAACAACTACAAAGAAAGGTAAGAAAGGTAAGAAAGCCTTCTAGCATGGAATTCTCCTTTAACCTCTAACAGGCCTACGGAGCGCTCACCATGACCATCTGAGCAGCCATCTGCTGGGTGAATCTGAAACTTAATTTGCTGTTCTCCCTAGAGCAGTCAGTGCCACTCAGTGGTGCTCAAACCTTTTTGAGTGGTGCAACCACTCCTATAGACAGCTATGTGTGTCCCTGGCTGGTTGCTTGGCTGGCTGGGTCTGTCCCTGGCTGGCTGGGTCTGTCCGAGGATGGAAATAGCGTTTGGTTGGTTTTCACCAACAAGTGTCACTGTTGCACAGCCTAACACACACCTGACACACACACGGTAACTCTGTATGTTCCGGGGACCCCCCCCGGGTATGAAATGACAGAGAAATGACAGAGTTACTGTGTGGGGGTCCCCAGGGGGTCCCTGTACTGTACTGTACTGTACTGTACTGTACTGTACTGTACTGTACTGTCACACCCGAAATCCGTGTGTGTGTGTGTTAGGCTGCGCAACAGTGACCCAGCCAGGGACACACATAGCCGTCTATAGGAGTAGTTGCACCACTCAAAAACACTACTGATTTTGGTGACGGCATGGCCTTTCCTCTTCTTAGGTTAAAGGGCACTTTGTCATTTTTTAATTTTTACTTCAAGCTTTTGTTTTTAACATTTGTTAATTCTGATGTGAGAATATACAATACACTATATATACCCAATAGGCTGGAAGCCTAAACAAATATTTTGTTTTCTTGCCAAACATTGTGTGTGTCAGGCAATTAATCATACAGACTGTGTTCATGGAAGGATAAGCCTATGTGCAAATGATTTTCTCCAAATAAGCTGATATTTTGTGGAGGATGAGAGCAGCATTGCTGATGTCTCCCGTAATTCTTCAGAATGAGGTTTGAGTGTTTACCACCTTTCCACTTCCATTTTCCGTGATGTGCTCTTTGGGGTGCTACCCATGTGGGAGAGTGGAATCATGGAGTGGATTGCTGCAATGCAATGCAATGCTTTCATAACCATTACACTCCTCAGGAGAATTCCTGATGGATTAGTCAGTGGCATTACTTTGATTAGACTTACTGTAACACAAACTATAATGAAGTCCGGGAATATATAATTGGCGAATGTTTGATGGTATGATATTATCACACTGTTTGAAATGCCACAGTTTAATTATATTTCATAATGATTAGCCTACATATTGTAGCAATAAGGCCACTAAAAAAGCTCAACTAAATGTTCATCAACGATTGAATAACTGGCTGCTGATATTTGACCTGGAAAGGTGTATTATAACTTGCTCATAGAGCAGTTTTTCATATCAAGGTCCATTATTCATTCGGCATTTGAGACACGGACCACCATTTGATGAGATTTTGCCTCTCAGACCCAAAACGTAGCATATTCTGTGGTCGCTGGATAAGATTTCGAACACAATTCCATGCTGTATTGATATGGTACCATAGGAAAGACAACAGGCAAACGATCAAAATAACACTTCTTCTACAACCCCCCCCCCCCCCCCCCCCCATGGGTCCATTTGGTTTCATTTTATGCTCAAGAGTATAAGATCAATATGGGTCCATTTGGCTAGCAACTCTCAATCATTTCACTGGGGACCGCCTTGAACCCTACCCTATACCACTGGTGGTCCCCGGACTACTGGTTGAGAACCACTGTCAGTGACTCGTACAGCTTTGCTGTGCTACTCCTAGCCACAGTGTGCTATGCAGGACGTAATCATGGATTTCTCAGTTATGCCAGGATTTCAACACAGTGTTTAGTGCCAGCTAGCCTAATAAATGTCACTTTTGCAGTCTCATTACTCAGAACAACCATGGCAACATGCGGTTAATTACACTCTTATAATCAGGCATGCTGTGTTGGAAGGCTTTTTGATTATCTAATTGCCAAGAATATCTATCATAGTTTTAATGTGACATTTAAATAATTTCCTCCTCCCCTCTATTGTGTACAGTAAGCTCTCACACAACTTGGAATTAGTTGAATTGAAAATAATGTGCCACCAGTGAGAGTCAATACCGATTTTCCCACTGGCGTGTGAGAGCCCCTTAATATTAGGTGAGCAGAGCAGGAACATTTCATTTTATTTCACACCTGCAATAAGTCAATAACCTTACCATAGTAGGAAAACTGAAGGCCAGGGTCATAAATGTACCCAAATACATGTGCCATAAAAATGAGGTGACCCCTTAACCCATTCAGGCCTGACGTCGAAATTTAAAAAAAAAAAAGTTTTCTAAATCATGACAATTTTCGGAAAGATTTGAGGCACATTTTAACGATTTTTCAAAAATAGCAGATCTACAAGTTCATAGCGCGCCACTCGGTGGCGCGCTATGAGCTTGTAGATCTGCTATTTTTCAATAGCTAAATTATAACATAATGTTTAAAACGCTAACGCTAACGTGACATGGATGCGTTCCAGGTCTCAATGGATTAAGGGCTTTTAGATGTGCCACTTAAAAGTGACACGCAGTAGGAAGGAAGGTACTGAATTCTCAGCAGGTGTGTCCTTCGCTTCGCTTTGTGTTGTCATTGCTGCTTTATTGCAAGAGATGCTGTGAGAAGTGATTGCCAAGTGCAGTATGCCGCCATCTCCGGGCTCCACTTGAATGGACACGTTTTGTTCTTGTGTTTCATGTGTGATTAATTGGAGACACAACTTTGAACACACTTTTTCATAGATTGAAACAAACTCATGCATTGATTTTGAAATGGGGGCCAATGTGGCACAAAATCAATGTAAGAAAAAGAATGGGGGGGAGATGCATGCTTTTTAAACTCTGAGTTATCATATTTTCCTTCTCAAATTTTACCTCACTTGAATATTTTATGAGAGCTCATTCTTCGAAGCATGAGTGGGTCATATTTCCTCAAATATACTGTACAGTTCTGTAGAAGACTATTTCATTCTGAATGCATTTCAAATGGTATACAGATTTACAGTTGGCTGCTCAGCTTTATTACTGTAATGTAATAATCAATAATATCACTGTGGGGACAAATACCCTATACCACAGCCAAGGGGGCAGTCGCAGATGAATACTAGAGGAAATTGAATATTCAAATGCTGCTGCTCAGTCCACTTCACCTCAGGTAGTTGATACACATGCTGGATGTGATGACAGGAATTAAAGTAGTTAAACTCGATCTCTTAATGCATCTTGTCTTTGGATATTGACCTTTTTTGGTGTCATGTCACTGACACAATGCAAGGGAAGGGTGTGCCCATGAAGTTATTGATTCATAGTCTGGAAAGTGACCATATTAGTTTGTTAGGTAATGAAATATGTTGAACATTTTCCCTTTGATGGATGTCTTGGTGCACATTTTTAGCAGTTTTTGAGTGGTGTAAACCACTCCTACGACTGGCTTTGTTAGTTTACGTGTCTGTCTGTCTGTTCGTACCAAAAAAAGAGCATGGTTGCTACGGTCACCCAGTTCACCCGGGTGTGATTTCATTACGTCAGACATTACGTCAGACTACATCTGATCAGGCTATATAAGACCTCACACCACTCAGTTCACACGGGTGTGATTTTTTTCCCCACAAAGGATTCTTAAAACGATGGCCACTCAACAACTGCACACTGCACTTTAGCTCACAGATAGCTACAGTATTTTATTTAAATTGTATACTTCAACAAATGCCTGAAAGCCAAGCACGACAATACAATACGTGACATTGGAAGCAGCACAACCTGCAGCCAGCTTCAGGTGAATGTGTTGTGAGATATGATGGATGTTCTGTACAGAGTGTCAGGTCAGCGAGCCCCGTGCACTCATCATCAGGTTGCTATACTGACAGGAAGACATGTGAAACGTGCCCAATGGTGACTTGGCAACTACTTCTGTTTTCGCTTGACCTCACTTGTTGGCCAATTTCCCAAGCCCTTGAACCTAATATAAGACTTTATCACTCATGCCATAACGTATCCTGACAGATAAAGGTCGAGAGCTCCCTTTCATACTCGGGACTTAATAAAGCTATAACCCATGAAAACATTTAAACTGCCTTTTGTCCTCTCCCCGTGTCCCCTAGGGTAGTACTAGGTACCCTCACAAAAACATGCAGTAATCCTGGTCTCTAAACTACCTGATGGAGGGGAAAGGAACTGGTCGGAATAACATGTTCCTTCCACGCACTACGTCCGGCCGGGGAAACTACCCCCTGTCAGGTGAAAAGAAGCCGCTTGGACTCCTCATGCATAGAAGGAAGCATGAGGGGGCACGGTGGCACAGTTGGTAGTGCTGTCGCCTCACAGCTAGAATGAACTTTTATTTATATAGCACCTTTCAGAGCAAGGCTCCAAAGTGCTGTACAGTACAAGGTTAAAAAAAACTGAAACAACATATAGCAAGTTCGTCCTAGGGACCTCAAGTAGGGCCCTCTCCGATGATCTGAGGATGCGTTCAGATCTAGGTGGGGACAGCATTTCGAAGATGTAGGTAGGGGCCAGCCCATTTAGGGCTTTATATGTAAAGAGTAGAATTTTTAAATCGCATCTGGCGCTCACAGGCAGCCAGTGCAGAGTGGCAAGTACTGGTGTAATATGGTCTCGTTTCTTAGTGTTGGTAAGCAGTCGGGCAGCAGAATTTTGGATTAACTGTAGGCGGGATGTGGTTTTCTTACTAAGGCCGGAGTAGAGGGAATTGCAGTAGTCGAGGCGTGATGAAATGAGGGCATGTATGACTATCTCGAGGTCCGGAGGTGACAGGAAAGGCTTGATTTTTGCGATATTTCTTAGTTGGAAGTAGCATGATTGTACGACTGTTGTTACCTGTTTATTAAAAGTTAAGTCTGAGTCAAAAATCACACCGAGATTGCGGGCTGCAGGTGTAACATTTGAGGAAAGGGAACCAAGTTGTGAGTGTAATAGGAGAGTTGAAGTAGGGGGGCCGTGGTCCTGGTTCGATTCCCGCTCGGGACGCTGTGGGTGCTGGCGGTGTGTCTCCTCCTCCGCGTCATCAGTGCCCATACCCGAGGCGGGGTTGGCGAAAGGGCCTTTCTGTGTGGAGTTTGCATGTTCTCCCCGTGTCCCCTAGGGTAGGTACCCTCACAAAAAACATGCAGTAATCCTGGACTCTAAACTGCCTCCCCCTGGCCAGCCGGGGCGCCTGATGGAGGGAAAAAGGAATTGGTTGGAATAACGTGTTCCTTCCACACGCTACGTCCAACCAGGGAAACTGGTCAGGTGTAAAAGGAGCAACTTGGACACTCAGGCATGAAGGAAGCATGAGTTCAAGTCCGTTGCTCTCCCCATGTCCCCCATATATGGGGACTAGGTTGGCGGAGGGTGTGTAGAGGCTAACCCAGGAGCACATTAGATAATTGACACAGGAGTGAAAAATGGGTTACAAAATCGTGGGATAAAAATTATATATAAAAAAAAAGAAGGAAGCATGAGGTCAGTCTGCTGCCCCCCCAGGTTGGCAGAGGAAGTGTAGCGCCAAGGATTACATTAGATAATAATGACACTGGGTGAAAAAATGGGTTGCAAAATCGTGGGATGAAAATGAAAAGAAACTGCAATTGTCCCATTAGAGGATTTTATGACCAGTTTAGTGTAAGTAATAGTGTACTAACTTACTAAGTGAAAATTGGGTGAACCAGGGCTTGACATTAAGGCTTGTCCGCTTGTCTGGGACAAGTATTAAATCTTCCCAGAGAAGTGCATTAAAATTGTACTTGTCCGTTGGAGAAGTGACTCGCTTTTTCTGTGATGCTCATACCAGCCAAAAATATTGTCTGGCATTATTGTCTGGCTTTCCTAATCATAACTTTTCCAATATTGTTAATAGCCCTAGAATTGTCAGCCATATATCGAGTATATACTCACCCAGTAATGAATTCCTAAGACTTTGAGTCAGATATTGTGCTCTAGTTTCATATCCATGTGAAAGTTCTGGCAGAAAACATGTTATGTAAAATATCGCCACTTTTACATGAGGAAAAGCTAGACTGAAAAGCACAATTAACTTGCAAACTTAGAATATTCACCTAATATTCAAACATGTATTCACCAAGTAAAACCAACTTACAGTTAGTTGATTTAAAATGTAGGCCTATTTGTGTGCTCGTGCTCCGGACAAGTGACCTTTGTGCCAGGACAAGTGAATAGGAAATGTACTTCAAATGTGCCTCAAAAAGTTAATGTCAAGCCCTGGGTGAACCCATCATTCTTGTGTTCCAGTGATCAACAGATTCAATTTTCAGTCAGGGAAAAACCTCTGACCTTAATATGTCAAGAACCACATTTTTCTAATGACAGCGTTAGCAGGCTTCATGCGAGCAGTTGAAGGTGCACATCTCTAATGGAATACACAGTACAAGGTATAGTCTTCACAGCCCAGGGTCTCATTTTGCTGGTAGGAAGAGGGGGAAGTCTGTTTCCTGACACAATAATTCATTCCCGTTTACCATAGGCCTGGAGTGAGGAGCCCAGGAAATGGAGGAGGCATAAATCGCGCCTGAAATCTCTCAGATTGCATCCGAATGGCCCTTTAAACAACCAGCACGGCTGCCACCGTGACTCCGTAGGAGCAATCCATCGCGTTAGCGGTCCCGCATGAGCCTCCATTCCAATCACAGATAACAACAAAAGCAGGTGCTCCCAGCAAATTATGTGACGGGGCTCTTTCCCCCTCTTGCCATAGCACTTACTAGTGTTATATGCGAGGGAATGGACCCACACACACACACACACACACGCACACGCACACGCACACAAACTCACACACGCATGGCACACTTGCCTCAGTAATTGGTGTATGTCATATTGTATAAGTAGAAGATTTGTCAAGGTCAAAGCCAGGAGAAGGTACAGAAAACAGTTAAGCCGTATTCTTGCATGTTCTCCCTGTGTCCCCTAGGGTAGGTACTCTCACAAAATACATGCAGTAATCTTGATCTCTATATTGCCTCCCCCTGGTCAGCCAGGGCGCCTGATGGAGGGGAAACACACTGGTTGGAATAACGTGTTCGTTCCACGGAAACTCCCCCCTGTCAGTTTATAAGAAGCGGCCTTCTCACTCCCCATGCATCGAAGAAAGCATGAGCTCTGTTCGGGGCTCTGCCCAGGTTGGCAGAGGGAGAGTAGCGCCCAGGATTATGGTTTACAAAATCATGAGATAAAAATTTAGAAAACAGTAAGCGGGAAAATCTCTAAACTTTTGGAGATGGTGATGCAGAGTGCAGACACAATGCCATTCTGTTTGTGCACTGCACATTTTGTCAGACACTTGACTGCAAAGTCACTGACCTATTTCTTATGTGAAATTTGCTGATGCATACAAGTATACTGTTTGCTGACTTAAAATAGGCGATAAAAAATATATAATCGGCACCTTTTGAAAATATCTTATGTTGCAATTTGAGGAGCGCTAATTGAAATTTGAAAGTGAGCAATAAAGTGAACTCAACATCCTTATTCATGAAGGACTGCACATGAACTCTAGTGTCCCTATTCTGGGGCAAACATTTGGCGAAAATAGCTGATCTACAAGCTCACAATGTGTCAAATTGTTGTGTTCTTGTAGATTTGCTCGTGTCACCGAAGAGATTTGGGATATAGAGAGAAAAGTGTAGGGGCCTCATGGACGGTGGACCCCTGACACCAGTCATATAGGGTTTAAGTGGATAAATTGAGGCACTATTTGCTGTGGCTGCTCCAATGTTTAGTCATCATACATGTTAATTATGTACCGTATGTATAGGTAGGCCTACTGTATGTACTGTACATTTGACTGTGAACTTCATTGGCGTTAATCACAAAGCGACTGTGGGGCAGTAAAAACCCAACACTTACTTTTAAATGTTCAACCTTTGATTGACTGGTGATACAAACATAATTGACACATATTGTGGATCAAGAAGAAATCTGAATGGTAGATCTGTTCAGTACGTGCAGAATCTTTCTAACATTGGAGATGGGAGGTTTGTGCACACGTATAGCAACATTGTGCACACGTATAGCAACATTGTGCACACGTATAGCAACATTGTGCACACGTATAGCAACATTGTACACACGTATAGCAACATTGCAACATCGTGTTTGTCCTAGTGATAACAACATGCCACGTTACATTTTGACTCTGTTTGGACCGTAATAATAATGTAAATACAGACCTTTATATACCTTTCACCCCATTGCCCTGTGCCTTTTCATATTCGCGCACAACCCCAACACATTGTCATTACTAGCATCAGACAGACAGACGGGTGGAGACAGGTAGACAACAAATGTGTATGAGAGCGGAAAAACTCTCTCTCTCACTAACACTCACACGTACAAACACACACCTGCCTGAGGGAGAGAAAAAGAGTGAGAGAAAGGAGGGAGAGCGTAGTGTATTTCATTTATGTATTTGAGTAAAGTATATGATATTGATGTGCTATGGAAATGGTAAACTATCTCATCGCCTTGATGTGAAGTGAACACTGTTCAGTTTGTTTACTGTATATCTCCTCATAGCCTGGAGGGACTGTGACAATATGGTTGCTGGACATGACAGTCAGTCTCCGCTCAGCACCTGGATGCAGTCCAGTTTTAAAACATAACAAAGGGATTCTGTTGCAACCTTGTTGCATCTCAAATCTTCAGTTTGGCATTTCATGGCTGTAGGTATTAAATTAACTGCATACAATACATGACAGTTTTTTTATTTTTCCGGTATACCTCCTGGAGGAGATTTGTACTCTACTACTGAGTGCACCATTCTTTGTTGCTTTAACTCTATTTGGTATGACAGTTGATGGTCAATACAAAATAGTGATATTGGATTTGGATTTCCTGATGAGGAATGTTGGTGTCATTTGTGTTCTAGAAAGTCTGTGGTACTGGTCTGTGCTGTCATCATCAGCCAAATTACCAGTATTACTGTTCACACTTCTAAACCGAAAGTAATGTGTGCGCTACTATTTTGAGCTGGCAGATGATTTAGGTTCTTGAACATGGCCACATAACATCTGAACTATTGCCAGTGCATACACCTTGAATACCTGGGCAAATATAGCACATCAGTGTACTGTAGCCATTTGAGGGAGACAGCCGGGTCTCTCTCTCTCGCTCTCTCTCTCTCTCTCTCTCTCTCTCTCTCTCTCTCTCTCTCTCTCTCTCTCTCTCTCTCTCTCTCTCTCTCTCTCTCTCTCTCTCTGCTCCAGACAGCTGTGAGCCTTCTACAGAGACTGTGTGCAGCATGTCAAAATCTCCCAAAGTGCCATATGGCACAGACTCCACCCCCACCATAGAACCACTTTAATTTGAATAAATTGGTCTCATTTTCCTATCCAGTTGGCTTGGGCCAAAATTGAGTATACATTCTTTAGCGTGAAATTAATTAGGGTGAAATTTAGGGTTCATTTTTCATATTCAGCCATGAATCTGTAGCTGATATAGCTGCTGTTGATGGATGAGGCGGCCAACTCCTTAATGAGGTACGCTATGCCTCATCTTTTAGGATTTTCCCTTGCACAAATCATTTGTCATATGTCAGAATGAGGTATGCTAAAAAGTAATGGGTCTGAAGTTGATCAAAATGATGACGGGCAAAATGATGGCTCTCGATTTGCTCTTTGCCAAAAATAACTGATGTTCATGCTAACATAGATTTGTTTTCTTCCCATGAAGAGTTGGGCACCTCAATGCTGGTTATTTTGTGTGCAAGCCATAGATAGACTAAAGTAGGATTTTCCCACTATTGTTTTCATGAAAAGGAGAAACCTTCACCACCCCAAAGTTAACACAGAATAACAGCAATATATAATCTTAGACCCACCATTCTTCTCTGCTTTCTTATTGGCTTGAGGTTGTTATTTTCAGCATATAACCGTCACATACCCAACAAAGAGCTATTTTGAGTCTTTTGCAGAACTATAAGAACATTACAGTAAATACACCATGACAAGAAACTAGGCGGTTGAAAAGTGCAATGGTCGGCTATAGCAAGACAGTGTGGATATGTACAGAGAGGATCAATCTATAAAAGCACAGCCCAAGATAAGAATCGAATTCCCGCTAATGCTGTCGGCCCCACCACGGCCCTGTTATGCGTCAATTGCCTTATTCTAATGGGGAAAGCAGTGGTGTAGCTTGCAGTGGGAGATTTTACTCCATTAGATCTTATATTTTTTATCTAGAAGCCCTCTGCGTGCACCAAAGTAGCTTAATTCCATTGTGATTCTTGTCAACATGAATTAACCATGAACAGCCGACATTGTAGAAAGAAAAATATCCATCCACTCGCCTTTTAGTGGCTTTGTTCAATGATCATGTTATTTTCAAGTGAAAAATAAGTCATGTCCGCTAACGACACAGTGATTGATGTGCATTTCATCAGTTTTTCAATGTACCATCTTAATCTCAGATCTCAGCGGATCGCAAAATTACCTCAGATTGGGTGCCTTAATTGGTTGCCACTTGCCACAGACAAAAAACTGTGTTTTCCCTGTTCATGGTTCCATTTGAGCAGACCTGAATGACATGTATTTGCTTCAGAATCTTTCTTATAATACGGCACAAAATAGCATGGTTGATAAATGTAATAAATGTTCTGCTGGAGTGCAACGGTAATTTGGGTAGGGTTAAAGGTACAAGTTGAAATAGGCTTCTATTTTACCACTACCTGAGTGTAGTGGTTAAAGCATAGCTCATGACAAGATGTGGATAGAGCAAGTCCCTCCCCTCCTGTTCTGTATAGTATAGACAGTTTGTGTAAGTGTATCTGAAGATCATCTCTCTCCACCTCACTTTGGTTCAATAGAGTCATCGGCAGCAGCAGACTTTTATAGCCCACTTCTGAATGTCAGTTGGCTCTCAGACACTATATGATGTGGTTTAACATCACAAATGTACATTCACTGCATCCACACACTGGGACCAGACTACTGTGACAGATGGGCAGGTCATACAAGTCTTTTAATGACTCATGGTCTGTATCTCTATGAATGGTTATAAAATTGTGTGTGTGTGTGTGTGTGTGTGTGTGTGTGTGTGTGTGTGTGTGTGTGTGTGTGTGTGTGTGTGTGTGTGTGTGTGTGCGTGTGCGCGTGCGCGCGTGCGTGCGCGTGGGTGCGTGCTTTTTTGTTATAAAGACGCCGGAATCCACCTCAACATTAACTGGACATTGGAGATGATCTATTAATTTACCCCTAATGTTCGATGAGTGTTGGAACTTAAATACCTATTATATAAGATACACGTCGGTCATAATGCTCTTAAGGAATAAATTACAAAAAGTAGATTTTACTCGAGGTAATTGTTTAAGAACTTTTTTCCCACATTTTTTCTTTCACTGTCCCACAGTACATCTCTGTTTATTCTATTTAATTTATGGTGCAACGTGTGTATCAGATACTTTAGCCAGGTCCTCCTTGGAATAGACATTATTGGACAATCCAAATAGAACTTCAGTCTTCATTACCACTAAAGCCCTTTGTTTTTATGACAGTATTGTGCAAACAGATGATAAGCTTGCAAAGTGTCACTGCAAGGTGATGTGAACTTGTAGATTTGTTATTTTTGCTATTTATTTTTTATATGTTTGAAACTGTAATGACATGCCCAACATAGTAATGTACTATGTAGTAATAATAATGTAGCCTACATGGACGCATGGAAACATGGACACCCTTTGTGGACCATGTAAAAACCCTGATGGTAGTCCCAGAGATGAGTGATATTTGAACTAGGGAATGGTGAACGCATAGGCCTATGCATTGTACGTGTGTCGTGTAAACCGGTGGCTGCGCACACACAGGTGGTCCCCCCTCCCCTCTTTCCCTCTTGCTCCCGATGTGCTGGTTGGTACCTTGCATGGCTTCCGCCGCAATCGGTGTATGAATGTGTGTGTGAATGGGTGAATGTAATGCACAATCTATGTAAAGCGCCTTGGATAAAGACGCTATATAAATGCACCATTTTAGTCTTGTTCAATATAACGATGATATGATATCGTCACGAGATGATGAGTCGCCAACGATATCAAATGACGTTATGCTGCTATCACCAATTATGTTACGCCACTAAATGCATTAGTTTTATCTCAGTGCATTTCGGTTGCCTGTGGCTGTGACTTGTGAGGTGCTTCAGCAGTAGCAGTGCCTCTCTGCTTGAGCAGCAAGGCTCAGGTTACAGGGCTACATCGACATTTGTATATAATGTGCAAAACCGTATCAGATGGGCCATCTGATACGGTTTTGGACATATATGCTTATGTGTACACTGCGTGTCTCGTATTACATCAATGGAACACTACAGCAGACATTTGTGTGTTGTGGAAGGTCCTTTCAGGGTTTTTTGTCTTTTTACCCCTTTTTTTAATCAAATTTTGTTGTTATGCCAATGAATTACTCCCCACACATATCTCTGTGTGTTGTCACTACTGTTGTATCCTACTAACTCACCTGTCAGTGAGGAGCCCCCACAGGGAGGCCGTACGAAGAGGCTTTGTCTTCGTCCTCCACCTCCCGCACAACACTCCAAAACACATTCCGTACACGCAAATGCATGTGATTGTGTGTGTAGATTTGTGAGAAAAGTTCGTGTTCACATTGTGCGTTTTGTGCACATTGCAAGTACGGCCCTTCACTACAGTACATTTCACCCACATCTAAATTAATCATTGTAACCATTATAAATTGTATAATTGAGAAGAAATTGAAATGTACTTTTTTCCCCCCGAGGGCATGAAGCCAGTGTGATGAATAAAAATGAAAGTTATGTATTGCACCGTAATGGTGTCCTAGCAGGAGGAGAATTATTTTTTACTCATATAGGAAGTACTTTCAACTTATCTATTGAGCTGAGAAAGCATTAGTTGCTTCTGCCGGTACACTTCCAAAGGTATGAAAGACTGTATATCCCCAAGAATCACTTTCTAGTTTTCTCTTACCCATCAGCAACTATCAAAAAAGAAAGAAAAGAACATTTCTAACCACTAATTTACATTTACCCACCTCAGCAGTAGGAAAGCGAGAGGCTCAAAGGTGCAGCCTTGGCCATTACTCCAGTGTGTGTGTGTGTGTGGTGGGGGTTGGGGTTGGCCTGGGTACTGCTGACTTATATTGCTGTAGCTCCAGCCCTGTTGGAGGTGACTGGGACTCACCCAGGGGGAACTACACAAATAAATAGATTTTCCCTCCCTCCCCTTCGGGGTTCCCAAGACTTGTTCAGCCAGGACGGAGGCGTTCCCTGCTGCGAGACAGATTTCCAGAGCCGACACCAACAATCTGTCTTTCGACAGGCCTAGATTGATCCAACTCTGTTTGCTTTCAGCAGTATTCTGCAGGTTGAAGCCATTTAATTGAATTAATTGGGTGTGATACAGCCTTACATGATAGTATTCTTGTATTATGTAGGCCTATATAAGGCATATTCTTTATTAACACAACGGGTTCCAAAACTTTTTCATCCATTTTTATCTACACAACCCTCCTGTGCCAGAACGTTAAAATCCATGTTTTTATGAAAATGAATGAATTTGTTTTACTTTTTTTAATGTGTATATATTTTTGAAATGTTTTTAATCTGACGGGCACGCTTATTAATCCTTTTATTTGTCCTTTTTCTCTGGCACCTGCACAACACTTTCTGTCCACCAGGTGGCACTCATTGTGTTAACATACTTGCCACATGTTTGCTGTATATCACAATCAAATGGATGATGGATTGACGCAGGGGCCGTGGGTTTTGGTTCAGTGAAATAGCACATATTCTATCTCCAGCTACTTATTTTATGAACAGACCAATATAGACCTGGCAATAAATTAGGCTCATACTTGTTCACCTTCTCTGCAGTTGTACAGCTGTTTACATTGTTGCTTCTGAAAGGTTAAGTTGATGCATATTTGTTTGATCATACCATTGAGCTAGACATCACATGATTAGATACAGTATACAGGTGTGTTTTCCATTCTGTGTGCGAATAAATATCCACTCAATTCTATTCCCTTTTGAAATGCCAAATGCCACTGCTTTTGCCCTCAGCATATCTCTTCTAGCCTCACCAGAGCCAAATAAATACAGCGGACCCACCTTTCTCCCATTTTCTGCTACTAATAAGAGCACTTTCCTCAGCTTTTGTTGAAGTAAGTAGGCTGTGCATGACCTTTTTTAGGCAACTTTGCCCATCTCATGGGCAAAGTTTTTTTTGTTGTTGTTGCAGTTTTGGATTATTTATCCACTGCTGCTCAGTCTTTACCCTCACAGTGATATATTAGTGCGAGAGTACAGTGAGCAATAATGCATGAGAGAGAGGGAGTACAGTACTGAGAGATAATGATTGCGAACGCAGTGAGCATTTACTATGAGACCCAGCAGATCATGTCTGTGTGTGTGTCTGTCTGTCACGCTGTAACACCACCGACCTGCCACCAGAGGGCGCACCTTACCAGAGGGCGCACGTGAGCATTTACTATGAGACCCAGCAGATCATGTCTGTGTGTGTGTCTGTCTGTCACGCTGTAACACCACCGACCTGCCACCAGAGGGCGCACCTTACCAGAGGGCGCACCTTTAGCTGCTTAACGACGACACTGTCAATACTAGCCCAAAATAATAGTGCACGCACGTACGCACGCACGCACGCACGCACGCACACACACACACACACACAAAACTTAACTTAAAAAAAACTTAACTTAAAAAAAACTTAACTTAAAAACAAAAAATTAAAAAGGAAAAACACACACGCACGCACACACACACACACAAAATGTAACGGAAAAACTTTAAAAAAACTTAACTTGAAAAAATACTTCACTTAAAAAAATTTATGAGCTGCGTTCGCTTCCCGCGTTTGCGCGTCTTACTTGTGTACTTACTGTTCATATGATGTTGTACAGTACCAGTACCAATGTTGCATGGTGTAGTGCATCCTCAAGTGTATTGGTATCATATCACAGCTCCATTATTCATATTGGAAACGGAAGAAAACAAAAACGACTCTTCCTAACAGCTAGTGTCAGTCATTGCTAGGTTACAGGTACTTTAACGAGGTAAATAAGGTTTTTCAGAGTGCTGATATGGGGAGTTATGGACATTCTTTAGAATGCCTATCAGCCAATCACAATGCAAGGGCTGAACTAACCGTTGTATAAATCATGTTGTGGGCATGTTGGGCAGAAAACGTGTATCTCCATATTTCATCCTTTCATTTACATATATTTTTTTAAACATAAATGAATGCATATTTTATACTTTGGCGTATACCAGGGTCACACAAAAGTAGCAACAATAAGCAGATCTACAAGCTCATAAGGCACCATAGCATGATGCTAATAAGGCACTGTAGACGTGCCTCTTTTCTTTTCTTTTCTTTTCTTTTCTTTTCTTTTCTATTTATAAATTGTTTATACATTTTTATTTATACATTTTGTAGGGAAAAGTAAAAGTTTGTGACTAAATAATAACAGCATTGGATTCGGTTAAACACATGATGTTTTCCCCTATTTTTATAAAGTAACTGTTTTTGACAGTATCACACATATCATATCAAATAATATCATATCCTATCATATCAAATTGTTTGCTCACCCACATAGCAAAGAATGTCAGTTAAGTTGATCATAGCTTATTGGTATAGCCAGGAGGGCAGCCTTTCCTCTCAGGGGTTTATAACATACATTATAATTGTTCTGGCTCTTTTCCCTGGCTACTGTTATACTTGTAATTCTGTCAATGTTTACACCAGACTCTCCATTTCAATATGCAGACTGCTCAGCATAATAAGCCAATTAAAGGTGCTTGTACTTATGCTGATGGTGTTTTCACTCAAGGCATTTTAAAATGTACTGTAATCAATCTTGTTTATAGAGTTTAACAATATTTATAACTTCCTCAGTGATTACATACTGTAAATGGCAGTTCGATTCAGTTGCATTATATTAGTAACACTGTAGATAAACCTCCCTGCTATAGCGACAGTACTGTATAGTGGTATCATAATACAGTCACAATGGGACTCATTTATCAAGCAGGGTCTACACAGATTTGCACAAAGACATATTTAAATTATAAGTGTCAAATATTTTACTATCTACTTTAGTAGTTCTAACTCATTTGATCACATTTTAAATATATGCTATACATCCTATAACGACTATTAGCAGTGAGGGGCCATTCTACGAGCTTGGGGAGTATGATGGCAATCAATAGGCTTCCATGAGGCAGTGATATTGCATGATAAACACGTTGCTTCTGCGGCTTACTCGTTTTCATGTGATCTTGCTGTGGGCGAAATGTCATCTCCTACACAGCAACCAATTGTTCGTCAACTCACTTTTTCTCAGAGTTTGAGTGTCGCTTTGAAACTCACACAATATTTGGAGTACAAAAGTAATATTGACATCCGTATCGTAGGAATCGTAGGAATCTCTTATGTCACTGAATAACGATGTGTTTTCATTCAGTGATGTCCGATTTATCTGCCTAGAGCAGATCACAAATGATGTACTGTACAGACAGACAGACAGACAGACAGACAGACAGACATGTTTCTGTAAGCAGACATATTGACACACAGGTCAGTAAGCACATATTCTAGAGTAGTTGTACTTTTACCTGCATTTCTTTGGCCTGCAATTTATACCTAGTACTTACTACTTCAATTACTTAATTAGGGGGCTTGAAGAATGAACAATAAACCAAAAAAGGTTGTTGGACATGGACAACATCATTGTAGCCTTATCATAATTCTTGACTTATTGTTGATGTGCTGGGTAGCGTTTATTTAAAAGCCATTTTGAAGATATTTCAGGCTAGACTTCTATACTGCAAAGAAGGTGGGTGTCAGCTCAAATGAATGTATCACGACTGCACTGAAAGCAACCCACAGATTAGCCTTCAGATAAAAGGGGGGCTATGTCTACTTAGAAAGAAATCACACTCAGCAGCCCACATGCAGTGTGATTGACTGCCATTTTGAATCACAGTAATCTCATTGAGTTTCATTCACATATAGTACCGTAGTTGCCATATAGTGAACTTTACACATCAAACTAACTTAATCTGGTGTTTATAATTATATCACCCTTACACAATTGGCCAGGGTGACATTGACACGTGTATGAAAATCAACTTTGTGTACCAGTCTGGGAGAGGATCATCACTCTGCATACATCAGGACTTTTAAGAGGAAGAGGAATTAAGGATCTGCATCCTTAATGCCCATGATGAGATGCAGTGAAACCTGGCATGTTTGTCTCTCAAAAAGGCGGGGCGGTGCTCAGCTCCGATCTAGCTATAGGTCCCATGGAAACATCTAGCCCTGTGTACAGTATGCTTAACCTGACTGCTGCCCCATCTGGCGGAGTCAGGTTACAGTATGCTGTCCCCTCTTCTGCTTTCATGGATGGGTGACATCCAGCCTTAAGCCACGGGGCCTTTCATCTCTATGCCCTTTTCAGATGGTAAAATGTAGTTCCTCCTAACAATCTCTTTATATTTATGAAAAGACGCAACGCAGGACCATGAAGTTGATCCCCTTACTTATGTCATTTTGTCTGTCTAGGTTCTCTGTGAGTGAATGCATCCTTTGAACATTCTCACTTTTCTTGACTTAAGAAAGAATGAAAATGGTCTTTTATTCGCTCTCTTCGTTTTCACCTTGCAGTGGCTTAGTGTGGGGTGAACTGCAACCACAGCATTAATCCTTTCCACATGTCGGGCCATTTCTGTAAAGTAGAGGCAGAGAATGAGTGAAAGACTTAAGACGGGTGATCCCTGTGCCTTTGGTCTCCTATTCTACTGTAGGTTGGATTCATAGAAAGCCCAACATCAGCAAATGGGACATGGGCCAACAAGAACTGTTAAATATTATTATTATTAATAATAATAATAATAATAATAATAATAATAATAAGACAGAATATTGAACCATTAACTGGGCTTATTAGTTGAAATTGTGGCTATACTGCCCTCTACAGGAATAAGAAGCATGTTACAGATTTGTAACCATAGCTGTGTGACAGCCCAAGGGCATTTGAAGAAGACAGTGAGAGACACTGTACAGTACATGTGTCTTTCTTTTGTAAAAAAAAAAAAGTGTCTTTATGTATGAAGTGTATTTCGTAAATTGCGGACCCGCTTGAAAACGAGATGGTTCATCTCAAGGGATTGTTCCTAATAAAGAGATTCCTTTTCTCTAAGTGTGTTGTTTTTTAATTCCTCCCTCTTCCATGCCTCTTATCCACATTTTAGACAAGGGCAATTGTTTGTGACTCTCTGTGCTCTTCCCATTACAGAGCTAGTCCATTTAATGCTTATTACAGCTGGAGGCCAGTATAGCGTGAGATATGTTGATATTACATTTTAGACGATGTGCACAGCATGACTCTGTGATTCTCTGCAGGCTCCACAACCTCTTGGTGCCCTTGAAGCATAATTCTCACTTTACGCACAATGTATACTCTGCGTGATCCAACTTGTTATTATTGATAGCTGCATGCATGGCTGAATGGCTAGTCCTTACATAAGCGTGCATTGCGCTGTGCAGAGGGCATGTGAAACTGGTTACCTGGAGGGGGGCGACCCTATGTTCCCTCTGCCCTACAGTATCTGTTTGCTCAGTTTAGGGTTGGTGTAGGGCAGGCTGTAGGGCTTGACGATTGATTGTCACACAAAAAGATGGTTTTCAATGGTGTCAATGGTTTTCTATTGAACATAAAGCTTACCCTACATTTCTGTTTGGCTTTTAAGCTTTGTAAACTGCCCTGTGCAAAAATGGCACAGGGCAGACTAATAACTCACTTAATGTACAAAGAAATGACTAACAATAGCCAATACCAATAATCAAAACAAACAATGTACAAGGCCACAACATTTAATATTTGTATACTCAGAATTTGTCAACAATAAGTAAAAATAGTGGAAATAGCTGATCTACAGGCTGTATATATACAGTCCCCCTCGAGCACCCTTGTTACTTGCGCAAGCAGAGCGTGCAAGTACTGCGATAGGCTGGGAATGTATGTTGGTGTACTCCACCAGCCAATAAGGCGATCGGCTGGGTATGTTTGTATGTCTGTTCTTGAGGACTCAGAGCAGCAGTCGTACCCAGACAGAGAGCTCTATAGGGACTCAGAGCAGTCGTACCCAGACAGCAGCAGAGAACTTTAGGGCTCAGAGCAGCAGTCGTACCAGCAGTGGTGAGCACACTTCATGGCGCGCAAGTAGGGCATACATGGCCTACTTGTGTGCAAGGTGCAAGTTGGCATCTCGAGAGAGTGCATTTCTAGTTTTTATCTGACCACAACCATTTGATGGGTAATCTTCTGTGAGTCAACCGTCTGCCCGCCAGGATTAATTAATGTATCTATCGCGTATTGCCTCGGTTTTATTGCAACTCTTATTTTGAAGAGCCATATATCCGTAACCAGATGTTACAATGACAAAATGCTGTGTGTGGTGTCTTGTCCGGTTGTTGTTTTCTCGGTCGGTGGTGAATAAACCCGACCACGAGTATCACAGCGCCTGCTGTCGGCCGTTGAAAAACCTTGTTTTCACCAGAAACGACATTCATTGCGCCGATTTGGAGATACAGGCCTTTGAAAGCAGCACATAGAGTGCAAGTGGATGCGCGCGCATCTTCAAAATGGCCACGGCCACTGTCCCACTTTGACTGTTATGCTAACGAGTGGCAGCTAACAATTCGATCGGATAAAAACATGGATTAAATAATATAAACCCTACGGTTCTGGCAGGCTAGACAATTAATTTAATCCTACGGTTACTACGGTTATGGCGGGCTCCGTGTTAACTTCGGTTATAGATCAATCTATGGATGCCCACAACCCGCCACACGTGGCCCTCTTTTGGCATAAAAGCAACAGAACGCACACCTTTCAAGCAATTACAAGTCAGGTTATAGCATAATGCACACTGTGTCATTGTTGCAGACAAGTTCCTGAATCTACCGTCTGGCATATTTCTATCCTGTGGGAGGGATAACTCATACAGACTACACTATGCATGTCCACTGCTTAGAAAATGTCTGTCAAACCACACAAAAATTACAAAATGCATAGAATGACACTTGTAGAAAAGACATCACATAGAAACATTAAATAATTGCATCTTGTCCCTCTCTTTCAGCTTTGCACTCAGTTACTGTATACTGTATAATATGTTGTGACAGTTCTAGAACAGTTACATGAATTGTGCTTCTGGCAGTAGATAGCGATGGTCCCCAGTAATGGGTGAATGGTAGAGGATGAAACCATTTTTGTTTGGTATCCGTATAGCCTAAGGCAGTTAAAAACACACCCAGCTCTTTCTTTTATGTGCACTTCAGACTTTAGTTTCACTTGACTGGAGGTTTGGTTGTGACAGTCACATGTCTAGTCCTCCCCCAACTGCAAACTCCAAGTTGGAAGTAACATCGCAAAACATTTCTGCAGTGGAGACTTTTCCAGCTATAGTCTATAATTCTCACAGTTCAGTTCTCTGCTTTCCTGGGTTGTGTTTCTGCTTGTGAAACAAACAAATATACAAACAAACAAAGCAAACCATGGTAGTCTTCCTCATCTGATTCTATACTCCTCTTCTCTCTCTCTCTCTCCATCTCCCTCGCCAACTACCTTGCTAACTCATATCCCTTATTCATGCCCATAGTTTGTGGCCAAAATATAACAGAAGGTCCTTTATCTGCCTCCACCACAAGGAATCCTTCCTTTTCTCTTAGCTTCAGTAGCTTAGCAACAGAGCTGGCATATGGGGAAAGCAGGGTTAATGGAGCAGCATACAGAGATTCTTGCTCCCAAGTGCCTTGCCATTATTATCATTTGTCTAATTTAGTGCCGTTTAATCGGCCAGCTCCGTCTTAATGACACATACAGTACATCATCGTGTCACTTGGCGAATGTAAAGTGTGTGTGTGTGTGTGTGTGTGTGTGTGTGTGTGTGTGTGTGTGTGTGTGTGTGTGTGTGTGTGTGTGTGTGTGTGTGTGTGTGTGTGTGTGTGTGTGTGTGTGTGTGTGTGTGTGTGTGTGTGTGTGTGTGTGTGTGTGTGCAAGGCAAAGATGAAGGTCAAGTTTATATACAGTAACAATGCAACCTGCCGTACAGAACAGCAGTGCGTGGTTCTCAACTATTGTCTTTGGGACCCCCAAATTCATACTGTAAGTATTTGGCTGGGTACCGTATGGGAAAAGATTAGGTCCAGTCAGGTAGGCCTATACCCCTTAAAGGGGAATACCACTAATTGTCAACATTTTACTATGTCATTAGCTGTTGTGTGGAAATAATAAAAAGGTCCCACCATTCTGTGTTTCCTAGAACTGGAGGTATGAAAAAATCACACCCGTGTGAACCGAGTGGTGCAACTACACATTTATTGTTATAGTTGTACTGTACTGTAGACTTTGTTTTTTAAAAACATCTTGAAGTGGAAGTGGAATTCCCAGTGCAGCCTAACATTACTAAACTCCTGGTTAGAACACACTGACCCAGTCTCACACACGCACACACGTGCGTGCACGCACGCGCACACACACCGCGTTCATGCACACACTACACGTGCACGCACGCGCACACAGGCACCGCGTTCATGCACGCAGCATTCATGTGTGTTGCTACGTGCTAGGCTAACGTTACTTTTTTGCTACTACAGTAGGCTGCACGCATGCACACACGCGCCGCGTTCATGTGTGTTGCTACATATGCCACTCACCCCTGGGGTGTTAACATCTCCAGTTCCCTGTGCTTTGCTGTAGTTTAGTAACTTTTGTAGCTGTTCCGATACTCTAAGGTTCCGGCAGCCCAGCGCTTCCTACTCCACTGACAACCAATCACAGCGAGGTTCGATTTTGTTAGTTGTGCAAATGTGCAGTGACGCATGGGGAGGTTTTGCCAACATTGAATTAACATATACCCCCCTCATCCCCTCACCGTCAACAAACTCTACTGCGTACCGTATCAGATGAATATAGCAAGTTTGAGAGCTGTTCCTGCAAGAAGCCAATATTTTCTCTGCAGAATGATTACCTGAGGCTAGTGCAGTTGTAGGCCTACCGTAGACTTAGGCATTAAAACTTGAGTAATACATAGTAGCGTTAGGCACCAAAAGTTTCTGTTCTGCAAGCTGAAAGGGTCCATCTGCAATGAATAACCACATACTGTACACAACCTCTGTTTCATCCACAGTCACTTTTTGAATAAAGGCAGATATTCTTGATACATCCAGACGGTTGTATAAGCATGCCTTCAAGTCATTTACAGGAACATACCAGTGTACTGCCGCCCGTTGGCACCAGGCTTTGTTAGCCAGTTGATGCATAGCCTGGACTGTCGGTGTGCTGAAATACCAATGTACAGATGAGATATTGGACAAATAATACTGGAGAAAGAAAATAATAATAAGGAATTTTATAGGTTTCCCTGCTTTGCAGTGGAACCCATAATATGATAAACCTTTATCGATCCTGGGGGGCAATCGAGGCATCACACAACAGCAGTTGCAGTAAGAGTGAAACAGTATGGTACTGGTAAGAGGTGACAGCCAATACAAATAAAGATAAAATAAAATAGGCTAACTATACAATTCTACTTAAATAATTCATGAAATGCAATCCCGTTCAGTTTAGTCGCATCACTGGTCACATAAATTGTACAGAGCAGAAAACCTTTTTTATGACATTTTAAGTACCTGGAAATGTTTAAAAACAGACGTAAAAATAGATAAGCAATAAGCATTCCGGCTCTTTGGCATTTACTGCCTGTGTGAAGGCAAGTATAAACAAAGTTCATGAAGACAGAATTGCATTCAGACTGGGATTCTGTTGTTCCTACTGTTGCAACTGCACTGGCTTTCTTAACCACTTAACACTCCCAACGCGGATCGCGTATCAATACGTTATCAATTAATCAAACGTCGGGTGCGGATCACGTATCAATACGTTTCAATCACTTTTTTATAGCATACTTTCATTCATCTTTTTACCCACCCGGACAATGAAGAACCATCGCCCTATCATTGCTGCTTATTCCCGCTCACGTGATCAGAAAAAAAAAAAAAAAAAAAAAAACCCCCTCCCCTCCTGAAAACAGGAGGGCGGGCCGCTTTACGTGTAGAAGCCAGTGTAAGCGCCCATGCCGATGTGTGAAAACCTCGCCTCACCAGGCTTTCCACCTCGGCTCGGACATTTGCAACACACATGGACAGATGCATGTTTCCTTCTTCATACTGTAGCGACCAAACGATCCCCGAGCCTACAATACTACGAACTAACCACAGTATCGAGGGGCCCGCTACGACAAGACAGTGTTCCGTTGGTGGATCACGTATCGCCATGCAGAGCCGTCATAATCGGAGATCGCTCAGACGTGTGATTGTAACGCTTTTTTATTCATTATAATTGTAGTGATAAGACCGCAATGAACGCGTCGGGGACGTAATCGACCCGGGTGTAATGTATAACGAACTTTTCCGCGACCTAAACCGTGGTGTTGTCATCTGTGGAAGTCATTTTATCCTTCTCGTCGACATCACAGCCGGGTGACGCTTTTTTCCCCCTCCATCGCCCCCAAGCTGCATGCCCATAGCCTGGCTTGGCCAGCCTCATAGCGGGGATTCACTGAAGATTCTTCCCCGGAGGAAACATCAGTGAACCCTCGCTATGAGTCTGGCCGTGCCAGGCTAGCATGCCCAGGCATGTTCCCCTACACTAGCTTGAAAAACAAAATCAGCTGATGACAACGCGTCTCGCCGTTATACTATAGTTCTGAACCGAACGGTGGAATGGGACTTTTTATAGCCGTACGGATCAAGACTTTTGCTGCCCAATGTGCCCATGACCCCCCCCCCCCCAATGTTACTGCGATCAAAACAATGAAAGCAGTGAGATAGATTAGGCGAGGCGGCAATCATCATCAAAAAGAAAGCATAGTTATGAAGGTTTATAGTCAGACATTGACAGGCAGATATAACAATAAACACAATAAATATGCTATACATCCTATACATCGAATGAAAGCCCTGAATGTGTACTTTTACGAGGAAAAGAGTAAACATTGATCCCATGTACAGTTTGTCATAAATTGGATACTGGGTGGATGCACATTGCGCCCACCAGATATAACTGCAGAGAAGACATGGACCCGAACTCAATATTCACAAAATAAGGCCTATAGCGACATATAAATACTATATACCGTATGAAACAGAAGACTCTCTGCTTTCATAAGAAAAAAACTTCTACTGTAGTAATAATAAAAATCACACCCATGTGAAGTGAGTGGTGCAACTCTGACAGAGTTGCACCACTCACTTCACATGGGTGTGATTTTTATTATTACTACAGTAGAAGTTTTTTTCTTATGAAAGCAGAGAGTCTTCTGTTTCATACGGTATATAGTATTTATATGTCGCTATAGGCCTTATTTTGTGAATATTGAGGAGTTCACGTCCATGTCTTCTCTGAAGTTATCTGGTGGGCACAAGCTGCATTCAATAACCAATTACTGTCTAACTGTACATGGGATCAATGTTTACTCTTTTCCTCGTAAAAGTACACATTCAGGGCTTTCATTCGGTGTATAGGATGTATAGGATATTTATTGGGTTCAATTTTATATCTGCCTGTCAATGTCTCTGACTTTAAACCATCCATAACTCTGCTCGCTGTTCAAGATAACCACTTCCAGGCAAATGCAGGTGTTGCAAAAAGGTCAATATCTCCAGAATGGAACATGGTAAAATCAAAATGTATTTTTTTAATTGAAGTGGACAAGTTCAGCTTTCTTTTGATGTAGGCGTGTGATTCTCGCTATAAGAGAACATTTTACTGTGGGCCCCCGAACAAGGCCTTTGTGCAATGTTAAATGGCAGCAACATCCAAATAGGCCTGTTGAGATCTTCCAGCAATCAAAGTGTTAAAGTGTTACTGTGTTATATAAAAATACCATAAACAACATTTACTACCATCTGCTGGTCACTATATTATTGCAGC